>NC_068285.1:1880301-2008301 GCF_025860055.1 Xyrauchen texanus
TTTTTTATTATTTTTTTAAAAAATGCAATTGCATGATTTGGCCACAAGAGTGCTTCACTGTCCACTTTAGTTCAGCTGAATAAACTAAATCTGATGGTTTTCTGTCCCAACAAGTACTTTCACCACAATTTACTGAGAAAAGCTCAAAAGAAATTGTAGATAATAAAATAACATAATACAAGTTTTTAGGTTTTATCTTTGCCTTAAACCCCCATTATAGCAGGGGAACACGTCCTGTCAGCTGAAGATGTGACTGTCAGATACTGTTCCCCCTGTGTTCAATAAGAGAGAAAGCTCACACAAGTATTACATCAATAATGAATGTGGGAATTACAGATAATATATATATATATGGACAAACAAACAATATCAATCTCATAATTACAAGTATGTAAAAAACATTCAACTTGATCATTTTTGGTCTGTTAGTTCCTTCATTATGTCTCACTGAGATTGCTGCACACAGAAATGTCTTTATCTTTGGCCTTCTTACACACATATGGTGGAACCACCTTCCACAGGCATCACAGGAGATCTGTAGTGCAAGAAACTTTTAATAATTGTGTTATAATGTAAACATCAATGTTAAATCCTATTTCACTAACTTATTATTATCTTATTATTTCTACTCTAACAGATCATAAAGCTTTCAGTGTTCATATTAAATTCTCTAATACAAGTTGTTTTACTAAAGGATCTTATTGGAAACTTAACAATCCACTGCTACTATATGAGGAAGTAAAAAGTAATCTCTGGTTGATATGTAGCTTTTGGGATAAAGCCAATAAGGAGATGCATTTTCTTCAAATTGGGAACTTCTGAAATTTGAGGTCAGTAAATATTTAAGGAGATTTGGCAGCCGTATAGCCAAACACAAAAGAGCTGAAGAATTCAACATTATTGTTGAAATAACACAATTTGCAAATAAATGCCCAGACAGCTTATTGGATGAAGAAAAATTATTATTATCAGATCTGCAAATCAAACTAGATGAACTATATAGAAAGAAAGCTCAAGGTGTGTTTGTCCGATCAAGGAGACGCTGGCTCGAAGAAGGTGAACAAAATTCACAATACTTCTTTAATTTAGAGAGACACAATCTTAATAACAACATTAGTAAATTACATTTGAATGGGGTTGTAACAAAGGACCATAAACAAATTTCCAATTACTGTTGTGAATTTAAGAAAATATATACATCTAATTATTCTCAAACAGTATCTGATGCTTTTCTGAGTTCTATAGAGGTGAAAACTATTGATGAAAATGAACTTTGTGATATGCCAGTTTCTGTTGAGGAAGTGATAAAGGCAATTAATCATTTCAAAAGTAATAAATCGCCAGGCACAGACGATTTGACCACAGAATTTCATGAGCAATTTACTAAAGATTTGGCCCCTTTTTTGCTTAAGATGTTTAATGAAATTATTAGTAATCAATGCCTTACACCTACCTTGAATCAAGGGTTAATCACATTAATACCCAAACCAAAAAATGATTGACTTATTCTGGATAACTGGTGTCCAATTAGTTTACTGAACAATGATTATAAAGTATTTGCACTGATATTCGCTAAAAGACTCAAAGCTGTTTTAGATTCAGTTATTGAAGAAACACAATCTGGCTTTATGAGGAATATATTACAAACAACATTAGATTAGTTTTAGATATGTTGGATTATCCTGAATTTAATGTAGATAATGGGTTTATTCTTTTTCTTGATTTCTGTAAGACCTTTGACTCCATAGAGCATCAGTTTATTTTTGAGTCACTTACAAAATTTGGTTTTGGAAATGTCTTCACTAGGGCAATTAAAACCCTTTATAAGAACAGCAGCAGTTCAATTAAATTGTTATTTGGCACATCTAGTAGGTTTAATTTATCTAGAGGGATTATGCAGGGTTGCCCTGTCTCTCCATATTTATTTTTGATAATAAGTCAACTGCTTGCTAATCATATTAAAGCCAGTACGATTAAAGGACTATTGCTGATAGAGAACTAGTTATAACACAATGAGCAGATGACATCACCCTCTTTCTCCAAAATGATAACCAAATACCCATCGCAATTAAAGTAATAGAAGAGTTTTCTAAAGCATCTGGTGTTTATTTGAATGTAAAGAAGTGTGAACTGATGCGGTCAAAGAATGTTCAGTGGCATATTATTGTATCATTCCAGTCAAAACAGAAGTTAAATACCTCGGAATTACAATAAATAAGCATCAACAGAATAGAAGTTCATTACATTTGAATCCTATTATCCAAAAGACTCGGAGGAAGTTTAATCAATGGCTTTTAAGAGACTTGTCATTAAGAGGGAGAGTTTTGATTTCTAAAGCTGAAGGAATATCCCGGTTAACTTATACAGCTATGGCTCTTCAGGTTGATGATGAGATATTGAAGGAGATTGATAAGATGCTTTTTGATTTTGTTTGGAAAAATAGGATGCATTATATAAGAAAAACAATCGTAATGAGCTCATATGAAAATGGTGGTCTTAATTTCCTGAACTTACTTTAAATAATACATTTAAAATCAATTGGATTGAACACATAGTTTAAGTATCCAGTATCTATTTGGAATATTATTCCCCTCCATATTTGATCTAGTTTGGGTGGCATAAATTTCTTCCTTGTTTGCAATTTTGATATTAACAAAATACCTGTGAAACTTTCTGCATTTCATCGTCAAGCTTTTCTAGCATGAGTTTAATTTACAAACACAACTTTTCACCTCACCAGTACTTTATCTGCAATAATAAGGACATTCTTTTTAAACAAAAGTCTATTTTCTTTGAAAACTGGTTTCGAAATAATATTGGTTTGGTGGACCAATTATTCAACACAGATGGCCTTCAGTTTACTTATAAGGAATTCATGGCAAATATAATATTCCCATACCACCAAGGGAATTCACAACTATCTTTGGTGCGATTTCTTCTCAAATATGAATGTTGTTTAAACAGCAAAACAGATTAGATTACCAGCAGCTCCCACCCCTCTCACCAAATAACTCCCTTGTTGGTAAAATATGTTTCTGCTGTCGTTACAATAATCATGACAGATCGATAAGAGCCCTTTTCCAGCAGGATGTTGTTTGAAATCAAATGTAATTGCATATTGGAGTCAGTTTGTGAGTGATGTTGACTGGAATAAAGTCTGACTTCTGCCCAATCGCTAACAAACAAGGTTAAAGAAGTGTCTTTAAACTCCTTCACAGAATATACCCTGATAAACATTATTTAACCCAGTTAAAAAAGGTATAGATGAAAGTTGTAGCTTTTGCCAGCAGAAGCCAGAGACAGCTGTTCATTTATTTTGGCCCTTATGTGTCATTTTTTGATTTTATTGTTGGAAATGTTGATGAAAATGTTACATTACAGTGGAAAGATGTTCTTTTAGGTATTATTGTAAACTCCAAAGATAAACAAACCCACATTTATTTTATATATTATTTTATTTTAATCTAAATTTCAAATTCATAAATGTAATATTTTTACAGTATTTAATAATGAAGTGAAGCATTATATTGAGTCAATATTGCCCTCGAAGACAATTACTTGTCTCTGTGGCGGGTTTCATAGTGTCGGCGCAGATTGTATTCTTTGAACACGGAGACTGTTTCTTGACAGATGAGGCAAACAGCCATTTCTTTGCATTGAACAAAAAAATAATCACTTGTCCACTTTTGGTTAAATACCCTGCATTCTGAATCAACTTTTCTCTTTCCCAACCGTTTGGCCATTTTGTTGTCACTTTAAATTTTCTTGCTGGATCGCGTGCACCCGCTCGATCACGATGGAAGGTTAATCCGGGTGAATCTAACAAATAATTTGGCTACTTTAATAATTATAACTAAGGGAAATTGTATTTTGAATTGTAAAAATATTTCTCTGCATGGCATTGTTCAGAGGGCCGGTCCAAATGTGGGGGCGGGCCGTAATCGGCCCGCGGGCCGTAGTTTGGGGACCTCTGCAAGGCATCTGAGCTATTGATATCTGTGTAGAACAACTGAATAATCTTACGAACATTTTCACCAAACCCATACATTTGTAAACATTTAAAAATAAAATAATGATGCGGCATATCAAACGCTTTATAGAAATCTAAAAATAAAATAACCCCATCTTCTGTTTCTTTGTTAAACTCTAGCAGGTCTAAAACCAGTCGAATATTATTATGTATAGATCGGCCTCTAATAAATCCAGTTTGTGTCTCCCCAATAACTTTAGATAAACCAAGTCTCAAGTGATTGTTAAATATATGGGTTCATAGTTTATAGTCATTATTTAACAAAGTTAAAGGTCGTAAATTGTCCAACAGTCTAGGGTCCTTCCCCGGTTTGGGAATAAGTGTGATTAATCTTGTCTCATTGAGATAGAACCGAATTATTAGATATTTCCTGAAAAGTTGCAAAAAGAAATTCCCTTAATAAACCCCAAAAATTACGATACAAATTTGATGTAAAACCACCTGGTCCAGGTGATTTATCTGATGACAATCACATGACCGCAGAATCAAGCTCTTCAGTTGTGAACTCTGCATCACGTCATTTTCAATTGTTCATCTATTTGAGGGACAAATTCACCAATTTCTTCAAAAAGGGAATTCGGATCTAAAATGAATGAAGAGGACGAGTACAGGTTCTGAGAAAAGATGGCGATTTCTTTTGCTATTAATGTTGCATCAGAACATTCGACACCATTAATGATTCAAGTTTTAATAGTGTTTTTTCCTGACGCTTTTTCTCCAGCCTACAAAAATAAGCAGAATTTCCCCTTTTTCCATCATTTATCTCTTGATCTAATGTTTGCCCCTCTGGCTTTTCTCATATACATTGAATCTAATTGTGATTGCAGAGATAATAATCGTGCTGTATCATTCTCTGTCAAACTGAATGTGTTAGAACATTCATTTATTTCTTTAATGAGAGATCTCTTCTAAAATATAACATCTGTTTAGTTGTTTACTGTAAGAAATAGATAGTTGACGAAGTTTGTCTTTAAAGAATTCCCATTTACCTACCCAGGAAACAAGACTATTATCTCTAATAATATTTGAAACAGAGTTTCAGAAGAGATCTCAACAATGTCTTATAGGAATATGATTATTAATGTGCAGTTTATTTATTGGTGTTTTCTCAAGAACTGTTTTGTGCTACAGCAGGGGTCGGGAACCTCACCATTCACCAACACATGATCGTTTAAAACTTTCTAGTGACCATTTTCCAACAGTAAGTGCGATTGCTTGTAGGTTATAAGTCATTGTTCACTTGTCGTGATACTTGCGTGATGGCAAATGGAGACGGTAAATGTTTGGATTTGGGGAGGTGCTTATATAAGATTTTTTTTATCACATCGCTATTTTAATTACTTTTTTGTTTAATTTAAAGTGTAATTTGAATTTAGAAATGACTTTTTAAGTTTTTCATGTTTCAATAAATTAATGTAATTTTTAAAGCTAAATTATTCACTGACACTCAGCAGGGGGGTTCACCATATAATCCGATATCACGATATTTTAAATGCGATTATCATTCAAATATTTTTTACATATCACCCAGCGCTAAAGTGGTTTAGAACAACATGAGGCTGAGAAAATGATGACAGATTTGTAATTTTGGCTCAACTATCCCTTTAAGAGCATGAAACACCTGCTGCACCTTTAAATGTTGTTTGTCTCTTTCAGACTCCTCCTCCTCAGGTGACAGGTGAACGTGAAACTATTAAAACAGGATCCATTTAGTGACAAGAGCAGAAAATTACAGGACGAGAGAAACAGAGAAAAAGTTTGACAGTTTTTGTTCCACTGAATCGTCTGAAACAATCAATAAATTCATTGTGAAGTATTTTGTAGGTGATATTCTAGTCAGTAAAGAGGAACATCAACAGTTCTTGACAGGTGAGTACTGAACTGCTGCTAAACAAACCAAAACTCACAAGACAACAATAATAAACCTTTCAAACTATCAGCTACAGTAAGACATCTAACAGATATCTAAGTATTAATCACAGCAGAACAAACAGATACTGAGACTTTTGCTCTTTTATCTGAATTGTCAGTATGTGTTCAGTTTCTTTGGCACTGAAATGTTATTTCTTCTATTGACTTGAAACGTTGCTTTGTTTTCTTCTGTTGAGTCTTCTGATGTTTTCTCTTTATGCTGGTGTTTAACATGTCATAAAAGCTGACAGTCTGCAATTGAACCTCATTGATTCATTTCTAATGGAATATTCTAGAGGACAAATAAAAACAAATATGTGTCAGTATTGAACAAATAAACACGTCACAAATATAGATGATGTCCCGTTTGTTGACAGGTGTTCAGTGGACTGTTCAGATGATGTCATGGACTCCACAAAGGATCTCAGTGGACAGACAGACACAGGGAAGGTCAAGAGGTCAGAGGATTTCAATGCTTTAATAAAATACACTGATAGATATTTCTGATATGCTGCACAACACTACAGTATAAAAACACTGAGGAGAAATGAGAACAGACTGGATTATCTCAAGTATAAACATGTGAAACAGCTTTAGGGTAAAGTGAGATCTACAGTCAGATGACAGTGAGACCGGTTTGATTCAGTCACAGACAGAACTGGAGAAACCTGTACAGTCAGACACAAACCGTCACCCAAGTTGGAAAATGTCCCTTCGGTGGGTAATACTGTGGAGGGTGCAATAAGTAAAGTCCACAAATGGTGGTAAAACTGTGGAGTTTTTTCTATATAAATGTTAAATAAGATCAAACAATGTATGAATACAATCATAAAGACAAGTACAGATGAAGGAAAAACAACTTCCTAAACATCAAACTTAACCTTAAATAACATCATTAATATCAAACATAAGATGATTTATGACATCTCATAAACACTTTGATACTTACAGACAAACTTCTATAAATGATTGAAAAGATGATTGACAGATTTAAGACAGCTGTCATCAGCAGATATCAGCATCAACTGAGTAAAACCAGATGCACCACATAGTGACACAGAAATAAACTACAGAGAACAGAACAAAAGTCTTTCCAGCTTTAGTGACATTCAGATCAGATCTGCTGTGTAATGTCATGTGCTCAAATATATCTTCATCAAATAAGCAGAAGTGAAATTGCTGAATGTTGAACTAGGACTGTGTATTAAACATGAGCAAACACTGGAAAAGAACATGTTACCCCCTTGAAGAAGAGAGAAATATTGGGAAGAGTAAAACTGAGAAACTGATGAGAGTAAAAGAGTGTTTGTGAGAGTTTGTAGTTTTTAAAACAGTGTTTAATTGCTGTTGTGTTTTAGTGTCATTCATGGAGAATCTCCTGAATCCAGCTGTGTGTCCATGAAGAGTGACCGGTCAATGAATCCTCCACTTAAATTCAGTTCAGGAGCCCCTTGTGCTGATGTGAGGTGAGGACTCTCATGTTGACTGACAGTATGAATGTGTACACCACAGTCTGAGGGACCATTAGAAAGAATCCAGTGTAAAAAATATAAATCTAAAAGGAAATATGCAATTATAATAAAAATAATGAGTCCTTCTACAGCTGATTGCTTTACTGTAACAGTTTCATTGGCATCTCTTCACAAGAGCTCATCTTTATACTGTACAGTAATATCATGTGAACATGACAGAGATGATCAGACATGACAAGAGATTGTTCCTCAGGTTTATCACAGGACATACAGTCTGCTGGAGATCACAATGTTACTAAAAAAGGACATGTTGACTATATGTTACAGTATGTTTCCACCTGTGCTACAGTAATCTGTGTTTGATGAAGAATATGTTGTAGGGATATGTGTTGACACTTTTTCACTTTTGTTTGACATTATTTCAGTGACACTTAAAAACTGAAGAAATTGTCTCATACTACATTGAATACGACACAATAAAGAGGCTGTTTATGTTTTTAAAGGAAATCTGGTCTCAGTAAAAAATACAAGATACTTAAAAAACGTACTAAACTTACTACTTAAAAGATTGTTCTGCACCAAGTAAAGTTTCAGCACTTGATGAATGTTTTCCCTTCTGCTCTAGTGTGTGATGGCCGCAGTGTTTGTGTGTTTACTGTTACTGTTAAGAATGTTGCCACGATGCCAACATAAAATACTGCCTTTTACAACTTGGTGAACAAAACTCTGCAGCGTCAGAATATAAGATCCAGGAGAAAGTAAATAAGACAGAAATATAATACTAATATATTAATCCTCAATGTACAGAATTCTCTATGTTTGTTCTTATAATGGAGAGGAGCACAGAATAAGCGCTAGGCGGAGTTAAAGGGCACCTATTATGGCATTTAAAATGTTCCTAATATTGTTTGGGAGTCCCCAACAACAGTTTTACATGCATGCAATGACAAAAAAACACTTTTGTTGTCTTATAATATGCATTTATGTTTACCTGATTTGCTCACCGACTCCCAAATGATTCGTTCAACGACTCATTTTTCCAAACCCCTCCTTTGCGTGACGCTAATCTGCTGTGATTGGTCAGATCACCCAGTCAGTTGTGATTGGTATACTCTGTGCAGAGATTGTCGGAAACGGAACGCCCATCACCGCTTTGTAGTAAAAAAATCAAAATCAGAGAAGGAATTTGAGTTGATTTATGTTAGCGATCATAGCCCAAAGTTCGGTGGTAAACACCGAATCAGTTATTGTTTGCGTTAGCCCAACGCATAAACATATTGGTAAAGCACTGCATTACTACAAGTTATTACTCTATTCTTTATGACAACTCCAATAACATCGACAAACATTTCACATATTTCAAAAACATTGACATTGGAGACCTAGAAGCTGCGCTGAGCGTAACGTACACAACACACACAAATACTTATTAAGCATGCTAAAAAACACATAAAAGCAACAATTATTAATAATACTTACAGGTTGTGATTCGGAGGAGGAAGCTGATCCAAATAAACTTGGTACTGAACCTTCCTTCAGTATCAACCGCTCATGAATCCACACTTGAAAGCATTCATGTTACGTAAAGCAATCGTCATTAAAATGACGCTGAACACAGCACAAGGTTCGGCGATACTTGTGTGGTATAGTTGTAAATATAAACTCTAGCCACTGATTCTTCACATGCTCGTCCCTGGGCAGTGAAAAAAAGGTCGCTTTTGATATGCACTTCAGAACACAGCGTCTTGTTGTCGACATGATGTTTTAAAGTTTTCCCTGCTGTCTGCGCGCGCAATGAGTGGGCGCGGCCAATTTGATAACTTTTCGTCTTGACGTCACAACGAAAAGGAAAATGACTCATTGGAAAAACGATTCATTACATTGACTCAGAGTCGTCTCCTACTTTTGAGAGACAATAACTTTTTACAGTGAACTTTCATATATAAAACTTTGCAGGATGTTTTTGTTCACTTAAATCTATGTTACACACTACATGAAAGGTAATTTTCAAAATTCCATAATAGGTGCCCTTTAAGAATAGTTGCCTGAAACAAATGAAACAACCTTGCTCCAGCCGAAGACTGCAAAAGGCATTCTGCAGGCACAGGTTCAAGCGTTAACGTCTCCGTTTCCTTCATTTGTTGGACAAATCTGTGGAATTTTGCTGCTTCTTAAATTATCCCTCAAACAGGAATGAAACCATAGACTCCGTCAGACCAATTGCAACAGTCTCTCCATCCACATCATTGTCTATAATATAAAAGAGATAATGAAATGTACAATTGAATTACCCATCAATTAGAACCATGCACTAAACCAGTGTTTTTGAGGCTGAAACACTGCACCACTGCCTGTATAACAATATGCCTTTTAAAATTAATACAATAATATATTTGTGTCATCAGCAACATGGCACCTTCCATTAAACATACAAGGTGTGTGAGAATCAGCAATGTTCATCTGGTTAGCATGTATTTCAGAAGTCTCATGTTCGGACTGTTTGCACACAACTTTTCAGAGAAACTTCAGGAAAACTACAATCTCCAGTGTGCTGCTTTTCACTGTCCTAAACCAAAAATATTCTCAAGATGGAAATAATTCAATGTAAAATGAGATGTAGTCATTTTCTCTAAGTGACCACTGCTACTAAAAATAATAAATCTCATTCCGTTTCTGTCACTCATTCAATGTTGTGTCGATGTAGTGACACTAGGGGTTTCTCTTGAGAGCCCTGAACACCTCCCATTCTTTGAGAAAAGGCCAATGAGAATTGGCAAGTGGAATTTGCATGCCTCTCCCCCAGACATGCCGGTATAACAGGAGCTGGAATGCCCACTCCATTCAGATTTTTCTTCGACGCAGAGCGGTTGTATTATCAGCGAGCTTAATACTACTTGTGTTCCATTCACCTCTTCAGAAGCGTATGCTGTTGGATATATGGCGTATTTCCAGCGGCTTTCTGTCCTTCTGCACGACAAGTGCAGATTTTGCCCCTGGGCACTTCGACAGCACTCAAAGAGTGTATATTCCTGCTAAGAGAATATTTTCTCTATTAGAGCACACACACTGATGTTGAACGTCTTTTTAAAGACGTGTCTGTGAGAAATATAAATTGTACATGCTGTGTTTAGTTTGACATCTAACTCTGTATGTATTGTTGTAGGTTTTTGCCTTAATCTGTGAAGAATCACTCTCAAATTCTTAGGTTTTGATTCCAGAAAATTTGACTTTATTATTTCAACCAATAAAGCCGAGTCATTCTGCAGAGCAACTAACCAACTTGGGTTTCGTTCACTTAAATACATCTCCTCAAACAAGGTGGGGCTTATCCTTTTTTAAACATGCATTATCTATCATCCTCTTCTTTGACTCTGGTCTGACCATATTAAGAAGTAACAGAACCACCTTTGGAAGAGATAAATTCTCCCAGCGGTCATGAGAGCCCCCAAGTAATGCTATTCCTGTTTTTGCACATACCTTCAAATGTCACACATATATGGAGCACACATTCCATTACGACCACCGGCCTTCATGCACACTCAGCAAACTGTATGTTTGCCTGTCAGATATAACTGTGGTACAAATCAACAATGTTTACATTGATTATACCTGATGAAACCTACAGTATGTGTGTATGTATCTGTATGTATGTGTGCTAACCACAGAAGCACACCACACGCTCGAAGAGTCCATGACCTTCCTAGATGCTGTTCGTTTCTCTTATCTTATCCTCTTTTGGAATGTTCTGTGCTCCAACAAGCACATACTCCTTTTTCATGAGCTAAATATCTCAGTTAAAGACGTAACAAATATCTAGGACTGTCGTATATGATTTTGTTCTTGTACTATTCCGGTATCAATAATTTCTTGTCCTTGAGCATGCAAGCCTTGCTGTCACTTTTGTATTGGTTGTTCTTTGTTCTATGAAAGGTATAAATATTATGCTTGCTGTAATAAACTCTGAGTAGATTGAATATAGACACTGTGTGTGTTGTTGTTCCTTCTACTTCCTTTGCGAAGTCTTCACTGCATCTGAATCGCGTAGCCGAGTCAGATGTTCCTGGCCAGCCACCTTGATGGGTTGGAAAGTGATAGCAGTGCATCAGCCCTTGGATAGACCTTGCATTTCTACTGGCAGGAGGTCCCCTAAAGCAAGTGTCCAGATGTGTCGTAGTCACAACAGATGCCTCCAAATTGTGCTGGGGCTCCATGTGCAATGGGCACACAACTGGGTTGGCACATCAACTGCCTAGAGTTATTGGCTGTACTACTCCCCCTGTGGAGGCTATTGCCGTTGATCCAGGGCAAGCATGTGTTGGTCCAGTCCAACAACATAGCAACAGTAGCATATATAAATGGCCAACGTGGCGAACAATCTCGTCGCATCTTGCAACTTGCCCAACATCTCCTCCTCTGGACGACGGCAGACGTGCTGTCACAGCAGGCAATGCTCAGCTGACTTGGAGTCGATTTGGAAAAGCACAGGAAGACCAGTTCGCTTCTCGAGAATCCTCACACTGACTGCTCTGGTATTCCCTAACAAGAGCCCCACTTGGGACAGATGCACTGACACACAGCTGGCCCCGGGGGCTACGCAAATATGCATTCCCCCCAGTGAGCCTTCGTGCACGGACCCTCTGCAAGGTCAGGGAGGACGAGGAACAAGTCATACTCGTGGTCCCATACTGGCCCACCAAGACTTGGTTCTCGGCCGCTAGAGTAAGTCGAGCTGAAATCCCTCTCCTTGAAGACGGCCCTCCTGATTTCACTCAACTCCATCAAGAGAATTGAGGACCTGCAAGCGTTTTCTTTCAGCGACACTTGCCTGGAGTTCGGTCCAGAAGATTCTCAAATCATCCTGAGACCCCGTAAAAGCTATGTGCCCAAGGTTGCCATGACTCCCTTCAAGGATCAGGTGGTGAGCCTGTAAACTCTGCCCCGGGAAGAGGCAGACCCAGCCCTGTTTATTGCTGTGTCCGGTGCATGCTTTGTGCAACTATTTGGATCGCATGCAGAAATAAAGAGTTTATGCTGCTGACTGAAGGGAGTATTAGAGAGAAGGGGAGCAATAATGATCACTTGTAATAATAGAATAAATGTCTATCAGAGGGATGATGGCACATCCACTGTTTGCTTACCCAGTTTTTTTATTTAAACCACCTAAATCATTTAAATCAGAGTTTAAAGTAATGGAGCAACAGCATTCAAGTTAATCTAGATTATCTGTGAAATTTAAATCACCATTAAATGTATTTCAAGTGTAACCCTAATGAATTTTAAACAAGTTTTAACAGAATTATAAGATAAACCTTCATTTAATCTAAGTTTAAGAATAATTTGTATTGGTGTAACCCACTCTAACACTATTAAGACTATGAGCCAAATCGCTAGAGAGGGGAGCGGCACATTCCCTAGTGGGATGATGTCCATCTCCTTTTAGAGGGACAGGTCTACCCCAAAAACCCATCAAATACTCTATAAATCTGATGCTATTCTTCAAACACCACACAGACATCCAGTTTTGTCACATTGTGTTGTCATATGCACAACTGTTGAAGAAGAAGAATTTAATTGTCTGCATGAGGTTTAAATGAACTAATGTGAACTCCTGTCTCTATTCTGTTTAAGTCAACTCCATATGAAGAGATCAGACTCACCAGAGTCCAGCTGTGTGTCCATGAAGAGTGACCGGTCCATGAAAGAGCCATTATATTTTAAGCGTGAAGACACATCAACTGGTCTGAGGTACAAAATGTTTGTCAAGATAGATAGAGATACTGTAGATTATTTCTATGTCAAAGTAAACCATCTATATGAACTCTTGTCTCTATTCTGTTTAAGACAACTCCATATGAAGAGATCAGACTCACCGGAGTCCAGCTGTGTGTCCATGAATAGTTACGCGTCTATGGAGAAGCCATCACATTTTAAGAGTGAAGACACATCAACTAGTCTGAGGTACAACATGTTTGTCTGGATAGGTCAATTAGTACTATGATATATTCACAATATAATGCACAATTTCTTTTTCTTTTTCTTTTTTTGGCCAAACTTTCAGTTGTGGACTGTGATTATACATGTTTTAATGTGTTTAAATTAAATTAATGTGTTTACTATGGACAGAGACGTGGAAAAAACTTCTCATAATTATTTATTTAAACAAAACGTTAAATATATTAACACATTTCTGACTTCTTACCAATTTATTTTAATTCACTCACGCAATTGTTTCATACTCAACAGATTTCTACAGAATAATTAGTTCACACAGAGACCTTGGTCTTCTTTAGTATTCACTAGGTTTATCAAAAGAGCAACCGCAAAGGAAACTATGCCACAATGTGTATGTTTTCTGTGCTACTAGTTTCAAGTATATATTTAGAATAAATGACTGCACCAAGGAGAGGACATAGTTTCACTAATAATTGTGTTTATTTTGCACAAGGCAATAAATCGTTTTAATTCTTTTGATGTTATTGGAATACATAACACATCAAAATCAGCACAAATCTTCACACTAAACTGAAAAAGGCTGTTGCAGCTATTTCATTAATTTTACAGGAAAAAACATTACAAAAATAACGATAAAACACTGCAAAAAATGATTGACAAAATACAAAAGTACACATTTAGATGGTGTTTGTTTTAAGCCTACTATACTCCGTCTGTTTGCATCTGTAGATTTCTTCTAAATAAAGCAAATCGTCTCGGGTTACATGTGTAACCCTTGTTCCCTGAAAAAAGCGGAACGAGATGTTGCGCTGCTAAGCGCTACGGGGAACAGCTTTCGCTGTGAGCCGAGCTGAATAATGTGTGGAACACGTCAATGAACATTGACCGGAATTTATAGCCTCGGCTGATGTAATCATTAGATGCACCTGAGGCCAGGCTATAAATAGATACGTCACCAGGTGTCGTCAGATACTTCTTTTTGAAGAGCAGTCCTGGGACGTCCCAGTGTGGCAAAGCAGCGCAACATCTCGTTCCACTTTTTTCAGGGAACAAAGGTTACACATGTAACCCGAGACGTTCCCTTTACAAAAAGCTTCACTACGATGTTGCGCTGCTAAGCGCTACGGGGAACGCAATACCCACGCCGCCGCACTTGGGGCTGTCCGGACCCCTACGGTTGTGCAGTGTACTCACAAAAACGCGAGAGGTCTCAGACATGAGCTTGAGATGTCGACTCAAGGGCATAAGAGCCCGGAGTAGCATAAACATCTAAACCATAAATTTTTTGATGAATGTGTGCAGAGAGGACCAGTCTGCCTCATCACAAACTTGTTCAGGCATGAGCTGAGATGTCGACTCAAGGGCATAAGAGCCCAGAGTAGCAAAGCATCTAACCCACAAAGTTCGATGAATGTGTGCGAAGAGAACCCTATCGCAACACAAACTTGTCATAAAAACTGATGAATGTGAGCGGAGAGGACCAGCCTGCCGCATCACAAACTTGTTTAGGCATGAGCTGAGATGTCGACTCAAGGACATAAGAGCCCAGAGTAGCAAAGCATCTAACCCATAAAGTTCGATGAATGTGTGCGAAGAGAACGCTATCGCAACACAAATTGTCATAAAAACTGATGAATGTGAGCGGAGAGGACCAGCCTGCCGCATCACAAACTTGTTTAGGCATGGGCTGAGATGTCGACTCAAGGACATAAGAGTCCGGAGTAGCAAATCATCTAAACCATAAAATGTGATTAGTGTGTGCGGAGAGTGCCAACCTGCCGCACCACAAACTTATTCGGTGTCAACTCAAGGGTGTAAGAGCCAAGAGTTTCAAGAACATCCAAACTATAAAAGTTTAATGAATGTGCGCGGAGAGGACCAACCTACCGCACCACAAACTTGCTGCAGAGGGAGACCTCTAGCCAAGGCTTTAGAGGAGGAGAGCCCTCTGGAAGAGTGCGCCCTAAAACCTACTGGCAAAGCTTGACCGCGCGCCTCGTAGGCCCGGCAGTAAGGTCCCTCACCCAAAGTGACAACCCGCTCACGGCTTCAAAGTGAAGAACTGCTGCCCTGACTTTACGCCACTAGCAAATGCGGTGGACATAATTCTGAAGGGCACAGACTGGACAAAGTCTGAGTAGTCTTTAGCTGCTCCGGCATTACAAACGGCAGGGAGCAGAAGGCTTAGAGAATGACTGGCCAAGGGTCGAGAAAGGCACCTTGGGCAGGTAGTCAGGGTGAGGGTGCAAAGAATGCTCTTGGTCCTACCTGGGGCAACTCAAAACAGGCCGGCAAAAGAGACAGAGCCTGTAGGTACCCAAGTCTCCTTAGAGACGTAATTGCCATATGAAAAACTATCTTGAGAGTCAGAAGTCTACCAAACGCTGACTCTAGAGGCTTTAAAAAGGGGGGTCTTACCCTATGAAGAGGTCCTAGCAAGGATGCCTCTTAGAGGGCACCCCGCCCACCAAGGCGTGGCAAACCGAAGTGGAAGCCACATAGAACCTGGCAGTGGCGAGTCAAGTGCCCGCTGACAGTTCTTTCCACAGAAAATCCAGAACTGAAGCAAACTGGCAGTTAGCTGGTTCTGTAATTTGAACTTATTAGAAGGAAACGCATGCAGGCGCATTTGTGCCATGTATGCGCCACCACGATCAGCACCCCCGAGGGGGGGACTGGGTGACTTGGGGAGAAGTAGAGGAGACATTGCGCTATCAACAGAGGCTGAAGAGGTCCTCTTCTGCCCTGTAAAATCTACCCAGATCAGTTCCAAGGGAGGGAGCCCTAGCACTTGCAATGGTCTCGATAACTTCAGGAGAAAGCCCTGTGAACCTCAGTTGGTACCCTACAGGGGCCAAGCATGAAAGGTTTCACAACTCGGGCCGGGATGAATATGCCGCCTGAGCCTGAGAAAGAAGGTCCTACCTGTTCGAATCGCCCAAGGCGAGCCGTCGAGGAGAGATATTAACTCCGAGAACCATATCCTGTTCAGCCAGCGCAGCGCCATTAATAGGAGGCAAGACCCTTGCTGGTGAACATTGCCAAGACTCCCGGGAGCAGAGAAACCGGGGAAAGAAACGCATACAGACGCATTCTGGGTCATGTATGTGTTTTAACGTCCAGACCCAAGGGGGCTGGGTGATTTCAGGGAGAAGTAGAGGAGACATTGCGCTATTCATAGAGGCGAAGAGGCCTAAGATCTCACCCAAACTTGTTCCAAGTGGAAAAAGCCCGGCATTTAAAAAGGTCTCGATAACCTCAGGAGAGAGCCCTGTGTCCCTCAGTTGGTACCCTTAGGGGCCAAACATGAAAGATTCCACAATTTGGGGCAGGGATGAAATATTGCCCTGTGCCTGAGACAGAAGATCCTTCCTGTTCGGCATCGCCAAAGACGAGCTGTCGAGGGACGAGATTAGCTCCGAGAACCAAGCCCTGTTCGGCCAGCACGGTGCTATCAGTAAGAGGCAAAAACCCTTGCTGGCGAACTCTGGGCAACTACTACATTAGGGTGGAGTTCTTAACTCCCCCGTTGGTATTTTCTGTCTGGACCGTAAATCTGCTCCCATATACGGGCATCCAGGGATATAACTGACCTGAGTGACAGGAGCTTGCCCTGGGCCCTAAGGAGAACTCAACGTGTCAGAAATACAGCTGACAAGAACGTGGGTCTCCTTGATGATTTATGTAAGAGGCTACCGCTGCATTGTCCACCCGCACGAAGACATGGCAGCCTCAGGAGGAGGTATTTCAGGGCCAGAAATACAGCCATCAACCCGAGACATTGACTGTGACAACCGAGCTGACGACCCTCCTATCCCCTTAAGCTGGATCTGACCACTTAAGGCCGCTACCCCGCCCATCAGGGAGGCGTCTGTCGTTAGCAGCCTGCGACAACAAGACGCACCTAGAGTGGGACCCAAGGCAGAAAACCAGGGTCTGAACCACATAGAAAGGGAACGAAGCCTGAGGCGCAGTAACCCTATTTAGCCTAGGGGTTTGGCCCTTGGAAGAAATCCCCTGGCTTTTGGCCACAACAAAAACGGTCTCATGAGCAGAAGGTCCAGAGGGATCACTGTGGACGCATTCAGCCCTGAGACCTGGAAATCATTGATACTGATAACAGTGCAACCTTGACCTAGCCTGACTTTGCTCAGGGTGATCTAAATGGACTCAATCCTAGCGGGAGACAGTTGTGCCCGCGATTGAGATTGAACTCCATACGATGCCCGATAGACAGTGTTCTGAGTGGGAGAGAGGACGCTTTTCTTGGCGTTGAGCCTCAACCCCAGAGAAACAGATGAGCTAAGACGATGTCCCTGTGCTGAACTGCCAGTTACTGGAACTGCGCTAGGATCAGCCAGTCGTCTACA
The DNA here is from genome assembly GCF_025860055.1 of Xyrauchen texanus. Taxonomy (NCBI): domain Eukaryota; kingdom Metazoa; phylum Chordata; class Actinopteri; order Cypriniformes; family Catostomidae; genus Xyrauchen; species Xyrauchen texanus. The sequence goes on from NC_068285.1 coordinate 1,898,037, forward strand.
TAATTCAGAATGCAGATGCCCCAGAGTCGCAAGGAGCCAGCGCTACATCATGCATTGTGAATGTGCGGGTAAAAAGGGCTAGGCTGAGTGAAAGAACCTGACCCTGGAAGACTTCAGCCCCGAAGTGAACCTCAGGAACTTTCCATGTTGTGGCAGAACTTCTAAATGAAGTATAGAAGTGCGTCATAAGATCGATGGTGACCAGCCAAACGAGTTGTAGGGCTTGAGACACGACCGTCTTGACAGGCATCATCTTTGACTTGAACACCCACGGGTAGTTCAAGCTTTAAGATCTAAGCCAGACGCCACCCCTCACCCTCCATGGGAAACGGGAAGTATTTAGTGTAATAACCTAACTCTCTCTCTGGAAGGGAACACATACCATGGCCCCTTTAACCAGGAGATTGAGTTATATTTTTTTTTTACATAAAAAGAGAAATCCGGTTCACGGTAGTGAGAACATGCCGTTGAAACACGGAAAAGCGGAGAGTGAATTAAATCCTGACGCCCTTATAAGACCCACAGAAAATAATATATCCGGCAGAAGTTCCCACGCTGCCAGGATCTCTGGGAAGGGTATTATATTTTAACACTTCCTGTTGAGGGGTTGTCGAGTGTTTCGAGTCCTGAATAAAATGCAGGAACAGCAAAAACACCCAACTGAGAGGAACAGCATAGTGTGCAGAGCAGCACCAGCCTGACCTGCTGCTTGATAAGCCCTTCCCACTAAAGTGGAGGTTGTCCTACAAGGCTTTGAGGGGAGAGAGAGCTTCTTAAGTGACGATGCCGAGCCCGGCGAGAGATAGCCCGCAAGCGTCTCTTCGACCGGCGGCATCACTGAATACCGCCGTGCCTCAGCACCCACCGATAGTCGAATATAATGACGTCGAGGGTATGTGAACACGGGAAGAAAATATATATATATATATATATATATATATATATATATATATATATATATATATATATATATATATATATATATATATATATAATTTTTTTAGGGGTTCTCCATGAGCGAAAAAGCTCTTAATGGAGGTTATCAAAGAAGGGAAGGAACCCATGAGGCGTTCCCTTTCTTAGACTGGAAGATAAAATCTATCCCCTAATTTGAAGCGTTTGGGGGTCTCTTTTTGGCGTGGCCAGACCAATCTGGCAACCGCACGAGTAACAACATCGAGCAATTCCTCCGTAGATTTTTTATCGCGGACGGAAAGCTCGGAGGCGGGAAGAGAATAGCGATCCACCTCATGATCCGAGAAGCGTCGAGATCATGTGAAGAAACAGCTGGGTTTGGGGAGAGAGTGAGAGAAAGGGATCAACCCGTCTCTTGCTCCTAAGCCAAAACCATGCAAGAGCCCCAAGAACGATCTTCTTTTCGAGAGTGCTGACTCCGAAGCAAGCGTAGGCGAGCACGACGCACTCTGCCTGTTAAAGCAAATCGCAGTGCTCGCGCCCACCCTGCTGCAACGCGAGAGCAGCGTGCTCCCAAACAAACAGCAAAAACTGATGTGTGTCGCTCTTCAGCTATAGAGCGAGAAGAGGGAACACGCACCGCTTATGACTTTCAGTCATTCTCTCTTTTTTTAGAAATATATATATATATATATATAATATTTTCTAAACAGAAGAGAAAAGAGAACAAAGAACAAAGTTCACTGCACACTGTCTAACTGATTCTTACTCCTAACAGAGGAAAGAAAGTTTTGACAGGGTTTGTGAAACACACAGAAACAGAATCAGCTCTGAAAAAGAGTTTCTGACGACACCTGGTGACGTATCCATTTATAGCCTGGCCTCAGGTGCATCTAATGATTACATCAGCCGAGGCTATAAATTCCGGTCAATGTTCATTGACGTGTTCCACACATTATTCAGCTCGGCTCACAGCAAAAGCTGTTCCCCGTAGCGCTTAGCAGCACAACATCGTAGTGAAGTTTTTTGTAAAGGGAACAAGCTAATCTGCATATTTAAACATAAGATTTCAGGGGAAAAGACTCTTGATGTATGTCATTAACTGGGGAAGTTCTGTAGTGATATTCTTTAGTTATTTTGTTTATCCTATTCACCTGAATTAGTTAATGCCTAATTTGCATATCAATGTGGCAATTGTGATGACGTTAGACACAAATTTTACTGTATTCACCTGTAGTGTCTCCAATAAGGTACATTAGCCTGTATGACCATGATATATTGCCTTAGCTAAACATTAGCTAACTTATTACGTTAAGCAGTAGTTTATGAGTCATGCATGTTAGCAAGACACAAGTTTACTATATTTGTCTTTTGTCTAATTAGCTGTAAAGTTGAGGCACTGGTAGCTTAGTCTTTTGTTTATCACCACTCACCTCCACACAAGCCAAGAAGAACACAACTGGGATAGGCGCTGGGAGGGTCTAAATATTTAAGTAAATATTTTCATATTGGGACTGAATCTTCCTGCACTTTTTTGGTTCCGATCGGGCGAACGGCCTAAGATTAACACTGAGGAGCCGTGCGGGACAGGCAATGTCTTCCGATGCAGAGGTCCTTCGCTGGGCTGCTGGAGGGGCCATAAGGGTCAGATAAGGTCCCTCAATGCTGGGGCCCTTTTTCAGATAGAGTGCAGCAATAAAGCAATATAAAAGGATTTGCTCAAAGCTTAACCTCAACTATCTCGTAGCCTCTTTCCTCGTCAGGTCAGAAACTCAGGATGTGGTGTGTCTGCTAATGTCTCTTTCCCCATCGAGCTGGAAATGCAGGACAAGGTTGTGTCTACCGGGGGACATATTTTTCCCTTTCTGATGAGGAGAGTGAAATCTGGTGCCTTTCTGATCCTGAAGTGTGATTGGCCACTGGTGTCTGAAGTAGCCACAGTGTTGCCCACCCTAGTGTGGAACTCATTTGCATAGCATAAATTATAGTGTTAAAACAGTGTCTTTAATTTTACCCATGCATTATTTCTTTACCAAACCTCTTTAAATGATTAAAGGCATCGTATGGAATGGATAGAGACCAAACACAATAAGAAATGGTTAAGTCATCGTCCATGTATTTGTTTAACTGTTAATAGGTCAACAATCGTTAACATAAACTGTGCTTTGCATGAAATGGAGTGGATGTGTTGTGGTTTATATTAATTTAAGGCCTTAAACTTAAGGTATGAATAGGTCTCTGTGTCCCTCCCCTGCTGCTGCATACGGGAGGTCTTGAAGGAATTTATGGCAGTTCTTGCTTAAACCTTAGGAATGAGTTTTCTGGGTGCAGAAGGTCCCCCTTCCTGCCCTATAAGTTGTGTCTGGTTGTCTGAACATCTTATCTGATATTGCTGTACATTTGTTTATGTTCATTCACCAAAGATCCAATCACATTGTGGTACATCTTCTTCCACACCGGCAGTTAGAGAGGGGCACTGCCAGAAACTGGTTCCTGGAGTGCCATCTTAACTGATGTTCACCACAATGGTCTTCAATCATTTTTAAATATTCAGAAAATGGAGAATATGTTTTGTGTATACTTATAAACTTGTCTTAATGCATTTCCCCCCTGTCTCTCCATGTTGAACGTGATTGACTCACATGCCAAACTGAACGAATGACATTCCTCCATCTCAATCAGTTGTTCAACAGATTTTCGTTCATGAGTCATTTGCAAACAAGCTTTACATTCAGTATTTTTGAAAAGTGGCTGTAAAATTGGGCATTCACCCTCCACTGTGGCTGGTGGGCAAAAAAGATAATTTCATATCCTGAATTTCCCCACTTGATCTGTGCAGGTTGAAAGCACTGAATTCTGACACAATGTACAGCATTAAAACAGATGAATTATTCACTCAAACACATCATATTTACATATGAAATGAATCACTATATCCACAACATGTATGTAATATTATTACTTACATCTGCACAGACAATGAACCAAATGAACAAGTGAACTTGAACTAAATTACGCACCTGGTCATAATACGTGTAACTTGTGTTGTGAATGCGCTGATTCTGTAAAAAACACACTATACACTCAATGCAATATCCTACACTGGATAAACACAAAAACATTATATCAGTTTCTAAAGTATGAAGAATTCAGAAAACAGCAGATTAACTTCTAAAGTGTCACTTATGGGTGATTCTTCAACTATGGTACTCTTTGAGCTAGACAGTTTCAGAAAATAAAAACATTTCTACAAACAGTTTTTTAGTATCAGTTGGTTTCTCAATCTGTCTAGAAACCTTCCCTTAAGTTGGCTGTGATGATTTGTATTGAATAATATATATATTTTGCCATTTTTATCTGACAGTCCAAGAAAACGGTCATTTCCATCACATCGCAAAATTAGCTGTTTAGCATGAACAATGTCATTTCCACCACAACCTGTCTTTACCACCACATTGAACACCGTGGTGGAAATGACTGTGGTGGAAATGACATTTCCCCCCTTTCCCTCTAAAATATCATGCTATGTTAGCCTGCTAATATTAGTTTTAGAGTTAGCATTAAATATACACAAATTACACATTATTAAATTAAATTTATCCAGTTATTTTTACGTCCATGTGAAATATGAGCAGTTTGGAAATGACGACCAATAAACATAATCTCAGTTTTAATCATATTTACCTTGATTTATTTTCTTTTCATTACTCCCTGAAGAGGTCACCCTTTCACCCAGCCATGTGTTCCACTGCAGAGTTTCTGTTGCTATGGTTACTAAGTATACAAACCTAAAGCAATGATCCCAGGATTCTATTTTGTACAGTGTGGTGGAAATGACAGTGAACCCAAGGGACAAGGGTTCTACTTATGAAAAATATAGGAAAATGTGAATAAATATTGCAATATATAATATGTATAATTGAAATAGACATTATTTTATCATTTGTACTTGAAATCTACATTATTTAAATATTTAATTTAGAATTAAGCAAGGTTGAGGGTACAAAGTCTGGCTTAGGGACAGGGAAAACAGTAATAACCATGCATGAAAGGCCTCATATTATATAATAAAAAGAATGATTGACCCATGATACATTTTTTATAAGTTCCCCTTAGGGTGAAGTAAATGTGACAAAAACAAAAAAGAAGAAATGTTTTTTAGATTTTATTATTTCATCCAGGGACAAGAAAAGTACCATAGTTAAAGAATCACCCTTATACTCTAGTATATTATTTCAGGAGCTCAGGTTTTTACAACAAGGACAGTTGTTCAGTATTGTGTATGTAGTCTGACTTTTATATGTTTGATACATGTTTAAGAATATTTGTTTAAAGTTGGGTTTATTACAGTTCAACACGTATTTTGGCATTTTGCACATTATCGTCAACTAAAATATAATTTTTTTTCAGTGACAAACATTATATGCAATTTTAGATTTGAGTAACACTTAAAATGAATGAAAATGACATGATGAAATATATACTTATTTTAAAGGACATATTTGATAAAAGACTGAAATGACAACAAAAAATTATTTCAATTTTACAGTCACTCGCAACATGTTGAAGTCCAAAGCACATTCAAATCCAATCTGCTGAAGAAGTTTCAGTGTTTGTGTGAGGGAACAGCAAAGCAGGGAAACCCAACACTCCTGAATGAGATCTACACAGAGCTGTACATCACAGAGAGTGAAAGAGGAGAGATCAATAATGAACATGAGGTGAGACAGATTGAGACACAGTCCAGAAGAGCAGCAACAGAGGACACACCAATCAAATGCAATGACATCTTCAAACCTTTACCTGGACAAGACAAACCCATCAGAACTGTGCTGACTAAAGGAGTTGCTGGAATTGGGAAAACTGTCTCTGTGCAGAAGTTCATTGTGGACTGGGCTGAAGGGAAAGCCAATCAGGACATCCACCTCATATTTCCACTTCCTTTCAGAGAACTAAATTTGATGAAGGGCAAAAAACTCAGTCTTTCAGATCTTCTTCAGGTTTTCTTCAGTGAAACAAAAGAAATGGAAATATCCAGAGATGAATATAAAGTTTTCTTCATCTTTGATGGTCTGGATGAGTGTCGTCTGTCTCTGGATTTTCAGAGCAATGTGAGATTGTGTGATGTCACTGAATCAGCCTCAGTGGATGTGCTGCTGACAAACCTCATCAAGGGGAATCTGCTTCCCTCTGCTCTCATCTGGATCACCTCCAGACCAGCAGCAGCTGATCTCATCCCCTCTGAGTGTGTTGATCGGGTGACAGAGGTACGAGGATTCAATGATCCACAGAAGGAGGAATACTTCAGGAAGAGTATCAGAGATCAGAGTCTGGCCAACAGAATCATCACACACCTGAAGTCATCAAGGAGCCTCTTCATCATGTGTCATATCCCAGTGTTCTGCTGGATATCAGCCACTGTTCTAGAGACAATGTTGCATAAATCAAAGAGAAGAAAGATCCCCAAGACTCTCACTCAAATGTACACACACTTCCTGATCATTCAGACAAACATCAAACATGAGAAGGACTATGAGAAGAAAAGTAAAAACAGAGACATGATCCTCAAACTGGGGAAACTGGCTTTTAAACAGCTTGTGAAAGGCAATCTGATCTTCTATGAGGAAGACTTGAGAAAGTGTGACATTGATGTGACAGAAGCATCAGTGTACTCAGGATTGTGCACTCAGATCTTCAGAGAGGAGTTTGGGTTGTATCAGGGGAAAGTGTTCTGCTTTGTTCATCTGAGCATTCAGGAACATCTAGCAGCTCTATATGTGCACCTCTCCTTTACAAACAACAACATGAATGTGTTTGAACAAATCACCAAACAAAAACTCTTCTCTAAAGTTTTAAAGTTGATGAAACAGAATTCATCAAAACAGGTTTCTATGTTTGACCTGCATCAGACAGCTGTGAATGAGACTTTAAAGAGTAAGAATGGACATCTGGATCTCTTCCTTCGTTTCTTTCTGGGTCTCTCACTGGAGTCTAATCACACTCTCTTACAAGAACTGCCGACACAGACAGGAAGTTGCTCCTACAACAAAGAGGAAACAGTGAAATACATCAAGCAGAAGATCAGCGAGAATCACTCTTCAGAGAAATCCATCAATCTGTTTCACTGTCTGAATGAACTGGGTGATGATTCACTTGTGACAGAGATACAAGATTATCTGAAATCTGGAGAAATAAGAGAAACAAAACTCTCCTCTTCACAGTGGTCAGCTGTAATGTTTGTGTTGATGACCTCAGAGCAGACGATGGATGTGTTTGATCTGAAAAAGTTTATTGGAGCACAAAATAAAGCAGATGAAGTTCTTCAGTATCTGCTGCCTGTGATTAAAGAATCCAGATCAGTTCAGTAAGTAACACTCACAATAATCACAACATTGTTCAAACATCATCACATTTAGGCTACAAAGGGGAAATCACACTAAAGTAATTTATCAGGACAGGTAGCTGAACATTCACAATGCTTACTACACACACTTACTAAAGAGATTTTTGTGAGGTTATTTTGAGATCATAGAGGTCTGATCATGGTGTAATGACTTGATGGGGAATTGAATGTCATGAGGTACAGGACTGACAACACTGTCTTCAGTTCAGAACAGTGTCTTCAGATCAGAAAAGTGTTTTCAGATCAGAACAGTGTCTTCAGATCAGAACAGTGTCTTCAGTTCAGAACAGTGTCTTCAGATCAGAACAGTGTCTTCAGATCAGAACAGTGTCTTCAGATCAGAAAAGTGTCTTCAGTTCAGAACAGTGTCTTCAGATCAGAACAGTGTCTTCAGATCAGAAAAGTGTCTTCAGTTCAGAACAGTGTCTTCAGTTCAGAAAAGTGTCTTCAGATCAGAAAAGTGTCTTCAGTTCAGAACAGTGTCTTGAGTTTAGAAAAGTGTCTTCAGTTCAGAACAGTGTCTTCAGTTCAGAACAGTGTATTGAGTTTAGAAAAGTGTCTTCAGTTCAGAAAAGTGTCTTCAGTTCAGAACAGTGTCTTCAGATCAGAAAAGTGTCTTCAGATCAGAAAAGTGTCTTCAGATCAAAAAGTGTCTTCAGATCAGAACAGTGTCTTGAGTTTAGAAAAGTGTCTTCAGTTCAGAACAGTGTCTTGAGTTTAGAAAAGTGTCTTCAGTTCAGAACAGTGTCTTCAGATCAAAAAGTGTCTTCAGATCAGAAAAGTGTCTTCAGATCAGAAAAGTGTCTTCAGATCAAAAAGTGTCTTCAGATCAGAAAAGTGTCTTCAGATCAAAAAGTGTCTTCAGTTCAGAAAAGTGTCTTCAGATCAAAAAGTGTCTTCAGATCAGAAAAGTGTCTTCAGTTCAGAACAGTGTCTTCAGTTCAGAACAGTGTCTTCAGATCAGAAAAGTGTCTTCAGATCAGAAGAGTGTCTTCAGATCAGAAAAGTGTCTTCAGATCAGAAGAGTGTCTTCAGATCAGAAAAGTGTCTTCAGATCAGAAAAGTGTCTTCAGTTCAGAACAGTGTCTTCAGATCAGAAAAGTGTCTTCAGTTCGATTCTAAAAGGATCCAGAAGCCACTGAAGAGAAATGAGCAGAGGTGAAACATGAGAGAATTACTGAAAGGTTTAAAGGTTTAAGGTCATGTCATGAGTGAAGTGTATTTAACTTTGCTCCTCTGTAATGACTGTATTTTCCCTAAATGTGTGTGTCACCTGGTCACTATCAGGTGAGGAAACATCATGGACAGACAGATAGACAACTGCTGAAGTGAGAGGGAATTATAGCTGTTCAGAAAAAGTGACGCAATTTATTTTTAATGAGTGGACACGATCCTTAAAAACTGCAGCAAACTGCTTTCAACAATACTTCATAACAGGCTTCTATAACGACATCCTCTATGTAGAGCTGGTCATGGGCAATTTATTTTTCTGATGTTTTTAAGTTGACAGAACATGTTAAAACACAACAGTTAATGCAAACATTTAATTCATGAAATTCTGTCTTGCTGCTTAAAGAAAATTGATTTAGTCATTATGATGTTCACTACTGCAGATATTTGGGCAACAATCATAAACAGATAAATGAACAATAGCTCAAATCTTTAGAGATCAGAGTAAGTGTTCAGTATATTTGTGTGTTTTCTCCGTTTTCACACTGTAAAGTCGACCTTTTCACTGCACATGACAAACGACCTCCACATTCATTTCCTCTGGAGCGTCACACAGGGGGTGCGTGGAGTGATGACCCATCTGCGGATGTGGAATTTTGGGATCCTATTTGAGAATTTTTGTAAAAAGGCATGGATATTGGTAAAGTAATAAATTATTAATTTAATATTTATATTATATTAATTTTAATATTGTCTCTATATGTTCCCTCAAAATATGGGCCTCATTTGTCCTGTATGCATAGCTATTTATTATTTGTATCACTGTTTAGTGCAAGAGATACGCCTCAATGGGGAATACGATATATATGATTGTTTATGTTGCTAATATATAACAAAAATCTTTTGTAATTACAGTAAATGTGTGATTTTCTGGACATGCAAAACATACATATTAAAAATCAGATCTATGAATTTCTTCTTCGTATTTGCTGAATTATGATTGTTGTAGCTGTTAATTATCATAACAATAACAATAAAACAGTATCAAAATAAATAATTCTGTTAATTATGTCTACAGAAGTGAATATTAATCATGTATTTCATTGAATTCATCCATCTGCTCAACAAAATTACTCACAGTAATGTAATTCTAATCTTAGGTAATCCATTGGTTCTCCCTTTGACTAAAAGCCATTGTGAGCAAACTGACAATTCATCATTATCACCACTAGGGGGATACGAAAGTCAGACGGCTTAAGATTTGGGCTGTTTTGACCATCAGTGAACGAAGGTTACAACAGTAACCTAGACGTTCCCGTCTGTCGCTCACTTTGACGTTGTTTCGAAGAAGCGACACTAGGGGTCCAATTTCAATCACGCCATGCGCTGAAATGTGTACGTGCATTTCTGACACAGGTGCGGGCAGGTAGCTTGCATGCCAAAACGACAGGCTGTGCCAGACTGCACATACCCATCCCCAATGCCCCACAAAATCGCCAAACCTTCTGGTTCTTTACGTCCCGATCGGGGTATCAAGGCGATGTGCCAAGCATGGGAGCAAGCCGCGCCTTTTCTCTCTCTATGTTTCTAGCATAGAGCTAAAGCAGCTGGGGCCATCTTAACGCTATAATATGCATAAAGGATGGAGTTCTTTCCAAGACTCCCTGTTCTTTCAGGGGGGAAAGACCCTGCGGAGACCACACCTGCCCAGACTGGGAGAGGTAAAGGATGGTGAAATACATCATATGGGCTTTTAGGTCACATGTGGAGAATGGTGCGGTGGTAGATCCTACCTTACCGAGAGTGAGGAGAAGCTACAAACACGGCGACTGTGGATCCGTGAGGACTGCCCAAGGAAGACGTGGGTCCGCTCGCAAGGGGACCGTACTGCGGAAAATACACAGGGGGATAAGTCCACGTAGGTGTCCTGACAAGTGGAGCACCTATGCCAGTGCAGGGTAGATTGATTACCCGCATTGGTCTTGGTCGGCAAATTCCTCCGTTGAATTCGTGGACCAGAGGGCTAGGGAGGAGTCATCCAGGGAGCCGAGTAAGTGGGATCTCCTGGGGTAAGAGCGCACGGTATTACCTCGGTGGAGAGAAAAGGTGCTAGGTGCAAGCGGTCCACCTGGTCAGTTGTCACCGCGTTACTGAGTTCTACCGGCTCTGACCTGAGAAAACACGGGACGAAACCGACTCAACCCTGAGATTGTAAAATCTTGTAAATGTATTGGGTGTTGCCCAACCTGCTGCTCTGCATATGTCTGCTAGGGAGGCGCCTTTGGCCAGTGCCCACGAGGATGCCACACTTCTGGTCAAGTGTGGTCGAACCCGCAAGGGGGTGGGAATAGCCTGGTGTGATAGGCCAATGCTATGGCGTAAAACACCCAGTGGGAAAGCCTCTGTTTGGAGACAGCGTTCCCTTTCCACTATCCACCAAAGCAGACAAAGAGCTGCTCAGAACATCTAAAGCTCTGTGTGCAGTCCAAATAGATACGCAAAGCACATACCAGACACAGCAATGAAAGGGCTGGGCCTGCTTCCTCCCGTGGCAGTGCTTGCAGGTTCACTACCTGGTCTCTGAAGGGAATCGTAGGAACCTGGGGCATGTAGCCCGGTCGCTGTCTTAGGATCAAATGAGTGTCTGCCGGACCGAACTCCAGGCAGGTGTCGCTGATAGAGAATGCTTGCAGGTCCCCTACCCTCTTGATGGAGGCGAGCGCGATCATTAAGGCTGTCTTTAAAGAGAGGGCCTTGAGTCCGACTGATTCTAGCTGCTCAAAGGGAGGTCTCTGAAGGCCCGAGAGGACCACAGAGAGATCCCAGGAGGGGAACAGGCTTGGCCGGGAGGGATTCAATCTCCGGGCTCCTCTTACGAACCTGAAAACTAAGTCGTGCTTACCCAAAGACTTGCTGTCTACTGCGTCGTGGTGGGCCGCGATAGCGGCTACATACACCTTCAAGGTGGAGGGGGACAGCCTCCCCTCTAACCTCTACTGCAGAAATGAGAGCACTGACATGACTGTGCACATCTGTGGGTCTTCAGTGTGGGAAAAACACCAATTTGCGAACAAGCGCCACTTCAGGGCGTAAAGTTGCCTGGTAGAAGGGGTTCTGGCTTGGTTGATCATGTCTATGACAGTAGGTGGTAGGCCAGCTAGATCTTCCTCATCCCGTCCAAAGGCCAGACTTGGAGGTTCCAGAGGTCTAGGCGCGGATGCCAGAGCGTGCCCCGTCCCTGAGAAAGAAGGTACTTCCTCAGGGGAATTTGCCAGGGAGGGCTGTCGCAAGGAGCACAACCAGTCGCTCTGAAGAAAATTTCTGAATGAAACAGATGCATTTCCCGCCTTAAATACCTGTATGTCCGGAGGCAGGACAAGCAAATTCTTAAATTTATTACATTCGTAAAAATAAAATAAAGAACAAAATACAAACCAAAAACTCTCACATTAAAATGAACAGAACCAACATGAAATTAAGAAAATAAACTAACAAAACACAAACCAGGGACACAGACTAGGAATGACTGACTAACCAAATTCTAAAAACGATCTGACAGACACAAGAGGGTAGAAGCGACAATATGTAGAGGGAGAGCACATGAGGAACAGGTGATGACAATCAACACAATGAAGACCAGATGAGGATGTGTGGCAAGGGGGAATGAGGAGAGGGAGTAAGGAGAGCAAATGGCTGACACAACTAAGACATGTGCTCAAAACAAATGCACACATGGACCAAAACATACAGAACTCCAGAACAAAACAAGTAGGGCAGTCCAGACCAGGTCTTGACAGTAGAAGTACTTAAATTTTTTTTACAAATGCCTATGAGCAATCAACATTTTTTGGGGGCCATATATTTTTTCGTTTTACACAACAGCTGTACTGATAAGCCTTTACTAACACTTATAGATTAACACACTGTTATCTTGTAATTTCTCTCTCAGTCTGATGGGCTGTAATCTGACAGAGAAAAGTTGTTCAGCACTGGCCTCAATTCTCAGCTCAAACTCTTCAAACCTGAGAGAGCTGGACATGGGTAACAATGACCTGCTGGATTCAGGAGTGAAGCTGCTCTCTGATGCACTGAAGAGTCCTCACTGTACACTGGAAATACTGAGGTTTGTGTTTGCAGATTCATTAGTGCATTGGAATATACGTTATGAATATATTGTGGTTCATAGCTGTGGTTACTTTGTACCAGTGGTCGACCAATATGGGGTTTTTAATCGCCAATGTAATACCAATATCCAGAGAGCAGGGCGACCGATAGACCGATACAAGGCCGCCATTTCACACAATTTATTATATTAACAAAAATAAAATTGCTAAAATTAATAATAATAAACTCTTATTTAGCACAATATTTATTGAATTTCACACAAAACAAAAAGATAATATTGAATTTTAAATGTTAGATAGCAGTTTCTTCAGATTTCTTTTTAGTCATCACATTTTAGTAATTTTAGTAATTTATTGATGAAAGTGAAGAAATTGTTATATATTAGGAAGAAGGAAATAACAGTACATATAGTAGTCCATGAATGGCATGTCCACATTAGCAATCGCATTTACTCAAGAAATACAGAATCAAACCAATTGTACAAACAGTGTATAGTGAATAAGAAATTTACTTAAAGCACACATGAAGCGCTTTTATCTTGGGCTGCAACTGAAAATGTAGGCAGCTGACTTGCTACCTAATCAGTTATTGGCTTAACTGACAGCTTTTTTTAATTAATTGAACATTTAAGGAAACTGATATCCGAGCAGTTTGAAAAGCACCTTATTTTCATCGTACCCTTGTATACAGACCCCAGAGGTAGCATTTTCCTGGTTTCAGATGCAGCCTTGAAGTTGCACTCACGTGCTCATGCGGATCCATCTCCTGGCAGTTTAAACAGCCTGTATCGCCTACTTCATGATTTGTGAATAAGAGGATCTTTTTATCCTAATGTTTTTGATTCTGGATGATGGAATACTCGCTTCAGAGGAAGATATTAGATGAGCTTTTGACGGGAAGAAAACACCGGATTCTCTTGAGGTTCGTGAATGACATCTGTTTAAATGAGATATGTGCATATTTGCAGACGGTATATAATAGAAGTTTTAGTGATATTTGCCTTTTATCATAAGAAAAGTTACAGGGAACTGTTGAGGACTGTTAGAATATGCGCATCATATGAAGAAATATGAGCGTTCAACAGGATGCTGGATCTGCTCAAGTTGTGTAAAGTTGGTTTATTGGATATGTGCATATTTGCAGACAGTAAATTATAATTGTTTGATTGATATTTGCCTTTTTGTCACTAGACAAGACAGCTACAAGTTACAGGGAACTGTTGAGGAGAGAGAGGGAGAATGAAACAGGCAGGAACTTTAACATGAACTGAAACATGTCTGACACAGCTCTGATATGCGGGCTGTTTAAATGACACTATGTTGCCCACCGAAATATTATTGTAGTTACACGATGGCATGTAACAACAAAACAAACTGCAAACAGGAAGATTTTCAATGCCAAACAGGGAAATTTATCGGCCAACGCCAATCATTAAAAATGTCAGAATATCATCTGATTTATCGGCCTTGGCGATTATATCAGTCGACCACTACTGTGTACATGTGGATGGGCTCCCTCTGCTGAATCTGGTTCCTTCCAAGTGAATCAAGTTTTTCTGACATCACAGTTCAAAATTCACAATATCACAACATACATTTTTGACCAGCTCTTTAGGACAATCTTCTTAAAATATTCAGATGAGGAAGAAACGTGCTGCAGATATACAGTATAATTTGCTTTTATATCACATACAAACACAAACAATACACTGAAACAACATGAAATATGATATAATAATAGTAGAGTCAGTGAGACTGCAGGTAGGTGATATACTGTATAATATATCTCAATTATGTTCTGCCTATTTTATGTATTTATCAATATTTGTGTATGTGCTCTGAAACATCATAAGAGTATTTTTTTAATCAGAGGGAACATAATTTTAACCAAACAGCCTCTGTAGCCAAGTAGATTCAAAATGTTTAATACAAGACATAAATTGTGTTACAAGTAATGAAAGCATGTTTTCCACACAGTTTTTCAGTAAACAAAGAAGGATGAATGATGTTTATTCATATTACAAAACATTTCTGTGAATGAACACAATGAACAAAAACAACATCTTCACACACTTGTGTTTTGGAACAGTCAGGTTGAATATTATTGTAATATATGAGTGAATTATTATTAGACTTAGTGGAAAGATTTATTGTATATAGAAGTGAGATATCTCTGACATACAGTATCTATTTCACCTGGAGCCTTTATTTTGGTGGGAAGACATTTGAGTTGATGGACTACCAGAGGACAGTTTCAGATAGTCTCACAATTCACCTCTAGATTGTGAAGAGCACTTTACAAACACCTCAACGTCTGTCTCACATGAGGTGATCACTCAGAATCTGACAGTCTGATATCAACTCAAATGTCCCTCAGTTCCTCGACACAAACTCCATCTTAGGAACAGGGAAAAGACAAAATATAATAAAAATACAAACCCAAAAGAAGAACACAAAACACAGCAATATCATAAACTAATGCACAGTGAGGAACAAACGACTGAATAAAAAGGTGTTTGAAGAAATTGTGTTTCATTGTGGCTGGATTTCTGCAGTTGTGTAATGAAAAGTGATGCAATGAGATTATTGCATTTATACATTGTTCTTCTATAGACCTTATTCACAGCAGTGCCATCTTTGATGGGTTATACAGTCATTTAACATGTTTTTGGATCATTCCACTGTTGAAACTAGAGATGTCCCGATCGATCGGCTGCCAATCAAAATCGGCCGATATTCGTCTTAAATCTGTGATCGGTGATTGGCCGATCGTGCCTAAATTTAGGGCCAATCTTTTTTGCAGCATGCAGGCAATCACACATACACTGCTCCTCTAATGAATGAGCGCTTTCTCAGCCCATAAAGCATGACAGAATAGTCTATGGAGGGTGAGTTGTTGGCAATTCTAAGCATTCACGAATTTAAACTTTCATACATGATGTAATTGAGATGAATATGCCGGTTTGTTTTTACAAATGTATTTTTTAATTTTCCCATTTTCTAGAGTAATTACGGTAGTTATTCTGACTCGTTGCACAGTGAGCAGGAAGAGGATATAGAGGCTGCTGACAGGTTTAAAAACAAATAAACATGCAAATACATGATACACGATCGTGAGTTGTGACAATCAGACGTTGTGTTGAGTGATAGAGACTGTTTGAGCAATCATGAGTGCTTTTAGTTTTACTCTCTTTAACATGAGCGCTCTCTGTGTCAATCAAAAACCTCAATATCTCATCATCAGTCACTCATACCAATTTAAATCAGATTAATGTTGGTCACAATACCACTAATAATAAATATAATTGTTTAACCTTCAATAACGACACCACGTCTTCATGCATTTGCTTAATAATTAGAGATTTGTTTTAAACTCAAAGACAGTAAACAGACCATAGATATGAATGATTTCTCACTGGAGCAGTTTTAGAGCTTGTTATGAATATATTTGTCTTATTTTTGAATGTATCTCTGCGGTGTTTGATGCTTTCATGGTTTGTACTCGTTGTCAGTATGTCACGATGGCATTTTGATATTGACAACAGAACTATTAATAACCGTTTCATTATTTTTTAACTTGGGCCTGTTCAAGTGTAACCGTTTACGCCACTTTTAAGTGGAATTGCGAAATTTTGAATTTGTTTTCATAGAATTAATTTTTTGTTGTGACTATTAAGTCAAGTTGTTTACACCATTTGTAAGTGTATGTAAGATTTCTATTCATCCATGCACATTTATTTTTGTACCTGAATATTAAAGTTAAAATAACTCCAGACTACATGAGTTGTGGAACCTTAGATTGGATCTAGAAGCTTTATACAGTGCATGTCACTGAACAGATGGTACGTCTATCCCTTACAGCCTCACTTTCATTCCCATTGTGACTGTGAATTATGTTATGAATGTATGTATTGTATATTATATTTATGACTCCATAGTGATTCTATTTATATCCATATTATTTTGATATGAAGTGTCCGGAACACATTATTAAAGGTGCTATAAATTAAGGTTCTGGAGGATCTTGTCAAGTTAGCCCTGTCAATCATAATGCAAGCACATATAAGCTGCTGCTTACCTCACTCCCTTGACGATTATTCTGGCATCCCTCCACCACCCCAAATCCTCCTTTATTATTGGAGTGGGGAACTTAGAGCTTGAGTCGAGTCACATGCTCAAGACCCTCATGCTCGAGCTCCTCCTTTAAAGACAGAATTTAAAGAATTAGTTTACCCATAACAAACTGTTTACCATTTCCACTTCAAGTGCTATGTGGACATGCAAACTCATGAATGGGTGTTTAAAGTAAAGATGAGAGACCAATTGTTCATCATACTTAACATCGACATAAGCTTTATACAGGAAATATCAATATTGAGTGATATTTTTTATTATATTTATGAGCTTTTTGCCATTATTTACAGGATAGTATAGATTGAGAGGAAATTGAGGGAGACAGAGGG
Source organism: Xyrauchen texanus (assembly GCF_025860055.1). Lineage (NCBI taxonomy): Eukaryota > Metazoa > Chordata > Actinopteri > Cypriniformes > Catostomidae > Xyrauchen > Xyrauchen texanus. Next base: position 1,915,112 of record NC_068285.1, read on the forward strand.
AGAACAGGGTTGGACATGACCCAGGCAAGATTCAAACCTTGGTCCTCGTGTCAGGGGCAAATGCGTGTCCTCCTGCAACACACCTCCAACTGAGTGAAAATATTATGGATGTGAAAGCACTGAAACATGTATATATTTCTCAAACATTTGATTGAATTTCAGGAAAATTAATCTTGTCAACAATGAAATAATGAAATTATTTCAAGCATGAAATAATGTTGTTTGAAAATGTTGTTTTAGTTCTGATATACCAAAACAATCATTATGATCTCCAGTAAAGTAAAATATAAACCTAAACTAATATTTTCAAAATAGTTTTGGTCCTTTGGTAAATACTTGATTTTTATGTCCATGTTATGGTTGATATTTGCATGAATTATTTTCATAATTAAACTTTTAGCTACTTTTTTTAAGTTTGTTTGATTGTTTCCCTTTTCTGCACATTATGGATAAAAGATAGTTATAAACAAATTATTTCAAAGACAGAAAACTAAGCTTTCACTAAATTTACACTTGCATTCATATTCTAATTTCTTGAAGATGTGACACGATGTGAACACAGAGATATGTGACGCTCACTGGTTTTTATGGTGCATTCTGGGATTTTTGGGGAGTGACTGTTTGAGTGCACTGGAACAATTTTGTGATTGGGACAATCCTAAAAATCCCTGACCAGTGTGCTGACTAATGATATAAAGCTGATTGAGATGCACCATATGAGTTCAGTCTCTGTCTCTATATCAGGCCTGATATATATATATGTTACGTACACACAAAATTGGCTTTGAATTATTATAATTTTTTTATATAATGTTGCCGTAAATATGTGCACACCATCTGGACACTCTTGACTGTGCACTCGCACTCTTATACTGGTGTGTGTGAATTGGTGACTCCAACTGTTCAAGTAATGAACGCATCAGACTGATTATTGCAGATGATACGCATCTCTACATATCGTTCCAACCTGATGAACCAACTGTCTCAACTCATATCTCTTACATCCTCGGGCGTATCTCTTTATGTTGTCTCCCTGTGTATTTTTTATTTTTTTTTGTTTTCCATCTGCCTTTCATGACAGGTTAAAATGCCACCAGGTGTCAGATATGATGACTACCAATCAGTTCCCTGTTAGTATTGGCTGTCAAGAGGATACATTCTGGGTGGAACCAACACATAAAGAGAGAGACAATGAGAGGCAGACTGTTTGTAGACTGTCTCTGAGAGGTGTTCCTTTCTCCTGCCACAGATTGTGTACATTCTTAATACTTTGCTCACAACACTAAACAGAGTACACTTTATGACCATTGCATAGACTCTCATTTTTTGTTTTGTACTGTTACATTTTTCATTTACTTGCTTTGTTTGTCATTTTATGGAAGCCATAGGGAGGTGGGTAATATTTATTTTCTATTTAACCTTTTTTCTCCTGTTTCTACCTAACAAGGGAGTCCGGGTTGAAATGTGTTGCTTCTTTGTGTTTATTGCCAAGGCAGGAGAAGGGAATTATAAAATCTCTCCTTGTTGCACCTTTCCAACCCTAAGCTGAGGAGGGTGTAACATATCTCTGCCTGCCTTTTGGAGATCTCTGCCTGAATGAAGGAACACCACCTTCATCACAACCTGGCCAAGACCAAACTCGTTGATGGAACTTGTGATCCTAGCAAACCCATCTGTTACTGTTCATCTGTGCTCCACTACTGTGAGACCTACCAGGACAGCTGAAACCTGAGAGTAGTAATTGATGAACAGCTACATTTTAGTACTCGCATCTCATCAACTGCCTGGTCTTGCAGGTTTGTGCTTTATTACATCAGAAAAATCAGACCTTTCCTGTCTGAATATGCTGCGCAGTCCCTGGTCCAAGCTCTGGTTATTTCAAGATTGGACTTCTACAGTGTTCTGTTGGATAGCCTTCCAGCTAGTGCTATCAAGCCACTGCAGATGGTCCTGAATGTGGTGGCACGTCTGTTTTTCAACCAACTAAAGAGGGCTCACATCATACCCCACTTAGTCTTACTCCACTGGCTATGCATCAAATTCAAAGCTTTGAATTTGGCCTTCAGGACAACCAGTGGAACAGCGCCCTCTTACAGCTGGTGGTCCCATCACAACGAGGCACTTCACATTCATTCGCTTTCTCTGTCCCCCGGTGGTGGAATGAGCTTTCAACCACCTGCCGTTCTGCTGAAACCATTTCAACATTCAAGAAAAAGCTGAAAACATATCTTTTCTGTGAGCACTTAACCTGTCCTAAATAATGGCACTTACTATTTAAGAAATCTTTTTAAAAAATCCTTATCTGTCTCTTTCTTCTGTGCTAGTTTCTGTACTATTATAGCAACACTTAGAACTTGGCAGTGTGATCCTGCAGGTACAGTTTACTTTTATATGACAAAGTGTTTATGTTCCTCATTTGTAAGTAACTTTGGATAAAAGGGTCTGCTTAATGACTAAATGTAAATGTAGTTTATCTGACCTTTTATGTGTGTGTTTTTAGATTATCTGACTGTTGAATGAACATTAATTTATATAGCGCTTTTCTGACACTATAATCAAAGCTCTTAACACAGTGAACAGGGGACTCTCCTCAACCACCACTAGTGTGCAGCATCCACATGGATGATGCAACGGCAGATAGAGCGCACCAGTATGCTCACCCCACACCAGCTATTGGTGGAGAGGAGAGAGTTATAGAGACAATTAGTGGCTAGGGATTATTAGGAGGCCATGATTGAGAAGGGCCAATAGGGGGAATTTAGCCAGGACTCAAGGTTTATACCCCTACTCTTTATGAGAAGTGCTCTAGGATGTTTTTAATAACCACAGAGAGATCAGGACCTGATTTTAACATCTCATCCAAAGGACAGGGTCTTTTTACAGTATAATGCCCCCTTCACTATACTGGGGCATTAAGACCCACACAGACCACATGGTGAGCACCCCCTGCTGGCCTCCCTAATATCTCTTCCAGTCGCAAACTTAGTCTTCCCCAGGAGGTCTCTCATCCAGGTACTGACCAGGCTCAACCTTGCTTAGCTTCAGTGGCAACCAGTCTTGAGCTACAGGTTAATATGGCTGCTGGTAAATGCTGATGTTTGTTTGTAGGTTATCTGACTGTTGATGTGCGTTTGTAGATTATTTGACTGGTTATATGAAAGTTTTTAGATTATCTGACTGTTATGTATGTGTGTTTGTAGATTATCTGGCTGTATGGTGACAGAGGAAGGCTGTTGTTCTGTGGCATCAGCTCTGAGATCAAATTTCTCACAACTGAAAGAGCTGGATCTGAGCTACAATCACCCAGGAGAATCAGGAGTCAAGCTGCTCACTGAAAGACTCAACGATCCAAACTGCACACTGGACAAACTTAAGTATGTTGAGCTGTAAAACCCTGTTTATACCCATATTATCCCCTTAAACCCAGGCCCTAATTGGTCTTGAATTTATTGAATGGTCAGTGAATTCACTGAAACACCACCTGTATTTATTCCTTTTAAAAAATTTAAATCCTTAACAAATACACACAGAAGACATATATTTTTAATGTTTCATTAGAATGAGGTCTTTTTTGTAATCATTATATTTTATATAGAATATTATTTTTACTCATTTTAGGAAAACAATTCAAAAGAACAATCTTTAAGCATCTGTCACTTAACCCTTTCACACTTACTGGTGCATATTTGTGATGGTTTATGACTGGCACCCTTAGAGTAGCGTCACACATTTGTGTTTCTGCTGCAGTCAGTGCTGTCAGATTCAAATCGGTTTTCATACCAACACTAAACTGCTCTGCCCAAGTGCCTGTAATTCATATTCACACAAACTGATACTCATACAGTCTTTTCAAGCACATGGTATGATTATTTTATGACATAGACATCCAAATGGTCACAAAATTACTACTATAAAAGTTTACATTTACATTTATGCATTTGACAGACGCTTTTATACAAAGCGACTTACAGAGCCCTTATTACAGGGACAGTCCCCCCGGAGCAACCTGGAGTTAAGTGCCTTGCTGAAGGACACAATTGTGGTGTCTGTGGGGATCGAACCAGCGACCTTCTGATTACCAGTTATGTGCTTTAGACCACTACACCACCACCACTCCAGTTTACAACTCGTATACAAACAGTCAACACAAAATTGGGATCACTGATCCTCGCAGCCATGTGTGTTTACATTAGGTGATCATTCTGTTGTTAATCACAAGTATCTCAAACAGCAAAATTGTCACAAAACATCACGATAACGGACAACAGCTCACCTATATGCAGTCAACACATCAAGGAAATGCAATTATTCCAGTCCAGCCATCTTTGTTTACATTAGGTGAAAATGTGTTTGTCTCACACACACACACACACACACACACACACACACACACACATATATATGTTGGTACTCCTATCATAATGAGGACTCTCCATAGACATAATGATGTTTATACTGTACAAACTATCCCTGATAGCACACATACATCAACCAGACATCTATTTGATGTGTGTTTACATCTTAACAACATCTATTTTACATTGTTTGCTCATCTGCAATATGTCTATAAAATGACAAATATTGTCTCGAATGTCAGTAAGACATTCAGCAGATGTCTTTGAGACATTTATGATCTAGAATGTTGTAAATCTGATATTTAAGATGTTTAGTAGATGTTGCTTTCCAGATGAAAAGATCTAAAACAGACATCAGAGACGTACATATATTAAACCTGTAAACACACACAGTCACAAACATTGTTACTCCTATCATTATGTGGACTCTCCATAGACACAATGATTTTTATAATATATATTCTATCCCCTAAACCTAACACTAACAGAAACATTTGGGATATTTACATTTAAAAAAAATTTATGTTTGAATTACAAGGACACTAGAGATGTCCTCATAAACCACATTTATAGCATAATACCTTCGTAACTACTTTTGTATAACCTAATAAAACCACCAAACACACACACACACACACACACACACACACATAGTGTACAGACAGACCGTATTGATGATTTCTGACTATTTATATAGCTATGTATAAAATAGGAAGTAAAACAAATACAGTACAGTAGACAAAACCCATTTGTTTATATGCTTAGTATATACAGTATTTTTAAATATATTTTTATCTATAAATGTTTTAAAATGACAAATCAAGAATTCAGTATATTACTCGTCTACACTGTGAAGTGTCACGTGACCTCATTCTAACAGATTTTGCATTCTTTTGATATTTTGTGTGTGGACATAACTCACTCTGGGGGCATTCAAGGGAATTCAGAACCTACTCATGAAAAGGGAAAAACAAAATTATTCATGGTTTTAATTTAGAAAAAACACTTGAGTGTCTGATATTAATGCATGAAGGTGTTTTTTGAAGCATTTTGTACATATTTAAACATTATTTTAATTATATTTGCAGTGTATTCTGCACACTTTCATTGGTCTGCATGTCAACAAAATATGAGACTCGGTTACTACATTAGTGTTATGTAAGACACAAAAGTTTGAACTTTGTTGGGGGGGTATAATCCCTGAAGGACCCCACCTGAATCTTATTAAAAGTGTTCACAATCATAAAATTATAATCCCCAACAAATCACCCTCTATTAAGAACATTATTATTAGTGTTACTAATCACTAAATCCACCATCTTCTAAAGCCAACTGTCCTATGCAGTGTCACATGTGCTGGAGCCTATCCCAGCTGTCTCGGGCCATAATCACCAAATCATGAACCCCAACTCATCGCCAAGATTCCCACCTGTCCTTTACAGTGCTTTTGGACTTTAGTTGTCCAAGAGCTGACTTGAGGACAGTCCCCTAAATACAGAAAAGGTGACAAAGTGCAAATTGTATTAAAGGTGCAGTATGTAAGATTCAGAAACCCTTGATATTAATGACACCTGTGGCCGTGAAGTGAACTGCAGCAGCTACCTGTTGCTCGTGAACTCCATAGGGACGAGAGCCAGCATTTACCAAAACAATGATGTAACCTACAAAGAGACTGAATGTGATTCACCGGCATCATGCTGACAGATGAGGTAGCATAATTAAAATTACACAGTTATGATTGTTTTACGAACTTTGAGACTGTATATTATATTTGACTCTCCAGTGCTGGAACAGGGCTAAAACAAAGTGTGGATATCGGTCTGACTATGTGAGACTGTAGTTTGAATAATCACTTTTCTTTGCATGATACATTGACTGCATTTATACGATAGCTGATGTCGGTGTTAGCTAGCTAGTCAGCTTTATCAATAGCTGTTAGCTAAATGTGGTGGATGATGACAGTAGCTGTTTATAAAATAGACTGTACATTATAAATATGTTGACACAATTCAGTATTGATGTGATTCATCACAACTGTCATTTTGATATATCGATGCACTATTGTTTTATAATAATAGATGATATATATTTTCTGTGTAACCAAGTTATGTTACGCTGATGAATGTGTCTTTTTGCATTATCTTGAACATTGTCTAGCATTCATTTCATGTGTTATTGTAGTTTAGCTAAAATGACACAGATCAATCCTTATGGCTCAATATGTCACATGCTTTGCAGTTATGTAAGTTTACCTGTCCAATAAGAAAAACACCAGTTCAAGGTCAGATTTGATCCCCAAAACCAAACGAAGGTCCATCCAGGAATCAAATGCCCTGCCGATTTTCACTCTAGTTTTCACTCGACCACGATCACATTCCCGCTTAGCCAGACGGGATTCAGTAGATCAATGTTTTTTTGGCTTACTCAGAGTTTGTGTTGGAGTCGGTGTTGTGCTGGGACGTTTGCTGGATTCATCTCTAAGATGACGTTATCTAGTGTTGCAGTTTGTTGTCACTGTTGAATAGTGGAAGAGAAGCACTGAGGCTCTCGGGAGCGCACATAAACGTCACATATTTGTGATTTTCCCGGCAAAAGCGACCCGCTCCCTTCACATGAAAATCAGTCTACAGGCTTTAATAGGCAACCTAGGAAGTCTGTGAAGGGCTCATTTTATAAGTTGTGTTACAAGCCGTTCACACATTGGCAAAAAATGGTGCTGCTTGCTTGATATAACCAAAATATTGTTGAAATGGTTTTGCAGTATTTGGTTGACTTTCCCTTTTTATTGGATGGGGAACACAGTGGACAGTGACAGTGATTCAGGGAAAAGGTCTTTTAGTCTCTTACTTCAGTTTTCTTGCCTTGACAGTAAAAATCAATTCTATATCAAAACTGCTATTCAAATAAAAGTGAAATGTTCAAATCTTACGGATCATAACAGAAGCAGCATCACTGGTAAATGATGCAAGAGTGTCTGTAGGTCTGCATTTCTCTGCTGTAATGATGTTGAAGATGGTTTCTGTAATAGTGGCAGCATCTCCAGTAGGGATGTAACGGTTTAACAGTTTCACGATATACCCCAGTTTAATAATAGATGGTTTTCACACCATAGACATTCTTATTCACAGTATTGCATGAATATAAAATCTGTTTCAATATAAAATCTGAACTTTTCTAAAAATCCAAATCAGTTTAATGATGACATCATCAGATACATTTGATAAATTGGGATTTCCTCATTTTACATTGAATGGACACTTCATTTAAAGGCACGGTATGGGCTCATCTCACCACAAAGACATGTCGGACCCTGAACATTTATTTACACCATCAAAAGCTTTTTCTTGGACCAAATATAAAAATCCTACATTAAGATTATTGTCTCTGGCAAAAGAAATCAGATCATGTATTCAAAACAAATGATCAAATATTGTGCGTTTAGGAATACAATATGACTGGTCAGCGTGAATTAATTTAGATATGTAAAGTTTGAATCTGTTGGTTAATGCTTTGGACAGTATCTTATAGGACATTTATTTCACTGCTGAAATCTGCAGTGTGAGAGTATTTTGGACATTTTGGGTTTGGCACCATTAATGGTTCTCAGTTATTCTGTCTGGAAAGTTTGTTGCATCGTCCCATAAAATCTGTGGAGGATAATATATTTAGATGCAAACGGATTGTGTTTATATGAAATGTTACGATGAGCTTATTTTCATTTTATATGATTTATTATTTGCTCAAGACTACAATATGTTTAATACTAATAATATGTTTTATTTGTAAAGTACTAAATAGGGTTTATAAAGTGCATTAGCATACAGGAAATGAACAGTGATACTGTAGCACATTTGCTTGTGTTGTGCTCTGTCACTGTATTAAGCTCATTTAAAAAGTGTTACAAATAAACACAACAGCACACAAATATGTTTAAAATGATGTACACTCACATTAGATGATGACTCCAGTCAGATACTGACCTCAATAAAAGCTGTTTAATTGTACATTGAGCGGGTCGCCCCTCATGGATGCTGCCATGTTGACCGCACATAACAAACTGTCTTGCAGTTGATCAGTTACTACCACTAATAATATCAATAATGATCACAGATAAACGGTGTGACATCAAGCACCAAGAGCGAGCACACAACGGTCTCATCAGCCGCCAGAGAGATTACGAGTCGCAGCAGTCCATCTTACAGACATTTTTGTGTGGCGCAGCAGCAGTTAACAGGGGCGGTGCAGGATTTTTCACAGGGGGTCGGGCAGTGATCAGTCTGTGGTGTCAGTATAAAGTCCAAAACCACTGGTACTATTGGGATCGAATAAGAGCCAGATAAAAACTTACTGCTGCACTTTTAAAAGCGGCGCTAACATTGATCTGGAGCCGTTTCATAACCCAGAATTAAAAGTGTTGCTAATCACCTTTCAGAGTTACAAGTGTGAAACGTTACTTTACTGGAGGTTAAAGCGGGGTTAAAAGACAATAACCCAGGGTTAAGTGCAGTGTGAAAGCACTTGAGTTTATTGTTGGTGGGATGTTGTGTGTGTGTATTGCAGGGGTGTCAAACTCAGTTCCTGGACCCCTCACACCCCTCATGTGTTGTAAGACTGTCAGTGGATTGAAATATTGAATCACGATTAATCACATATTTGTTTTGTTGTTAGTGTTAACACATTCAGTTCCAGGAAAACTAAATAACAGTCCTGTGTGTCTTTATTAGATTCTTTTCTGAAAGTTTCAACTAGATGATAAAAAATGAGGCTAAAAAACCATCAAACTTTTAAAATAAAGCTAATATATATAAATTAATAAAGAGAGAGAGAGAGAGAGAGAGAGAGAGAGAGAGAGAGACATTCTCTGTGTGTTATTTCAGATAAAATCTCTTTGAAGTAAGTTTCAGGTGAGCTGAATGTGATGTCATCATTTGTGTGTGTTTGTGTTTTTATAGTGTGGATCATGGAGGAGAGTTCAGGATTACAGCAGGACTACACAAATGTAGGTCTACACACACACACACACACTCACACTCACACACGCGCGCACACACACACACACACACACACACACACACACACACACACACAGTTGTTGGTGCAGCTATCCTTATGAGGACTCTCCATAGACATAATGATTTTTATTCTGTACAAACTATAGATTCTATACCCTAACCCTAACGCTACCCCTAAACCTAACCCTCACAGAAAACTTTCTGCATTTTTACATTTTCAATAAAACATTGTTTAGTATGATTTTTAAGCGATTTGAATTATGGGGACAATAGAAATGTCCTCATAAACCACATTTATAGCATAATACCCTTGTAATTACTAATTTGTAACCTAAAAAAATGTTCTCATAAACCACATAAACAAGCCCACACTCTCTCACACACACACATACACACACAGACACAGACACACACACACACTCTCTCTCACACACACACACACAGACACAAACACACACTCACACACAGACACACACACTCACATACACATATGCTCACACACACACACACACACACACACATATATACACACACACACTCTCTCACACTCACACACACACAAACACACACACACACTCTCTCTCACACACACTCTCACACACACACACACACATATGCGCACACATGCGCACACACACACACACATGCGCACACACACACACACACTCACACACACACACATACTCTCTCTCTCACACACACACACACACACTCGCTGTTTTCCTCCCGGTTTCTGTCTTGCTTTCACTTTCACTTTCACAGGTTTAATGTTCTGGTTGGTTTTCTCCACTGTCAATCATCCGGAGTAATCCCACGTGAATTTAAGGTGAAAGGATTTATTTATTTTAGGGGCTGCATGTGTAAACTGGAGGAGCTGAACACTGAAGCTGCAGTCCCGAAGGGGTTAGGAGATTAGGTGTGAAGGTAGATCGGGGGGTGTAGGTAGTTTATTTGTAAATAGTGTCGATGGTCCAAAGGGAGATGGTGACGGTAATGCAACAATGGGTTTGTGAAACACCGAGAGCTCCTCATTCAGATATTTCGTATGTTTAGACGCTTGCTTTGATAACTTGTTCTCTTGTTAGTTTTGACTGATTTTGACTTTGTTTGTAATCTGTGAATTTATAATTCATCTTGTTTTTTGTTTGTTTGTTTTGATTGATCAAACTGTTTATCTGTCAGTGTGTCGCTGTTACACGACATTATCTCACTGTCCGTTGTGTTCATTCCTTCACATTTCTGAGTTATTGGATTATTTTGAGTTTGTGCTGCAGGAAATGGGACGGGTAAATGATGTCACGTGACGTACATTGTGCACACTTAGAATATTCTGTTGCATAAACACACTCGGTCAGGGGCAAGTGACACCCGCTGTCATTTTTTGTTTGGTTAGTGAAGTTTAGATATGACGTCACGGACGCTGACGATTTTTGTTTCTACAATTTCTTTTGCCTTTGGGAGATTTATTAGATTAAAAAGATTAGGAAGATTTGATGTTTAGTTTTATTCATTTCTTTGGCACCTTTTCCTCCTTGTCTTCACTGTTGATACATGCTGTAAATATTGTAAATAACACGTTGTAGCGAATCAGCTCTATGAAATATTAGTAATCAGTCATAACTTGTTATAATCGATTATGAATATTTGGATCAGTTAATCGGGTTAACTTGATGTAGCTACATTAACATTACAACCAAACACTCGGTTCATCCCGTGAACACTCAATATTGGTTATTAATTAATTAATTAATAGAAAGGTACATTTCCGGGGCATGGGAAATGTCTTTCTTACTAAGTATTAAGAGCAAGTAGTCAAAATCTATGATTAGTGACTTTAGAGACACAGACAACTTTACGTGTGACATGAACAAGACTTTATTAACTAGACTAAACATTTAAACTACTCTAACATACATATACATACATGCATACAGTTTACCAAGGGAAAGAGGGTTGAAGCAGAATACAGGAAGGCAAGAAGTTATAGCATTGTTTGAAGTTCAGCAGATCAACAGCCTGAGCAAACCATCATATTAGTTGTGACACGCCCTTTTTAGAAAGGGGTAAGGATACTTAATGTATCAAATAATGAGACTAAGTTTGATACTTGCATGTCCCATTTGAATTAAACTGTCCTGATGCAATTTGTTGAGGCTCCAGTTGATCTTTGATGATGTTGTCTTGATGAGAGAGAACCAGTGGGAGTCAGAGGATCTTTGGTGAATGGAAAGACAAGGCCGTAGCCTGGCGCACGCTTGGGAGTCCTTGGGGGCCTTCTAGTTCAGCATCATCTTCATTAGGACTTCTCAGGAAGGACCAAGAGAGTAAGAGAGCACGAGGCTCAGAGGGCTAAGAGGACCAGAAAGCAAGAGGACAAGAAGCAAGAGAGAGAGAAGGGCCATTGTGGATGCAATTTATAACCTTAGAAAACGTGTCTCACCTCTCATTGGCTCGACCAATAAGAAGGGTGGAAGTTCCAGGCGGGAATTTGGTTTATTGCTCTTTGTTCTAAGGGTGCTCATGGCATGTGCACCCTGGAGGGGTGGTAGCCAATGAAGAAACTAGGAAATATTCTTGTAATACTAATATGTTGTTGTTATTATCGACCTATCTCGATACTGTCATCCGCGCTATGGACAACAACAATCGACGTCAAAGGTGCGGAGCGATCAGAAACCCTTCTGGTTTGTATCTACTGGAGTGGTGGTTGTTCCACGGTGGGTGATGTAGACAGTAGCCAAATCCAGGTCTCTGCAGCAGGTGCAGAGGCAGCAGGTGCCTTGACAGTGTGTCACCTGTCATTATGAAGTCAGTTCGTTTGAGGCAGGTGCTTGTTTGTGGCTGCAGGGAGTGGTTATGGGCATTGTGTAGTGTGGAGAGAGTTTCAGACTGACCTAGTACTGGTAGCAAAAGGGCAGCAGGTGGCCGTTCGCCCTTGGTTCTGCACCCAGTCACCAGGTGTCTGAAGTCTGCAGTGTTACTCCGCTCTGGCAGCAGTGCTGACTTGAGCTTGCCTGAGTGGTGTTGGGCAAGAGTCAGAGGTTTGTTCTTCCCAGTACTCCTCAGGGGAGTTCTGTTTCAGGAGCTCTTTTGCTAGTGCTAGCAGCTCTTGTAACTCATAAACAGGCGTTTCTAGCTGTCTTTGTGCAGCCTCTGTTTGGCACCTGTTTGAAAGGTGTACAGGAGGATGTTGTTGTAGACTGCTGTGGGACATCCTGTGGTGTTTGCTGGGTGAGGATGTTCTTTTCCATGGCTTCTCCCAGCGGTTGGTCTTGTGTCTAGATCTATGGCCACGGTGACGGTTCTGCCCTCTGCTGGCTAGTAGCATTTCGTTGAAGGCTCTTGCATTGTGGCAATGCTGGGTGCCTTCTGGCACCTGCTTTGGATTCTGGATTTTGCAGTTCAGAATCACTGGGGTCTTACAAACTCTTTTTGAGGAGGCCTTGTGTTTGTTAAAGGCCTTCTGTGTCAGGTCACGCAGTTGTTGGATAGGCATTGTGTGGGGGCAGGCCATAATGCCTAAATGGTGACTTACCATAGGATGGAGGTTTCGGAGGAAAAGGCTCTTGAAGCTGGTGTCCTCCTCCATCCCAGATTTGTTGCGAGCTCCGAAGTAAGCTCGTCTGAGTCTGTGGTAGTAAACATAGGGAGTTTCATGCCGACCCTGTTTGGCGTCTAGGGCAGCGATCAGTCCGTTTTTAGACTCTGAGAATTCCCTTATGATGGCTTGTTTCAGCTGCTGGTAGTTAGACTGGATGTTTTCTGACTGTCGAGCCAGAGAGCGTCGCAACTCTGGGCTGGATGTGATCCAGATCAGATGGAGTCTATCTTGATGGTTCACACTCATCAAAGACTGCAAGTGAAAGTCAATGTCTCGCAGGTAAGCGTGGACGTCGTGGTCTCCTGCAAGCTCTGGTGTAAATGCAGGGAGATGTCTGGCCATTCGGTTGAGGTCTTTGAGTGTCGCTACACGTGTCGTTTCAAGATTCGTCTGAATCAATCCTTTTCCTTCCGCGGCTGCAGAAGCTTTAAGGAAACTGTCCGATGACGTGTTAAGCAGAGGGGTTTGTCTCCCCTTTGTAACTCTGTGCTTGGCTGGGGAGGTTTCTCTGCTGATTGCAAGTGGGGAGTGAGATGTCTCTCCTGCTGTGGTTCCTTTTGCAGCAGGTAAGAGTGTCTCAGTTCTCGTTGGACCATGTCAAGTTCATCTTTGGTGTTGTCCAGCTGCTGGGTCAGCTTTAACTCCAGCTCTGGACACATTCAGTTGACCTTCACAGGCCATGATTCTGGCATCATTGTCCAAGAGTTCAGAATTTGCTGTTTTTAACAGTGAATCTTTGTGAAAGAGTACCTTTTCCAGGTGCTCTTTGGCTGTCTTTTCCAACTGCTCTTGTTGTTTAGCAGCTGTCAGAGCCGTTTGAAGTCTGTGGATTACCTCCTGTGACTCCCTTCTGCCAGGGTCCTTGTGTCTGTCCTGAGCCTCCATCTCTAGCTGGTCTATGCGGCTTTTAGCATGTGTCAGCTCCGATTGGGACTCGGTGATCTGGCGTTTGAGGTTGTTTACCTCCTGTTTCAAACCTGTGAGGTTGTGGGCCAGGAAGATAACCTCAGTCAGATATTTGTGCTCATACCTCTGGTTTGAGTCGTCTGTCATTAGTTCTTTTCCCTCGTTTTCCAGTTGCTTTTTGTTCTGTTGCTGAAGGTCGTCAGCAGCCATGGATAAAAGGGTGTTCCTCAAAACACCTAGCCAGTCCTTTTGGCCTGCCATCTGGGCAGTTAGGCTGAGCATCTGCAACATTTTGGCACACTTCTGGTGAGAGTAAGGGCAAGAGACTAATGCAAGATCAAACAGAATTTGGAGCTAAAGGCAAAGTGAGACAGCAAGGTGTATAATGTACAGCTAGGGTTTGCTAGGTGTGGTTAACAAGTGAAATGTGTTCCTGATTATTACTATCTTAGCTGCAAATAGCAGGATGCTTAGATTTGTGTGGATCTGAGTGGCTTTGCTAAAAGAGCATAAGCCTAGATTTAAGAAATGACTTAAGATGTTTCTTTGGGTCAAATTATTTATCAGCACTTACTGATAGCATACAACAGGCTTGATCTTTGAACACATGAAGAAGAGAAAGAAAGAGGAAGAAAAGAGCTTTCCTATTAGATTGTGTCTATTAGTGGTGCTCAAAATTATGCCATAGAAATCGTCTAGATTACTTGTGTAGCTGGCTCATAAAATTTAAGCAACTGTTGAAAATAAACACAAAATCGAGAAGAAAAGTATGTCTAGTTACTTTTGCAGTTTTATGGGGAAATAAAACCACACTAGACCAAGAGGGTTAAATGGGAAAATGAATAGCTGACTTCTATTATTAGTAAAAATAATAAAAAGACTTGAAGAAGTGATTAAAATAGCAGAATAACCTTGTATTGGGAATAATCAATAGCACTTATGATCAACAATTAGATTTGCTTTGGACATCATTCTATAGTTGGTCACAGCTGTTGCGTGTTCAAGACCACACAATGTGTTTGTCCCTCTATAAAGTTTAGTCAACGTGCCATTGAAAGTTCCCAATAACTATAAAAATTATCTAAACAGTTTACATGTAATTAAGTTTTTAGATTTAATTAACAAAGTAACTGCAAATTTAGCTGAACAGCGTTCAGTAAGGGATGCACCTGAAAAGTGCAGGTGAAGTTAGATGAGAAGAATTAAAGTTAAGGAAAGAGAAAGTGAGAATTCAGAAACCAGAAATGGGGTTAAAGGAAAATGGTTTAGATCACTTCACTCTGCATACACACAAGCTGTAGATAAAGGCTTCATGTAAATTATGCTAGCAGCTAACTGTTGAAGCTGTTAGTTAGCTTAGCCTAAGCTGAGGGGCTGCTAAGTTGGGTTAGCTTAGCCACCTAGGCTGGTTTGTTTACAAAATGGCGTCGGAAGGTAACACATGTGCTATCTGGAATGAGCACTTCCTGTGACAAGTCGTTGTCATGGGAACCAATGCACTTCAGAGTTTCAGTGAGTGAAACACAGTTTTGATCACCAGGAAGCTAAGCTTTTTAGATGCACAGATAAAGTTTAGATGAAGGACATCAATCTAACTATAATTTGTAAGGCCTTTATACTGTGAAAAGGGGAGCATCGCCCAAATCTACATTTATATAACACTGTACTGAGATTTCTTCATCAGAAACAGGTTAAGCAATCAATTCTGGTACAGTTTACATGCCGCTGAGCTGAGATTCCTTCATCAAAACAGACTTACACTTTAATACTGAAATTAGGGTTTCTTCGCTAAAATCATATTACTCGTACACTGATACCTTTTGAAAATATGCTTAAATGTGTTAAGACTCTTTCAATTACAGTAGAGATGTCAATTCAAGCCATCACTTTATCCGCATCCAAACAAGCCAGAAACTAGTGAAGCAAATGCCGTTTCGCATGTCGTGTCCTATTCTGACCGGAATTATTCAATGCACACTTTTAGGTTGACAGTGGTTCAAGCTCATAACCTTTGTTTAATCATGCCCATGCATTCTCCACCATTATGTAGCGAATCAGCTCTATGAAATATTAATAATCAATCATAACTTGTTATAATCGATTATGAATATTTGGATCAGTTAATCGGGATAACTTGATGTAGCTACATTAACATTACAACCAAATACTCGGTTCATCCCGTGAACACTCAATATTGGTTATTAATTAATTAATTTGTAGAAATGTACATTTCCGGGGCATGGGAAATGTCTTTCTTACTAAGTATTAAGAGCAAGTAGTCAAAATCTATGATTAGTGACTTTAGAGACACAGACAACTTTACGTGTGACATGAACAAGACTTTATTAACTAGACTAAACATTTAAACTACTCTATCATACATATACATACATGCATACAGTTTACCAAGGGAAAGAGGGTTGAAGCAGAATACAGGAAGGCAAGAAGTTATAGCATTGTTTGAAGTTCAGCAGATCAACAGCCTGAGCAAACCATCATATTAGTTGTGACACGCCCTTTTTAGAAAGGGGTAAGGATACTTAATGTATCAAATAATGAGACTAAGTTTGATACTTGCATGTCCCATTTGAATTAAACTGTCCTGATGCAATTTGTTGAGGCTCCAGTTGATCTTTGATGATGTTGTCTTGATGAGAGAGAACCAGTGGGAGTCAGAGGATCTTTGGTGAATGGAAAGACAAGGCCGTAGCCTGGCGCACGCTTGGGAGTCCTTGGGGGCCTTCTAGTTCAGCATCATCTTCATTAGGACTTCTCAGGAAGGACCAAGAGAGTAAGAGAACACGAGGCTCAGAGGGCTAAGAGGACCAGAAAGCAAGAGGACAAGAAGCAAGAGAGAGAGAAGGGCCATTGTGGATGCAATTTATAACCTTAGAAAACGTGTCCCACCTCTCATTGGCTCGACCAATAAGAAGGGTGGAAATTGCTCTTTGTTCTAAGGGTGCTCATGGCATGTGCAACCTGGAGGGGTGGTAGCCAATGAAGAAACTAGGAAATATACTTGTAATACTAATATGTTGTTGTTATCGACATATCATGTACACAGTCATTTCGATCTTCAAAATACCAAGTTATAGAGACCAAATATGCCACACATATGATTTCGGTTAACCATAGTATGCAAAGTCTGAAACATTAACCCATTAGAGTTTGCAAGAAAACATAGACCAAACAACATTTAGGAAAATCATGAGATGGAACATTAGATACATGTCAATACATTTATCACATGGATATATATATAGAATATATAGGATTAAAAGGGGTCATTTCTCCTTCTCAGTAAGAATTAAGTGAGGGTCTGCACTCTCTGGACATTCCTTTGGAGGTCGTAAAAGTCTCCTTATCAGCCCTGTAACCTGAGACTTGGTTCTGCCAGGGTGTTCGTTTCATTTGGGATGTTAGTTTCGGAGGAGTTTCATATACCTTTGTATATAATGAATAATTAGTGTGTGTCTGGTTGGTCCAGATCCTACACGTGTAAATATTTCACTACACTGCTGATTTACACACACACACACACTCACTCACTCACTCACTCACTCACTCACTCACTCACTCACTCACACACACACACACACACACTATCACACACACACACACTCACACTCACACACACACACACTCACACTCACAGACACAGACACACACACTCACACACACACACACACTGGTTTAGTGATTGTTGTGTTTTAAGTGTTTTTTTCTCTTCTTGTGTTCAGATGTCTGTGATCTCACACTGGATTCAAACACAGTACACACTGAACTCATTCTGTCTGAGGGGAACAGGAAGGTGACATGTGTGAGAGAGCGTCAGTCATATCCTGATCATCCAGAGAGATTTGATGTGTATCGTCAGGTTCTGTGTAGAGAGAGTCTGACTGGACGCTGTTACTGGGAGACTCAATGGAGTGGATATGGTGCTGGTATATCAGTGTCATATAAAGAAATCAGCAGGAAAGGAAAGAGTCGTGACTGTCTGTTTGGATTCAATGTAAACTCCTGGAGTCTGAGGTGCTATAATAACAGATTCACTGTCTATCACAATAATAACAGCACTGACATACGTCCCCCTTCACACGACTGTAAGAGAGTAGGAGTGTATGTGGACTGTCCGGCCGGCACTCTGTCCTTCTACAGCATCTCTGACACACACACACTCACACACTTACACACACTCATCACCACATTCACTCGACCCCTCTATGCTGGATTTTATCTTTGTCCTGATTCCTCAGTGTGTGTGTGTGAAATTGATCATCAGAGACACACACACACACAACTGGATGAGTGAAATATACTCACTGTATCACACATCAACACAACTCCAAACTCTTTCTAGAAATCATTTCATCAATTAAACTGATTGAATTCAATACAATGACAGTACTTTGTGTCTCACTGTGATGTGATTGAACTTATTTACTATCAGATTCAATAATAATAAAAATAAACAGTTTTGAAATTATTTTAAAATCCCAAATACTTCAAATGAATAAATGAGTCTATATATGAACTCTTTATTAAACACACGGCACATTCAGATACTCATTGTTTTATTTATACTAAATAAACATTTACAAATACAGAATTCTTGTGATTTTTCTACAGTATATAAATCGTCTCGGGTTACATGTGTAACCCTTGTTCCCTGAAAAAAGCGGAACGAGATGCTGCGCTTTTTTGCCGCACTGGGACGTCCCAGGACTGCTCTTCAGAAAAAGGTATCTGTCGACCAGCTGGTGACGCCTCTATTTTATAGCCTGGCCACAGGTGCATCTAATGATCTTCACCAGCCGAGGCTATAAATTCAGGTCAATGTTCATTGACGTGTTTCACACAGATTCACAGCTGCTCACAATGCAAGATTGTTCCCCGTAGCGCTTAGCAAAAGCGCAGCATCTCGTTCCGCTTTTTTCAGGGAACAAGGGTTACACATGTAACCCGAGACGTTCCCTTTACAAAAAGCTTCACTTTGATGCTGCGCTTTTGCTAAGCGCTACGGGGAACGCAATACCCACGCCGCCGCACTGGGGCTGTCCGGACCCCTACGGTTGTGAAGTGTGCTCACAAAAACGCGAGAGGTCTCAGACATGAGCTTGATGTCAACTCAAGGGCGTAAGAGCCCGGAGTAGCAGAAACATCTAGCCCATAGAGTTCGATAAACGTGTGCGGAAAGGATCAGCCTGCCGCATCACATTTACATTTACATTTACATTTATTCATTTAGCTGACGCTTTTATCCAAAGCGACTTACAATTGCTATATATGTCAGAGGTCGCACGCCTCTGGAGCAACTAGGGGTTAAGTGTCTTGCTCAGGGACACATTGGTGTCTCACAGTGGATTCAAACCCGGGTCTCTCACACCAAAGGCATGTGTCTTATCCATTGCGCCATCACCACCCAACGTTTGCGGCATCACGAACGTGTTCAGGCATGAGCCTGTCATAAAAAACTGAAGGGTGTGTGCGGAGAGGACCAGCCTGCCGCGTCACAAACTTGTTCAGGCATGAGTTTGGGATGTCGACTCAAGGACGTAAGAGCCCGGAGTAGCATGAACATCCAAACGATAAAATCTGATGAATGTGTGCGGAGAGGACCAGCCTGCCGCATCACAAACTTGTTCAGACGTGAGCTTGAGATGTCGACTCAAGGACGTAAGAATCCGGAGTAGCAGAAACATCTAACCCATGAAGATTGATGAACGTGTCCGGAGAGGACCAGCCTGCCGCGTCACAAACCCGTTCAGGCATGAGCTTGGGATGACGACTCAAGGACGTAAGAGCCCGGAGTAGCATGAACATCCAAACTATAAAATCTGATGAATGTGTGCGGAGGACCAGCCTGCCACATCACAAACCTGCTGCAGAGGGACCCCTCTAGCCAAGGCTTTAGAGGCGGCGACCCCTCTGGTGGAGTGAGCCCTGACACCTACTGGCGAAGCTTGACCGCGCGCCTCATAGGCCAGGGCAATAGCATCCCTCACCCAATGTGACATAGTCTGCTTGGTAGCGGCTGCCCCTGTTGCGGCCCCCAAAGCAGACAAACAATTGCCCAGACTTACGCCACTGGCTAGTCGGTGGACATAAGTTGAAGGGCACGGACTGGGCAGAGTCCATGAAGACTTTCCTGCTCAGCGTTAAAAGCGGCGGGGAGCAGAAGGCTTCAGAGTGACATGGTGTAGTGTCGAAAAGGCACCTTAGGAAGGTAGTCAGGATGAGGATGCAGGATAGCTTTGGCCATACCTGGGGCAAACTCTAAACAGGCCGGCAAAACAGACAGAGCCTGTAGATCCCCGATGCTCTTAAGAGAGGTAATCGCCACAAGAAAAACCAGCTTGAGAGTCAGAAGTCTGTCAGACGCTGACTCTAGAGGTTCAAAGGGGGTTTCAGCCAGACCCTCCAGGACTATTGCTAAGTCCCATGAGGGAGTTCTGGTCCTAACAGGAGGCCTCAGTCAGCCTGGCTCCACAAATAAAGCTGGCAGTAGAGGGTGCCTCCCAAAGGCGCCCGTCCATCAAGGCGTAGCAAGCCGAAATGGCGGCCACATAAACCCTGAGAGTAGCGGGGCATATGCCTGCTGACAGTTTTTCCTGCAGAAAGTCCAGAACTGAAACAATTTGGCAGTTAACTGGATCTGCACCATGTAAACTGCACCACTTTTCGAAGACACCCCATTTATTGGTGTAGATTCTTCTGCTGGAGGAGCCCTAGCACTAAGAATGGTCTCGATAACTTCAGGCTGACAGCCCTGTGTTCCTCAGTTGGTACCCTTCAGGGGCCAAACATGAAGTTTCCACAATTCGGGCCGGGGATGAAATATTGTCCCCTGTGCCTGAGACAGAAGGTCCCTCCTGTCCGGAATCGCCCAAGGTGAGCCGTCGAGGAGAGATATAATTTCTGAGAACCAAATCCTGTTCGGCCAGTGAGGCACTATCAGTAAGAGGCAAGACCCTTGCTGGCGAACTCTGGCTAAGACTCCTGGGAGCAGAGAAACCGGGGGAAATGCATACAGACACATTCTGGGCCATGTATGCACCATCGCGTCCAGACCCAGGGGGGCTGGGTGACTCAGAGAGAAGTAGAGGGGACATTGCGCAGTCTCTTGAGAGGCGAAGAGGTCCACTTCTGCTCTGTAAAATCTCTCCCAAATTTGTTGTACTACCTCGGGTGGAGTTTCCACTAGCCCCTCGGTATGTTTTGTCTGGACAGCAAATCTGCTCCCACATTTAGGAGTCCAGGGATGTAAATTGCCCTGAGTGACAGGAGCTTGCCCTGGGCCCAAAGGAGAATCCAGCGTGCCAGCAAATTCAGGTGGCGAGAACGTAGACCTCCTTGACGGTTTATGTAGGAGACTGCTGCTGTGTTGTCCACCCACACAAGGACATGGCAGCCTCTCAGATGTCGGAGGAAGTATTTCAGGGCCAGAAATACCGCCATCAGCTTGAGGCAGTTGATGTGCCAATCGAGCTGATGACCCTCCCATTCCCCTTGGGCTGGACAACCACTTAAGATCGCACCCCAACCCGTCAGGGAGGCGTCTGTCGTTAGCATCCTGCGACGACATGACGCACCGAGAGTGGGACCCAAGGTAAGGAACCGGGTCTGAGCCACATAGAAAGGGAACGAAGCTCTGTGGCGTAACCCTTATTTGCCTTAGGGGACTGGCCCTTGGATGAAATCCCTGGCTTTTAGCCACAGCTGAAACGGTCTCATATGGAGAAGGCCCAAAGGAATCACCGTGGGCCTGAGACGCCATGAGACCTAGTATTCGTTGATACTGATGAACAGTGCAACTTTGACCTAGCCTGAGATT
Source organism: Xyrauchen texanus (assembly GCF_025860055.1). NCBI lineage: Eukaryota > Metazoa > Chordata > Actinopteri > Cypriniformes > Catostomidae > Xyrauchen > Xyrauchen texanus. The sequence continues at coordinate 1,936,820 of NC_068285.1, forward strand.
GCTCAGGGAGTTCTGGATGGAGCTGACATGAGCGGGAGACAACTGTGCCGCATCGTGATCGAGTTCCATATAATCCCTAGATAGGTAATTTCCTGGGTTGGAGAAAGAGCGGCTCTTCTGGACGTTGAGTCTCAGACCCAGACAACCTAGATGAGCCAAGACGATATCCCTGTGCTGAACTGCCAGTTCTTGAGATTGTGCTAGTATCAGCCAGTCGTCTAAATAATTCAGAATGCAGGTGCCCTGGAGTCGCAAAGGAGCCAGTGCTGCATCCATGCATTTCAGTGAATGTGCTGAGGTGATAGGGCTAGGCCGAATGGAAGAACCCGATACTGGAAGGCTTCAGCCCCGAAGCGAACCTCAGGAACTTCCTGTGCTGTGGCAGAATTCCAATATGGAAATATGCGTCCATGAGATCGATCGTGACCAGCCAATCGTGATGTTGGATCTGAGACACGACCGACTTGACAGTTAGCATCTTGAACTTGAACACCCTGACCGAGCGGTTCAAGCCTCGAAGATCTAGAATCGGACGCAACCCCCCACCCTTCTTGAGAACCAGGAAGTATCTGCTGTAATAGCCTGACTCTTTCTCTGGAACGGGAACATGTTCTATGGCCCCTTTTGCCAAGAGATTTTGCAGTTCTCTCCACAGTAGACATGCCTGCTCCGGTCTTACGGTAGTGGGAATCACGCCGTTGAAAGGCGGAGGGCGGCGAACGAATTTAATTCTGTAGCCTCTTTCTACTGTCTTTAGAACCCACATAGAAATACCTGGCAGAAGTTTCCACACTGCCAGGTTCTCTGAGATGGGTACTAATTTCAACACTTCCTGTTGTGGGGGTGTTGAGTGTTCCGTGTCCTGGACTAAGGCAGGAAGCAACGGTACATCAACTCTTTTTTGGAAGCCTCTATCACCCGAAACACCAAAGGCGGCGGGAGTGAAGAGGTTTCGTGAGGGTATCGGGAGGGGCGAAGTGGATGATACACACGCCCCGTCCCGGAAGGAACTACCCTCACAAAGTTGGGTACAAGACCGTCAGGGCTTCTTTCTTTTAGAAATCACAGCCCTGAGGTCTTTCTTAGGCTGGCTGCTGAGGGCTGACAAGCCTGTCCCCAGTCCCTACGAGGGGAGCACGACTCGCCACGCTCTGTTTTTGAGCCTCTCTCCTAGCAGAATTGGGGTTAGACTGGGTGGCCGACGGCCCCGCCCCCTGAGTGCGGCGAGGAAGAAACTGCCCAAAGACTTCCTCGTGGCTTTTCGCCTCCTGGAAACTGGAGATAACCGTATTCATGGCGTCTCCGAAGAGACCAGAAGGCGAAACCGGGGCATCAATTAAGAAAACTCTGTCCCTATCTCAGATGCCTGACAGGTAAAGCCATAAATGCCTCTCCGTACTGACTAAAGCGGACATAGACCGGCCAATGGCACGGGCTGACAGCTTGGTCACGCGGAGAGACAAATCCGTAGCTCGACGAAGCTCTGAAAAGGCCTCTTCGTCGAGAGTTTTACCCGCACTCAGATCTTTCAGCAGGTCAGCCTGGTACGCCTGTAACACAGCCATGGTGTGCAGCGCAGCACCAGCCTGACCTGCCGCTTGATAAGCCCTCCCAACTAGCATGGAGGTAGTCCTGCATGGCTTAGAGGGGAAAGCAGGTTTTTTGAAGGACGATGCCGAACCCGGCGAGAGATAACCCGCAAGTGTCTCTTCGACGGCGGCATCCTTGAATACCCTCGAGCCTCAGCACCCACGATAGTCGAATATAACGACGTCGAGGGCACGTGAACAGCGAGGTATAAGGGTTCCTCCACGAACGAGCAAGCTCATCGTGGAGGTCATCAAAGAAGGAAGGGACTGATGAGGTGTTCCCTTCCCTTGGCCATCAGACAGAAATCTATCCTCTAATTTGGAGCGTTTGGGGGTTTCTTGGTCACGTGGCCAGTCTAATTGAAGTCTGGCCACAGCACGAGTAACCACATCGAGAAACTCCTCAGAGGATTTTGCATCATGTTTTGAGTGCTCTGATGTGGGTAACTCGAAATCTATAGACCCAAGGGAATCGAGGTCCCCCTCCTGAACTGAAGAGGCGCCGGAGCGCGCTTCAAGAACACGAGAAGGACCAGCCGGATCTGGGGAGACAGCGAGCGAAAGGGACGCACCCGTCTCTCGCTCCTCAGCCAGATCCATACGAGAGCCCCACGAATGAAGTGCGGCGAGCGCGAAGCATCCCGACCGAAAGAAGGTCACAATGCGCACACCCGCCCAGCCCCAACGCGAGAGCCGCATGCTCTTCCCCCAAACAAACAAAACAAAACTCATGTGTGTCCTTGTCCGTCATGAGACGTTGACAAGGAAACACGCATCGTTTGCTCTGTTTCTCCGTCATTCTCTTTTATATATATATATATATATATATATATATATATATATATATATATATAATTATATATCACTTTCAAAGCAGAGAGAGAAAGTAAGAAAGTTCTGCGCACTGCCTAACAATTTCTAACTCCTAACAAAGAGGGAAGAAAGTTTTCTAGCAGGTTGTGAGACACACAGCATAGTATGCTCTGAATGAAAAATATCTGTCGACACGCTGGTGACGCCTCTATTTTATAGCCTGGCCACAGGTGCATCTAATGATCTTCACCAGCCGAGGCTATAAATTCAGGTCAATGTTCATTGACGTGTTTCACACAAATTCACAGCTGCTCACAATGCAAGATTGTTCCCGTGGCGCTTAGCAAAAGCACAGCATCAAAGTGAAGCTTTTTGTAAAGGGAACTTAATACTTAACAGACAATTCTAGAAAAAACAGCTTCACACTTTTGCATTCATAAATGGATTTATAAGAACTAATTACAGGATCATTTAAAGTTGGTGTAAATTTGACAGATTTGAAGAGTTCACTCATTGATAAAAGTCAAATGCTGTCATCATACACACACCCTCATGTTGTTCTGAACCTTAGACATGTTGTGGTTTCTCTGGTTTTACTATCATAATTAATCTGTTGTTAATGCTGAAATGTTTTTAGTATTTTACTACAGAAAACATTATTTAACCATAGTATATAAAAACAATTACTGCAAGATTTATCATGTTACTAAAGTCGTGTTTGATATAATTTTACTAAAGTAAAACCATGATTCATTAATTGTGAGGGAGCAATAATAAAGTGATGGTTCACACAAAAATGAAAACTCTGATCATTTACTCACGCTCATGCCATCACAGATGTGTGTGACTTTCTTTCTTCTGCACATTTGAAGAACAATAGTAAAATATCTCAGCTCAGCAGGTCCTTACAATGAGACTTTCAAAGCAACTTTTGAAACTCCAGAAATCACAGTCATCATAAATGTCATCATTACATCTCCAGCTGTTCAATTCAATTTGTTGTGTCAGTTTATGCTGACTGTCTCGGATTTCTGGAGCTTCCAAATTCTGATCATCCACTTGCATTTTTAGGACCTACTGAGCTGAAATTTTTGACTATTTTTCTCAAATATGTTCTGCTGCAGAAAGAGAGTCACACACAGAATTAACACAGAGGCTTCAGGGATTCTCTAAAACTGGATCAAGTTATTTTCTCTTGCAGTTCAACTTATATTTGCAACATCTCATTTAGAAGAGAACAAGTGGACAGTCATCCATATAAAAGTATATGTAACAACTCTTATGATGCCTTTAAAAGCCCATAAAACTTTTATTATCCTGGACGATACAGCATTTGAGAGGAGCAGTGAGGAAGATGAACACATTTCTGTGAAAATGATTGAAAATAGAGTCCCTGCAAATACTGAGGTCATGTGACTTTGTATTGAAACTCAGTTCACAATCTTATTTTAAAGTAACATGCAGCATTGTGAGAAACTCACTGACCTCATGGCAAATATTTCGACCTTTTACATGTTTTCATGAAAGATACTTGATGCAAAATTGTCAATAAAAGCAGTATGTTGAAGGCAAAAACTTGAAAATGTCATATTTGTGGCATTATATGATAGAAAATAGCAATAAATTAATTGTGTTCATAAATTAATTGATTGGGTATTTTTATGTCCTTTTAAGGGTTAATGATCAGCAGGCTTATAAAATATTATTATTATTAAATATCAGCATTAATCATTAAATATATTAAATTAAATTAAATAATATATAAAACATGAGATTGTGACAGGCTTTTGGAGTATTTTCTGTCAGGAGATTCACAGATGCAGTATGGAAGGCGGCTAAAAGCCGCGAGTTTCTCCGGAATCAAGGCATGCAGTTTAAGGAGGATCTGAGGAAGGAGGACAGAGATTGGAGACGTTGTGGCCTCTAATCAAAAAAGCGCGCGATGATGGAAATCTGCTGACTTTGTCGGGGGCCGTGGATGTATTGAAGGAACTGACGTTACGGGGTCAGAGGAGTTTTCAAAGGACTATTTTTATTATTTTCTTTCAAAACTTTCTCAAGATTCTCAGAATTGAGTTCCAAGGTTAAACTGGATCCCAATATGCTGCTGCGAACTCTAACTATGAACAATATGTATTTAACATTTTAACACACACATGTTTTACAGTTTGTTTTATATATTATTCATTATGTTCTTTTTTATTTTTTATATTAATCCGGAAATATAGAGAGATGTCACGCTTAGGCAGCTACCATGAGTAATTAAAGATATTTTTCTAACTTTTAATTATTCAGTTATACAGTCGGTGCTGATCTCGATACCACTTTGATTTCAACGTTTACCAGATTGACCAGACATTTTACTTGTGCAATATTCTTTAACTAATATGTCACATTTATCACTTGTTTCGTTTAATGCTATGGGGGTTAAGAAATAACATTAAAGGAAATCTCTATTTCTTTTTGACAAACAGTTTAGGGCAGATTTTTGTTTTGTACAAGAAGCTCATTCTACTAAAGAAGAAACAACATTTTGGACTTCACAATGGGGTAATTCAGTTTGGTTTGCTCATGGGTCTGAACACTCAGCTGGAGTAATTACTTTAAAGAATAGATTTAATGGAGATGTTCTACATACAGAATGTGATCCTGCAGGACATTTTATTTGCCAAGTAATTAAATATGTTGATAATATATTAATCTTGGGAAATTTATATGGGTATAAAAACAGTTTGTAAAATAACTATTTTCTCGAATCCATAGAAAGTATATTTGTTGGTTAAATAAATATCCAAATGCAATTTTATTAGTTGGAGGAGATTTTAATATTATACTAAATGGAACAATAGATAAATGGCCACCAGGTCAACAAAGGACCATAAACTAAAAACAGTTGTGAATTTTTTTAAGAAAATATATACATCCAATTATTCTCAAACACTATCTATAGACGTGAAAACTATTGACAAAAATGAAAATGAACTTTGTGATATGCCAATTTCTGTTGAGGAAGTGATAAAGGCAATTAATCATTTAAAAAGTAATAAATGGCCAGGCACAGACGGTTTGACCACAGAATTTCATGAGCAATTTACTAAAGATTTGCCCCTTTTTTGCTTAAGATGTTTAATGAAAGTATTAGTAATCAATGCCTTACACCTACCTTGAATCAAGGGTTAATCACATTAATACCCAAACCAAAAAAGGATTGACTTATTCTGGATAACTGGCGTCCAATTAGTTTACTGAACAATGATTATAAAGTATTTGCACTGATATTCGCTAAAAGACTCAAAGCTGTTTTAGATTCAGTTATTGAAGAAACACAATCTGGCTTTATGAGGAATGGGCATATTACAAACAACATTAGATTAGTTTTAGATATGTTGGATTATCCTGAATTTAATGTAGATAATGGGTTTATTCTTTTTCTTGATTTCTGTAAGACCTTTGACTCCGTAGAGCATCAGTTTATTTTTGAATCACTTACAAAATTTGGTTTTGGAAAATTCTTCACAAGGCAATTAAAACCCTTTATAAGAACAGCAGCAGTTCAATTAAATTGTTATTTGGCACATCTAGTAGGTTTAATTTATCTAGAGGGATTAGGCAGGGTTGCCCTGTCTCTCCATATATATTTGTGATAATAAGTCAACTGCTTGCTAATCATATTAAAGCCAGTATGATTAAAGGACTATTGCTGATAGAGAACTAGTTATAACACAATGAGCAGATGACACCACCCTCTTTCTCCAAAATGATAACCAAATCCCCATTGCAATGAAAGTAATAGAAGATTTTTCTAAAGCATCTGGTGTTTATTTGAATGTAAAGAAGTGTGAACTGATGCGGTCAAAGAATGTTCAGAGGCATATTATTGTACCATTCCAGTCAAAACAGAAGTTAAATACCTCGGATTTACAATAAATAAGAATCAACAGAATAGAAGTTCATTACATTTGAATCCTATTATCCAAAAGACTCGGAGGAAGTTTAATCAATGGCTTTTAAGAGACTTGTCATTAAGAGGGAGAGTTTTGATTTCTAAAGCTGAAGGAATATCCCGGTTAACTTATACAGCTATGGCTCTTCAGGTTGATCATAAGATATTGAAGGAGATTGATAAGATGCTTTTTGATTTTGTTTGGAAAAATAGGATACATTATATAAGAAAAACAATCGTAATGAACTCATATGAAAATGGTGGTCTTAATTTCCTGAACTTACTTTAAATAATACATTTAAAATCAATTGGATTAAACACATAGTTTAAGTATCCAGTATCTAATACTAATCTAATCTCATAACAGATCGATATAATATTCCCATACCACCAAGGGAATTCGCAACTATCTTTGGTGCAATTTCTTCTCAAATATGAATGTTGTTTAAACAGCAAAACTGTGACGCACACAAGTAGAGACAGTCACAATGTCGAATTCAAACAGCTTTATTGGGAAAAAGCGTGCAACAGTACAAAGGGCAAATCCAGAGAAGAGTGGTTGAGGGAAGCGGAAGGTCGAAGCCGGGGAATCAGAATATAAACAAGGGGCAAATCCAATGAAGAGTTGTCGAGGGAAGCGTAAGCTCGAAGCCGGGGAAATCAGTATCAGAGTAACGAGTAGAGTAGACAGGGGAGCTAGGGGAACACTAGTGCTGGCAAAGCGGAGGGGTAAACTAAACAATAACCAACAAGAGTGAAACGAAAGGGTTGTGATATATATAGGGGAAAAAACGAGCGGTGCAGGTAAAACGAATAACCAGGTGATTGGGACGTACAGGTGAAACTAATACTGGTGATTGGGAGCGAGCGTGTGAGCTCGACGAAGCGAGGTTCGTTACAAAAACAGATTAAATTACCAGCAACTCCCACCCCTCTCACCAAATAACTCCCTTGTTGGTAAAATATGTTTCTCTTGTCGTTACAATAATCATAACAGATCGATAAGAGCCCTTTTCCAGCAGGATGTTGTTTGAAATCAAATGTAATTGCATATTGGAGTCAGTTTGTGAGTGATGTTGACTGGAATAAAGTCTGACTTCTGCCCAATCGCTATCTCTTAACAAACAAGGTTAAAGAAGTGTCTTTAAACTCCTTCACAGAATATACCCTGATAAACATTATTTAACCCAGTTTAAAAAGATATAGATGAAAGTTGTAGCTTTTGCCAGCAGAAGCCAGAGACAGCTGTTCATTTATTTTGGCCCTTATGTGTCATTTTTTTATTTTATTGTTGGAAATGTTGATGAAAATGTTACATTACAGTGGAAAGATGTTCTTTTAGATATTATTGTAAACTCCAAAGATAAACAAACCCACACTTATTTTGTATATTATTTTATTTTAATGGCTAAATTTCAAATTCATAAATGTAATATTTCTATAGTATTTAATAATGAAGTGAAGCATTATATTGAGTCAATATTGCCCTCGAAGAAACAAAAAGCTGTTTGAGTTTTACAAGCATGTGCACTTTTTATAATATTCTTATAATATTATTTATACCTCCCCCTAGCATTTGAAAGGTTGTATTTGTATTGTTTGTTTTGATATTTTCTTCAATAATAAAAGAAACAACTGGAAGTTTTCAGCAAACGGCGGAAGAAGAATGTTTCTGAAAGAAGAGACAGCACGTGTGATAATCCAGAAGAATCTTTATGTGAGGACTTTATTGGGTTTTTGATGATCATTGTTTATTCTTTGAGTCACACTTTTCCTAAATTAGTCGATATAGGAACAATAGATACACTACTACCTTTTCTTTGTAAGTTATCAACATTCCTGTATGTTTAAATCTAGCTGTATTTTTAATCCTGTTACATCAAATAAATCTGTTTTTGTCTTTTGTTGCGATGGATTTTGCTGCAGAATTAAATTGCGTTTGGAAGTTATGCATATGATTCTGTAGCCTCGTTAGTCAGATGACCTGCTTTCCATGGGTTAATACTGTACTGTTGAAGATTGCTTTCTAGAATATTCCGAGGAGATGATGATTATTGATCATATAGGGGAGTTTCGTTGCTGTGCAGCAGTTGCAATACTTTTACTTTTACTTTACTTTACTTTATTCTTTATTGTCATTGTACACAAGATACAACGAAATTGCGGAGCTTCTGCATAAGGTGCATGATACATAAAAAGATAAATAAATAATACATAATACAAAGTGATGTATTAAAATGTTTAAGCTAGGACAAAGAATAAGGAAAAAGAACATAGAAAGAGTTGCCACAGTTTGTCAAAATTATATTTTGACAAATACAAGACTATACTAAACTAAAAGTATAAAGAGATGGAGATTGCACAGAAATATAATACATAAATACACATATTGTGCTGGGTAAGATGTCAGTACATCCAAAGTGTTCAGTGCATATGTGCATTCAGTGTAATTATAGCTCTGGGAAAAAAGCTGTCCTTGAGTCTGTTTGTCCTTGACTTAAAGTATCTGTAGCGCCTACCAGAGGGCAGCAGTTTAAACAGGTGAGAACCAGGGTGAGAGTGGTCTTTTTCAATGTTCTTGGCTCTGCTGATGCAGCGGGAGTTGTAAAGGTCCTTCAGGGAGGGAAGAGGGCAACCAATGATCCTCTGCGCGGTGTTAATAATCCACTGTATTCTCTTTCTCTCTGCCTCAGTACAGCTACAGTACCATACTGAGATACAGTATGTCAGCAGGCTCTCCACTGCAGAGCGATAGAAGGTCTCCAGCAGCTTCTCCTTTAAGTTGTTCCTCTTTAACACTCTCAAGAAGTGAAGGCGCTGCTGTGCCTTCTTGATGATTGCTGTGGTGTTGGCTGACCATTTGAGGTCTGCTGAGATGGTTGTGCCAAAGAATTTGAATGTTTGAACCCTCTCTACGCAGTCTCCATTGATGTAGAGGGGAGCGGGGTCTGCCCTGTGGCTTCTAAAGTCGAGGATGATTTCCTTTGTTTTGGTGGTATTTAGTGTCAGGTTATTGGCTAAACACCACTCTGACAATCTCAGGATCTCATTTCTGTAGGCAGCCTCATCCCCCTTTGAAATTAGTCCCACCACTGTAGTATCATCTGCAAATTTGATGATGTTGTTCTGGTGGTGGACTGGGCGGCAGTCATGCGTATACAGAGAGTACAGAATTGGGCTCAGCACGCACCCTTTAGGGGAGCCAGTGCTGAGCGTGCGGGTGGAAGAGAAATGAGGACCGATTTTAACAGTCTGAGGGCGGTCCGTCAGGAAATTCTTGATCCAATTACAGGTGAGATAGTATTAAATGCTGAGCTATAATCAATGAAAAGCATCCTCACATAGCTCTCCTGATGTTCCAATTGGCACAGCGCAGCACAGCGGAGAGCTATGGCTATTGCATCCTCAGTTGATTTGTTAGCTCTATAAGCAAACTGATGTTCATCAAAAGTGAAGGGGAGGCAGGTTTTCAGATGTTGCAACACCAGCCTCTCAAGGCACTTTGTGATGATCGGTGTAAGGGCAATGGGGCGATAGTCATTGAGGTTATCTGTGGCTGATTTCTTTGGTATGGGGATAATTATGGAGGATTTCAAGCAGGAAATGGAGAAGGTTGAAGAGGTTTGTGAAGACTCCTGAGAGCTGGTTAGCACATCCCTTGAGCACCTTCCCTGGGATGCCATCAGGGCCAGAAGCTTTCAGTGTGTTCACTGTTCTAAGCACCCGCCTCACTTCATGCTCCTGGACAGTGAGTGAGGGGGTACCAGAGTCTGTTGTAGACTGAGGTGGTGTGATATTTTGCAGCTGTGGTTTATCAAAACGAGCAAAGAAGCAGTTCAGTTCCTCTGCTAGTGGAGCCGAGCTGCTTCCAGCTACACAGCTGCTACCTCTGAAGTTTGTTAGGTGCTGGAATCCCTGCCATACCTGTCGTGGTTTACCGTCTGTGAAATGATCTTCTACCTTATTTTTGTAGTCCCTCTTTGCATCCTTAATTCCTCTCTTCAGGTTGGCTCTAGCAGCACTGTAAAGAGCTCTATCACCTGACCTGAAAGCAGCTTTCTGATCTTTGAGGAGCTTATAGACTTGGCTGGTCATCCAAGGCTTCTGGTTGGGAAAAACCTGGATGATTTTATTCACTGTGACGTTGTCCATACAGTACTTGATGTAGGCCAGTACCGCCTCAGTGTGAACAGCCAGGTCATGATGTTTAAAGACTTCCCAGTCAGTGTGTAAAAAGCAGTCCTGGAGCTGAGAGAGTGCATTTTCGGGCCAAATAGAAACAGTTTTTGTGAGTGGTGTTTTCCATCTTCTATGGGAGATGTATGCTGGAGTAAGAAGCAGAGAGAGGTGGTCTGAGTGGCCTAGATGAGGGAGAGGAATAGCTCTATATGCATGTTTAATGTTGGTGTACACACGGTCCAGTGTGTTATCTCCTCTGGTTGGACATTTAACATGTTGGAAGAAATGTGGAAGTACTGTTTTCAAATCTGCCTGGTTAAAATCTCCAGCTGTAATGTGTACTCCATTGGAATGAGCAATAGCTGTTTATTTATGACATCTAGCAAGAGGGCGAGAGCTGTGCTAACATTTGCGTTGGGTGGTATATAAACAGCGGTGACAATCACTAATGTTAGCTCTCGCGTAAAAAGAACGGTCGGCATTTAACAGTCATGAATTCCAGGTCCGGAGAACAGTGACTATCTAGGATTATACTATTGTTTGACCAGTCATTGTGCACAAATATACACACATCACCCCCTTTGCTCTTACCAGAGTCGTTGTTTCTGTCCCAGCGATGTAAAGTGTGACCCGCTAGCTGCACTGCAGCGTTGGGGATCCTTGGGTGAAGCCAGGTCTCCGATAATATCATAATGCAACAATCACGGATATAGTGATTCCCGGCGATGTAAAGCTTCAGTTCGTCCATTTTGTGAGCCATAGATCTTGCATTAGTGAGAAACATACTTGGTAGAGGAGGCTTATGTGGTTGTTTCCTGAGTCTCGCAAGAAGGCCGGCCCGGCAGCCCCACTTTTGTTTTCTTTCCCGTCGCCGTCTGCGTCGTCTGCCAGGACCGACAACAATCCACGGAGATCCCGGTGGTCTGGTGATATCCTTCGGGATATTGTGGGTGCGAAAAAAGTTAAGTGTGACTGTAATCTTGTGTTGAAATCCGATGTCTAATAATTTCTGACGGCTGTAATTATGCTTCACAGAAGCAACAAACAAAAAACACACAATAAAACAAGCAAAAATGCACCAAAGGCGAGAGCTGTAAGCCGCTGCGTCCTTACGCGCCGCCATTAAAATAAATAAAAAATAAAAAAATAAAGTAGTTCATTATTCATTGTTCATTATTAAATTGCCTTTTATGAATCTGATCATTCACATTTGAGTATTTTCTTATGCAGCTCTACCTTGAGAGCACACTTCATGCAGTGTAGGTCCTGTAAATACACCTGTGCCAGTCAAAATCTGCTGCTGAGACACTACAGGCTCAAGCATTGGCACCCAGGCTGACGTGTCACAATGTTGTGCCTGTTCTCCAAGTGTGTCTGCACTTTCAATACACCAGGTGCGTTGAACACTCATCTACATCGGGTCCACACACATTCTGATAAAAGTACAGTGCAAAAACTCCCTTGCTCACATCAGTGGTCTGTGTGTCCTTGATAGAAGCGAGACCAAAATGGAAACTACATTCCCTCTTAGAGGAAAAGAGATAGTCAATGAGCAGCCCTTGGTCTCTGTCATCAAAGAAAGATGGCCTGGTCTCGTTTTGTAGGAGCAAGTAAGATACATTTTGTCTGTACATCATTTTGTCATGATTCTTTGTAGACTTTGCATCAGGCTAGTACATGATGTTTTGTTTGCAAGAGTTTATTTGAGCATTGATTTTTCTATTTAAACTTATGCGCAACCATTTTTCATTAAATGTATATAATTGTTAGGACACTGATTTAGAGGAGACTTACGCAAGAGGAGAGAAACTGGGCATCCTTGAAGTCACGGAGGATGACCTCTCACAGGCAACAAAGAGGTCTAAACTTCAGCATCATCCTGGAGGAAACTGGTCATGGAGGTCCTATCTGACTTTCCCACTGCTTTCATGGGACTCTTTGGACTTCTCTATGTGCTAAATATTGAGTTTCAAAAGGACTGAAATGCACAGTTGAGGCAGTGCAGAACATCTTTGTGGGATCGGGAGAAAAGTGTACAACAGAGTTCAGTCCCTGAAGAATATGATTTTCTCTGTATATGGAGTTTAAGATGCTTTGAGTATTTTCAGATGCTTTTAATGTACACCTTTGGCATAATAATGTTTGGTTTAGATGTCACTGTATATTGTGTACTGGTGCATTTAGAGTTTTTAAGACTTATTCTTGAATTCTCTTAAAAGTGAATGTTTATTTGTTTACTTGATATCATTGATAAACTGTTCAGTCATACTAAATGTTTCATGTTGAGGTGTGTCAGTGTTTTGTAGATGGGTGCACTTCTGTTTTATAGACCATCCTTCACATGTTGAAAGTTTGTTCCTCCTACATGCTACTGTTTAGTCACACATTTCATATTCAGTGGCAGGTTTTGTCAAACTGTTTTAACTGCAGTGTTTCATTTTAGTATTACAGTATTGAATCACTTTGGCTGAAATATTTGTGAATTAAATAAATGGTATCACAGGGTCACAGTGGAAGCACTACTATCATTATTGATGCCTCTTTTAAAATATTTAAAGGCACAGTTTACCCAAAAAGTATAATTCATCATCATTTACTTTGTTCCGTCTCAAACTTATGACTTCATTTCTTCTCTAGAACACAAGAAGTATATAAATGTTTTATATAAATGTAATCCATATGACTCCAGTAATTTAATCCATGTCTTCTGAAGCAATTCAGTCAGATGTCAAGTTTTATAATGAATTAGGAGGAACATTTTGATCTGTTTCTCACCCAAAACTGATTGTATTGCTTCAGAAGACACAGATGAAGCCACAGAAGCTGTATGTTTTGTGTGTGTGTTTCACGGAAGAAAGGAAGTCATAGTTTGAGACATAAGGGAGTAAATGATAAGATCAGTATTTTTGGGTGAACTATACCTTTAAGAGAAATTCTAATCGTCATGATGATGGCTAATTAAAATAGCATTTAATTGCATTCAACAGGCTGGTGAAAACATTCTTAAATTACTCTTTGGAGTAAATGTTTTAACATTGTCTCACTGTTTTCAGTTTTTGACTTGGGCAATGGTTTTGTAGTTTCCAGTAATAATGTATTATTACTTACTATAACTTAAAAAGGTTTGTTATAGATTAGTTGCACCTCCTCAGAAAACTAACAATCTTAAATTAACTCAACTAAATATGTTTTGTGTCACTGACAACTTCATTAAAGTCAGTGTAACTGTTATTTACAAAAGTTGAGTAAACAAGAAAAAGCCTGTAACTGCTTACTGGAATAATGCAGTTGGAAATATCTGTTGGAAAAAAGTGTGGATGCTTCCACATCTCTTCATTTTATCCAATAAAGTAAAAGAGATTTATTTTAAAATAATTCATAAGTGATACACTGATACCACTTAAAGTTCAAAAAGGATCTTTCCTCCAGTTGCTCTTTCTGTGTCAACTCTGACGAAACTGTAGCGCATCTTTTCTGGTTTTGTTCCTTTAATAAAATGTTCTGGCAAGATGTTTTAGGATTTATTATGATATTTTTAATGAGTGTGTGTTGTATTGGAAGGATGTGGTTCTAGGCTTTGTTGATTATGATCTAAGAAAGGTCAATTTTATGTAATTAATCTGATCTTGTTACTCGCCAAGTTCCACATTCATAAATCTAAATATCTAAATGCTAAACCTCTCTTTCTTGTTTTTATGAAAGAATTTCAATTAAATTGTCTGAGAACACAAAAGCCTTAAAAACATGATCTGTTTGCAATACTTTTCCTTTTTTCAGTGTCATGTAATTATCATAATGTATTAATATGTACAATCAGGGGCGAAAATTTCATCAAAATGTTGGGGGGGACAATAAACATAACAATTCTCAAGAGCAATTTTTGAAGGGGACACCAAGGGGTTTTTTGTTGTTGCCCCGTTTGCATTTGTATTATTTTATTTCTTAAACAATTATTTTAAGAATATATCATTATATTATTTACAATACACATATTTTAATGATATTTTAGGGGGGGGCAACCCTCAGATAGGGGGGGACCTGACCCCCCGACCCCCCCGCGATTTCCGCCTATGTGTACAATTTATATTATGTGCACCCCCAGCTTTTATTATTATTATTTTTTTAATGTATTTTGTTGTTGACTGTTTTGAGCATGAATAAAAATAATTTTAAAAAATGTCGGCAAATGCGCATGCGTAATGATCCATTCACCGCAAAGGAGGAGGATGTTGAGTATTTAGAAGTGGAGGACGAGCTCTTGCATGTTGAATTCTCTTCTGAAGAGATTCTTTACCGATCACGGGTACAAACGGTTCTGACTAGTGAAAGGACCCGACCAGGAAACAATTTTAGATTCTAAAAACGTTTTCCAAACATTGTTTAAAAATTTTACTAAAACGTTAAAATGTCCAGTTTTCTTATTGTGATTTGAAAATTATTTAAAGGTAACAAATAAAATAAGTTTTAAAAACATTTTTCAAACTTTATTTTCCTCACAATATAACACTGTTTAAATGTTGAATTAAACATTATACTAACATTAACATTTTCTTGTTGTGCTTAGAATGTCATTGAAAGAGTTGAGTGATGTTTTTTACATATTAACTTTATTTTCCATGACAATATATTTCTTTGTAATATTCCATGTACATGAAAATGTCCAGTCTTCCTCCCATGAATAACATTTACAGCATGAATAGAACAGGATAGCATTCCTGCTAAACACAATCCTACAAACTTTATTCTTTATCATAAAGAAATCATGTCAAATGATGTTATATGAAACATTTATTAAAACGTTTCACAACATTTGAAATGTTCAAATAATTAAAATAAACTGGTTTAATGGTATAAAAACAAATATACATTTGTATACATAAAAATTTTCATGAAAATCATAAAGCCTCAAATTAAATGTGTGTGTGTGTGTGTGTAACAGTATATAAGTGTGTGTGTACACATTACACACACTACTGGTGTCAATCTCCTGATTCTCCTCCTGTGATGTGAACAGATTGCCTCCAGTTATTATTTATAATTGTTATTATATTATGGGAATATCCTCAGACATTCACTTTCGCTACTTCATGCAACTGAACTTATTTGATAATATTTGCTCTAAAGCTGAAGTGTGTAATTTCCCACCAAAGAAAATTGCTAAAACGTGTTTTTTTAACCAAACTTCAGAAGAGCAACCAAGCATGATGACCTGAATGTGTGCCTAAAACTATGTTTGATTGTGCCACTGCTGCACAGTGCAAGTGTTAGAGCTGAAGGTAAGGGGGTTTATCATAGATTGAAGCGTGTGCTCGATTACTCTGGACTTGTTTTGATGTGACGTCAGCTCATCGCCATATCACGTGTAAACTAAAGCTATTTGTGGGGCTAAAACATAAGAGCTTCAGTCAATCCAAGATTTATTGGTTATACAATCACAAAATAAATGGGGAGCTGTTTCTTCAAAACCACAAAATGAGCAAGTTTCATAAATTATATGATTTAACCTTATTCTTTCTTTTTTTCTGTGTATATAACTTCATATTTTGATGTCCGCAAATCCATAATAATGTTTTCTGTTGTTATGATTGTTCAGTGTAAAAGATACAACCATGCTTCATTTCCCTGATCGTGTATGTATGTATATATAAGTTCTGCAATAAAATGAAAATAATAAATCTATAGCTGACGCTTCACATATATCTAGAGAGTTGCGACACTTGCGAATGAAGTGGATAATCACAGATCAAATGACTGTTTCATTTAGAGTAGAGGTGCTGATTGATGTTTTAGGAGAGCTGTAGGCCGGTATGAATGTTGAAGCACATCCTGGACTGTTAAACTCTCTGCAAAACATTTTCATGTATATTCTAAATCTGTGCGAGTCAGGGGGTGCTGAGGTGGGACGTCCATCTTATCTGCTCCCGATAAGCACTATTGAGCTCTCGACCAATGATGCACTGGAGCTCCGCAAGGACCGCCTCCCTCATTTACATGTTGCACTGAAAAGTACAAATAAATACATGTATAAATAAACTAATATGGGAATATATAAATATGGAAATAAATATATGTGGGAATAAATAAATATAAAAAATTAATGAACACATAAATAAAAATAAATAAAAAACATGCAAAATAAATGAATAAATAATTACAAGTTAAAAAGAATACAAATAAAGTTAAAAATAAATATAGAAAATAATAAAGGAATAAAGTCTTACAATAATAAATTCAGGAATACATTTAATTAAAAACTAATTATATTTGTTTTATCAATACATTTATTCCTTAATTCATTTTTTTATTGTTACATTTATTTATTTATTTATTATGTTTGCAGGTTTGGGCTCCATAGTAGAGAAATGTTGCTAAACTAAGACCAATTGTGTCCACAGTAGAAATAGAGATGATTATACATGTGTTCATTTCCTCTTGCCTTGATTATTGTAATTCTCTTTTTACTTGTCTTAATTCTGCATCCTTGAAACAATTACAAGTGCTTCAAAGTCATCAAAGAGATCACATGTAACACCAATTTAATTTCTTTACATTGGCTCCCAGTAAATTCTTGTGATGGTGTTTAGAGCATTGCATGGTCAAGCTCCTGCTTATATAAAAGAGTTGATGCAACCTCATAACTCCAGCAGGAATCTGAGATCTTCAGAACAGGTCTTGTTAGCTGTTCCTCTCTCTAGACTAAAGACTAAAGGTGATGCGCCTTTGAGCTTGTGGCTCCCAAATTGTGGAAATTGTGGATTTAAGATCTGTGGACTCTGTGGTCATTTATAAAAAGCAGATAAAAACCCACTTGTTTCAAATTGCTTTTATTTCATTTTTTTTTTTTTTTTTTGCTTCTTTGGTTTTATATTGTGAATGTTAAGCACTTTGTGACATCTGTTCTAGAAACTATAGAAATAAAAATTACTTACTAAATTACTGATATAAAATAAATAGATCTACTGATGATTGCATCAAATCAAACGTGTTTTATGACACTCAGAGTTTTAAGACTGTTGGTAAATCAGATGGCTGTAAAAACAGTGTAATCAGAGACTGGTTTTATGACTGATAAATTGTGCCATGGTTCATTTGGGTGACAAGAGCAGGAAATTACACGACGAGAGAAACAGAGAAAAAGTTTGACAGTTTTTGTTCCACTGAATCGTCTGAAACAATCAATAAATTCATTGTGAAGTATTTTGTAGGTGATATTCTAGTCAGTAAAGAGGAACATCAACAGTTCTTGACAGGTGAGTACTGAACTGCTGTTAAACAAACCAAAACTCACAAGACAACAATAATAAACCTTTCAAACTACTAGTTTAATCTGCCGGTATTTACTGGCACAAACAATTATTTTTTTAGATGATTTCAGAGATTTTTTTGTCATCTATTCTTCAGTTTTCTAGTATTGTGATTCTTGGTTATTTTAATATTCATATTGATGATGTCTCTGATAAATTTGCTCTTAACTTTATGAATATCACTGAATCTGTTAATCTTACTCAACATGTTTCTGAACACACTCATATAAAAGGGAATACTCTAGATCTTGTCTTTATCTTTGGTTTACATATTAACTCTGTTTATCTGAGGACCTTTGAGTCTCTGATCATAATCTTATTTTATTTGACTTGCCCTTTAATCTAAACTCATCATGTGGTAGTCGGGTATTTCTAAGTGTCCGTTTATGGCTAAGGTTTTGGAAAAAGTGTTTGTTAATCAACTAACAGCTGTTTTGATGCCTGTAATGTATTTGAGAAATGTCAGTCTGTCTGCCGTCGGTTGCACTCGACTGAAACTGCTCTCCTCAGAGTTTCAGATGATTTGTTAATGCGAGCTGATGCAGGTAAATGTTCTGAACTGATTCTTTTAGATCTTGCAGCTGCTTTTGACGCTGTCGATCTCTGTATATTAGTGGAAAGGTTTAGAAAAGGTGTTGGTGTCTCTGGAACAGCTTGAGGTGGTCCTCATCATCAGCATCTGTGTCCTGTGGTGTTCCCCAGGGCTCTGTTTTGGCCTTTTTGCACTATATTTGTTGTCTTTAGGGCAATTAAGAAGTATATTTCCAGGAGTATGTTATCACTGTTATGCAGATGATATTCACTATATTTATTTTAAGCCTTATGAAATAACTCAATTGTCTATTATTATAAATTGCATAAACTCTATAAAAGATTGGATGTCTGAAAACAACTTGCAGTTAAATGCAGAAAAAACTGAAGTTCTTGTCTCTGCTCCTGCTGGTGTTCTCCCAAAGGTGATGGAAACTCTTGGTCCTTTATCTCATTTTGTTAAGCCTTTGAAATGTGGGTGTTTATATGGGGCAGACCTTGAGTCTTAATCAGGATGTAAATTCTCTTGTTGTTTTTGTCAGTAGAGAAATATTGCTAAACTAAGGCCAATTGTGTCCACAGTAGAAATGGAGATGATTATACATGCGTTCATTTCCTCTCGCCTTGATTATTGTAATTCTCTTTTTACTTGTCTTAATTCTGCATCCTTGAAACAATTACAAGTGCTTCAAAGTCATCAAAGAGATCACATGTAACACCAATTTAATTTCTTTACATTGGCTCCCAGTAAAATCTTGTGATGGTGTTTAGAGCATTGCATGGTCAAGCTCCTGCTTATATAAAAGAGTTGATGCAACCTCATAACTCCAGCAGGAATCTGAGATCTTCAGAACAGGTCTTGTTAGCTGTTCCTCTCTCGAGACTAAAGACTAAAGGTGATGCGCCTTTGAGCTTGTGGCTCCCAAATTGTGGAAATTGTGGATTTAAGATCTGTGGACTCTGTGGTCATTTTTAAAAAGCAGATAAAAACCCACTTGTTTAAAATTGCTTTTATCTAATTTGTTTTTTTATGCTTCTTCGGTTTTATATTGTGAATGTTAAGCACTTTGTGTCATCTGTTCTAGAAACTATAGAAATAAAAATTACTTACTAAATTACTTGAATAAAATAAATAGATCTACTGATGATTGCATCAAATCAAACGTGTTTTATGACACTCAGAGTTTTAAGACTGTTGGTAGATCATTGCAGATGGCTGTAAAAACAGTGTAATCAGAGACTGGTTTTATGACTGAGTAAAGTGTGTCATGGTTCATTTGGGTGTCACCAAGGTCAACGTCGCAACAGGTTTGAAATGAACTCCCGCCAAATGCAGATTTTCATGCACAGTGGCGGGTAATTTTGCTGACGTATACAGACACTGTGGAGGGCGACCTGTAAGACTTCTCAGAGTCATTTAATAAATGACAAGAAATTAGACACAAAGACGCTCGTTTGATGAAACATGATTATATTTATTATGATGATTATTATAATTATCTTTAGGTATTAATGTGTAGGCTATAAGTAATAGTTCACCTGTCGTGATACTTGCGTGATGGCAAATGGAGGCGGTAAAGGATTGGATTTGGGGAGGTGCTTATATATAAGATATTTTAGTCACTTCCTTATTTGCTTTTTTCGTTTCATTTAAAGTGTCATTTTAATTTAGACTTTTTGTTTAAGTTTTTCGTGTTTCAATAAATTAATGTAATTTTTAAAGCAAAATCAATAAAGCAAAAATATTCACTGACCCTCGATAGGGGGGTTCAACATATAATCGGATATCGCGATTATCATTCAAATATTTTTACTGAGACCAAAAGAGAATTTAATTTTTTCATGAACAATTGTAAAATAGAGTAATTTTATGGAGACCCGCGTACACGTGTACAAAAATTCCATATTAAAACATGTTACCAATTAATTATTAATTGTTATATTTGTTTTTCTTTTGAGTCTATTGAAAATAATAAATTAATCATTTGTGGAATATCTCTTTCGAAGAAATGCATCAACCAGAAATTAAAAAATTGGACCCTTAGTGAAAAAGGTTCCTGACCCCTGCTTTAAAGGGATAGTTCAGCCATAAATCAATGGTTTGTCATCATTTACTCACCCTCATGTTGTACCAAACCAGTTTAACATGTGGAACAGTAAATGAGATGTTAGGCCTCAGTCACTGAATCTTTTTCCTCATTAATGAAAGTGAATGTTGAATAAGATCATTTGTGTTCCACTGAAGAAAGACATACGGGTTTAGAAGAACATGAGGGTGAGAAAATGATGACAGATTTGTAATTTTGGCTCAACTATCCCTTTAAGAGCATGAAACACCTGCTGCACCTTTAAATGTTGTTTGTCTCTTTCAGACTCCTCCTCCTCAGGTGAAAGTTAAATGAAAGTTAAAGGTGACTATTAAAACAGGATCAATTCTGTGACAAGAGCAGAAAATTTTACGACGAGAGAAACAGAGAAAAAGTTTGACAGTTTTTGTTCCACTGAATCGTCTGAAACAATCAATAAATTCATTGTGAAGTATTTTGTGGGTGATATTCTAGTCAGTAAAGAGGAACATCAACAGTTCTTGACAGGTGAGTACTGAACTGCTGCTAAACAAACCAAAACTCACAAGACAACAATAATAAACCTTTCAAACTATCAGCTACAGTAAGACATCTAACAGATATCTAAGTATTAATCACAGCAGAACAAACAGATACTGAGACTTTTGCTCTTTTATCTGAATTGTCAGTATGTGTTCAGTTTCTTTGGCACTGAAATGTTATTTCTTCTATTGACTTGAAACGTTGCTTTGTTTTCTTCTGTTGAGTCTTCTGATGTTTTCTCTTTATGCTGGTGTTTAACATGTCATAAAAGCTGACAGTCTGCAATTGAACCTCATTGATTCATTTCTAATGGAATATTCTAGAGGACAAATAAAAACAAATATGTGTCAGTATTGAACAAATAAACACGTCACAAATATAGATGATGTCCCGTTTGTTGACAGGTGTTCAGTGGACTGTTCAGACGATGTCATGGACTCCACAAAGGATCTCAGTGGACAGACAGACACAGGGAAGGTCAAGAGGTCAGAGGATTTCAATGCTTTAATAAAATACACTGATAGATATTTCTGATATGCTGCACAACACTACAGTATAAAAACACTGAGGAGAAATGAGAACAGACTGGATTATCTCAAGTATAAACATGTGAAAACAGCTTTAGGGTAAAGTGAGATCTACAGTATGAATACAATCATAAATTCAAGTACAGGTGAAGGAAAAAAATAAACAACTTTCTAAACATATAACTTAACCTTAAATAATGTCATCAATATCAAACATAAGATGAAGATAAACATCTCATAAACACTTTGATACTTACAGACAAACTTCTATAAATGATTGAAAAGATGATTGACAGATTTAAGACAGCTGTCATCAGCAGATATCAGCATCAACTGAGTAAAACCAGATGCACCACCTAGTGACACAGAAATAAACTACAGAGAACAGAACAAAAGTCTTTCCAGCTTTAGTGACATTCAGATCAGATCTGCTGTGTAATGTCATGTGCTCAAATATATCTTCATCAAATAAGCAGAAGTGAAATTGCTGAATGTTGAACTAGGACTGTGTATTAAACATGACCAAACACTGGAAAAGAACATGTTACCCCCCTTGAAGAAGAGAGAAATATTGTGAAGAGTAAAACTGAGAAACTGAAGAGAGGAAAAGAGTGTTTGTGAGAGTTTGTAGTTTTTAAAACAGTGTTTAATTGCTGTTGTGTTTTAGTGTCATTCATGGAGAATCTCCTGAATCCAGCTGTGTGTCCATGAAGAGTGACCGGTCAATGAATCCTCCACTTAAATTCAGTACAGGAGCCCCTTGTGCTGATGTGAGGTGAGGACTCTCATGTTGACTGACAGTATGAACGTGTACATCACAGTCTGAGGGACGATTAGAAAGAATCCAGTGTAAAAAATATAAATCTAAAAGGAAATATGCAATTATAATAAAAATAATGAGTCCTTCTACAGCTGATTGCTTTACTGTAACAGTTTCATTGGCATCTCTTCACAAGAGCTCATCTTTATACTGTACAGTAATATCATGTGAACATGACAGAGATGATCAGACATGACAAGAGATTGTTCCTCAGGTTTATCACAGGACATACAGTCTGCTGGAGATCACAATGTTACTAAAAGGACATGTTGACTATATGTTACAGTATGTTTCCACCTGTGCTACAGTAATCTGTGTCTGATGAAGAATATGTTGTAGGGATATGTGTTGACACTTTTTGACTTTTGTTTGACAGTATTTCAGTAACACTTAAAAACTGAAGAAATTGTCTCGTACTACATTGAATACGACACAATAAAGAGGCTGTTTATGTTTTTAAAGGAATTCTGGTCTCTGTAAAAAATACAAGATCCTTAAAAACTTCCAATGATC
Organism: Xyrauchen texanus; assembly: GCF_025860055.1. Lineage (NCBI taxonomy): Eukaryota > Metazoa > Chordata > Actinopteri > Cypriniformes > Catostomidae > Xyrauchen > Xyrauchen texanus. Next base: position 1,959,648 of record NC_068285.1, read on the forward strand.
TTGTAATCAGTTGCAATTGCATGGGGCCCCGGACGTCGAGAGGGCCCCCACACCGGTAGGAAAGCTCATCAAAAAGCGCTTGAAGTGACATGTTGTTCTGGGTACACACGTGAACACGCCGTTGTCAGCGCTCTCAGAGCGGTTCACGTTAGAAGCTGCTGGGTTCAGGTCAGCAGGACTTTGGGTTTGTAATTTATGAAAAAATATTCTGAACTTCTTTCACTCACACGATTGGATACACGTGAACGGATGAGTTAGGGGCCGTTCACACCAAACGTGTTATTGTTGCGTCTGCTCTGTTGTTTCATTGTTTTCCAATGTACACATGCTGATAATCAAATAAAACACATGTCCTCACTGCAGCTTCAGGATTTCTCAGTTCACTTAAAAATGAAAATTGTGTCATAATTCACTCACCCTCATGCAGAAGACACAAAAGCAGATGTTTTAATGAATATGGTGAGTGGTCTTGTTAATACAATGGCAGTGGAGAGTGACTCACTTTAAAACTTAAAATAAAAGTATAAATGTGTAATTTTTCACTGTAAATCTTGACGTCTGTTGTGCATTCATGAGTGCTGTGAGAGATGTTTGTTCACAGCGGCTCGAGTGTTTATGTGAGAACTTATGTTGATGTTAGTGACATTGCAAGTTCTCATGTGACATATAATATATAAGACACATCATTAAATGTGTTTTATTGAACTGGATGTTGAAATTATGTTTTCAGATTACTAAAAAAACACATGAACTAAACTCTGTTTAATTGCTGTTTTAGTGTCATTCATGGAGAATCTCCTGAACCCAGCTGTGTGTCCATGAAGAGTGACCGGTCAATGGAACAACCACTTCACTTCAGTGCAGGAGAGTCTTTGATCAACTACAGAAACAAACAGGATGAATCAGAGTCAAATGCTGGGAAAGTGCCATTGGACTCCATTTTTGAGGTGTGTGTGTGTGTGTGTGTGTGTGTGTGTGTGAGTGAGAGAGAGAGAGAGAGAGAGCCACACTTATACCTTATAGGCTGTTTTTTTAAATACACACTGTGATGTCTCATACACTTTAGGAAGCTTTACAGCTTCACCCTCATCTTAATAACACACACACACACACACATGTAGTGTTTCCATGTTTTATGGGGACTTTCCATAGACATAATGGTTTTAATACTGTACAAACTTTATATTCTATCCCCTAAACCTAACCCTACCCCTAAACCTAACCCTCACAGAAAACTTTCTGCATTTTTACATTTTCAAAAAACATAATTTAGTATGATTTATAAGCTGTTTTACTATCCTTATGGGGACATTTGGTCCCCACAAAGTGATAAATACACGCTCACACACACACACACACACACACACACACACAATGATGAATTCAAGACAACTAAAGCACAAATAAAATGAGTGATGATTCTTGTCCACTGATCCTTCAGTTCTTGTCTGTTACTGAATGAAGTTTGTTGTTTGAATGTTCACTGATTTCAGGAACTTGAGCACAAAATCATCTCTCTGATGAAGAAAGAGCTGAAGAGTTTCAAGAGACTACTGATCTCAGATTCCCCAGCATGCTCTGAGAGAGAGGAGGAGGATGATGAAGGTCAGAGCAGAGTCAGAGAGGGGTTTCTGAAGATCACACTGCACGTCCTGAAGAAGATGAAGCAGACAGACCTCGCTAACACACTTCACACCAGTAAGAGCTCGCACTCACGTCACTATTACATCACGTCACCTTCAGAGGAAACACACAGTGTCTGGATTCACTCAATATTAGTGAAAGAAAATAAACTTAATGTCTGATGATCATTAAACATCAACATCAATTATAATTCCCATTTCTTTTCCTCTTTACATCAGAACTGATTTCTGTGCATCAACAAAAACTCAAAACAAAACTAAAAGAGAAATTCCAGAGAATTACTGAAGGAATGTCAAATCAAAGCAGCTCAACACTTGTGAATGAGATCTACACAGAGCTGTACATCACAGAGGGAGGGAGTGCAGAGATCAATAATGAACATGAGGTGAGACAGATTGAGACAGCATCCAGGAGAGCAGAGACACAGGAAACACCAATCAAATGCAATGACATCTTTAAAGCCTTACCTGGACAAGACAAAGCCATCAGAACTGTGCTGACTAAAGGAGTTGCTGGAATTGGAAAAACTGTCTCTGTGCAGAAGTTCATTGTGGACTGGACTGAAGGAAAAGAAAATCAGGATGTTCACTTCATATTTCCACTTCCTTTCAGAGAGCTCAATCTGATGAAGCACAAAAATATCAGTCTTATGGATCTTCTTCATCAGTTTTTCACAGATACAAAAGAACTGAGAAAATTGAAAACATTCCTTGATGACTACAAAGTCATTTTCATTTTTGATGGTCTGGATGAGAGTCGACTTCCTCTAGATTTCCAGAACAATGATATTTTGTGTGATGTGACAGAATCGGCCTCAGTGGATGTGCTGCTGACCAACCTCATCAAGGGGAATCTGCTTCCTTCTGCTCTGCTCTGGATCACCTCTCGACCAGCAGCAGCCAATCAGATTCCTCCTGAGTGTGTTGACCAGCTCACAGATGTACTGAGGCTTCAATGACCCTCAGAAGGACGAGTATTTCAGGAAGAGAATAAAAGATGAGCGTCTGGCCAACAGAATCATCACACACATGAAATCATCAAGAAGCCTGTACATCATGTGTCACATACCAGTCTTCTGTTGGATTTCAGCCACTGTTCTCCAGAGACTGTTGAGTGAAGCAGAGAGTGCAGAGATCCCCAAGACTCTCACTCAAATGTTCACACACTTCCTGATCTTTCAGAGCAAACTGAAGAGCCAGAAGTATGATGGGAAATGTGAGGTGGATCTTCTGCAGGCTAGAAAGAGGATTCTGTCTCTGGGAAAACTGGCTTTTCAACAGCTGGAAAAAGGGAACCTGATCTTCTATGAGGAGGACCTGAGAGAGTGTGGCATTGATGTCAGAGAAGCGTCAGTGTACTCGGGAGTTTGTACCCAAATCTTCAGAGAGGAGTTTGGACTGCACCTGGGGAAGGTGTTCAGCTTTGTGCATCTGAGCATTCAGGAGTTTCTCGCTGCTCTGTATGCTTTTCTTTCCTTTTCTCAACAGAAATCAGGTCTCTTCAATAAGTTTAGGTCATCTATGAGTGATTTCCTGAAGAGTGAAGTGGACAAGGCCTTACAGAGTGAGAACGGACACCTGGACCTTTTCATTCGATTCCTTCTGGGTCTCTCACTGAAGTCCAATCAGACAATCTTACGAGACCTACTGAGACAGACAGGAAGCAGCTCTGACAGCAAACAGGAAATAGTTAAGTACATTAAGATGAAGATCAGGGAGAATCCCTCTCCAGAGAAATCCATCAATCTGTTCCACTGTCTGAATGAACTCAATGATCATTCTCTAGTGCAGGAAGTACAAACATACGTGAACAGAAGAGATATCAATCGTCTCTCTGGAGTCAGTCTCTCTCCTGCTCAGTGGTCAGCTCTGGTGTTTGTGTTGCTGAACTCAGAAGAGAAGCTGGATCAGTTTAATCTGAGGAAATATGATCCATCACATGAATGTCTTCTGAGGCTGCTGCCGGTGATCAAAGCATCCAGAAAAGCTGAGTGAGTAATTTAGTGTTTTAATCTCACTTTATTGAAATTAAATAGCAGAGGTTAGATTTTAATGTACTTTTTAGATTAAAAACAACCCCTTATACTATTTTGATGTTTGTTTGGTTTCATGTGTTACTTTTTATAGTTTTACCTTCATTTTAAACAGACATTGTAGCCAAATAGATTCAAAATGTTTAATGCAAAGTTAATAATCTAGTTTAATATAACAAAAGCATGTTTTCTACAGTTTTCCAGTAAATAAATAAAAAACAATACTTTATTAACTTTATACTGATACTTTATCATTTTTATTTATGCTTCCACATACAATAATACACATCAGCCTCATAAATAAATCATAATTTACCTGCATATACAGTGAGGACAATAAGTATTTGAACACCCTGCTATTTTGCAAGTTCTCCCACTTAGAAATCATGGAGGGGTCTGAAATTGTCATCGTAGGTGCATGTCCACTGTGAGAGACATAATCTAAAAAACAAAATCCAGAAATCACAATGTATGATTTTTTAACTATTTATTTGTATGATACAGCTGCAAATAAGTATTTGAACACCTGAGAAAATCAATGTTAATATTTGGTACAGTAGCCTTTGTTTGCAATTACAGAGGTCAAACGTTTCCTGTAGTTTTTCACCAGGTTTGCACACACTGCAGGAGGGATTTTGGCCCACTCCTCCACACAGATCTTCTCTAGATCAGTCAGGTTTCTGGGCTGTCGCTGAGAAACACGGAGTTTGAGCTCCCTCCAAAGATTCTCTATTGGGTTTAGGTCTGGAGACTGGCTAGGCCACGCCAGAACCTTGATATGCTTCTTACAGAGCCACTCCTTGGTTATCCTGGCTGTGTGCTTCGGTCATTGTCATGTTGGAAGACCAAGCCTCGACCCATCTTCAATGCTGTAACTGAGGGAAGGAGGTTGTTCCCCAAAATCTCGCAATACATGGCCCCGGTCATCCTCTCCTTAATACAGTGCAGTCGCCCTGTCCCATGTGCAGAGAAACACCCCTAAAGCATGATGCTACCACCCCCATGCTTCACAGTAGGGATGGTGTTCTTGGGATGGTACTCATCATTCTTCTTTCTCCAAACACAGTTAGTGGAATTATGACCAAAAAGTTCTATTTTGGTCTCATCTGACCACATGACTTTCTCCCATGACTCCTCTGGATCATCCAAATGGTCACTGGCAAACTTAAGACGGGCCTTGACATGTGCTGGTTTAAGCAGGGGAACCTTCCGTGCCATGCATGATTTCAAACCATGACGTCTTGGTGTATTACCAACAGTAACCTTGGAAACGGTGGTCCCAGCTCTTTTCAGGTCATTGACCAGCTCCTCCCGTGTAGTTCTGGGCTGATTTCTCACCTTTCTTAGGATCATTGAGACCCCACGAGGTGAGATCTTGCATGGGGCCCCAGTCCGAGGGAGATTGACAGTCATGTTTAGCTTCTTCCATTTTCTAATGATTGCTCCAACAGTGGACCTTTTTTCACCAAGCTGCTTGGCAATTTCCCCGTAGCCCTTTCCAGCCTTGTGGAGGTGTAGAATTTTGTCTCTAGTGTCTTTGGACAGCTCTTTGGTCTTGGCCATGTTAGTAGTTGGATTCTTACTGATTGTATGGGGTGGACAGGTGTCTTTATGCAGCTAACGACCTCAAACAGGTGCATCTAATTTAGGATAATAAATGGAGTGGAGGTGGACATTTTAAAGGCAGACTAACAGGTCTTTGAGGGTCAGAATTCTAGCTGATAGACAGGTGTTCAAATACTTATTTGCAGCTGTATCATACAAATAAATAGTTAAAAAATCATACATTGTGATTTCTGGATTTTGTTTTTTAGATTATGTCTCTCACAGTGGACATGCACCTACGATGACAATTTCAGACCCCTCCATGATTTCCAAGTGGGAGAACTTGCAAAATAGCAGGGTGTTCAAATACTTATTTTCCTCACTGTATGTAAAGGTATCAATGGAAAGGAGGAGGCGAGAACCGGCTTTTCAATATAAATAATAGTTTAATGATAAACTTAAAAGACAACATAAACACACACATGACGGACATGTCCGTAAACAATCTCTCTCTCCCGCACGATCCTCTGCAGTCGACCTTTAAACCTCAGAGGCTTGAGTAGCCTAATACGGGACCGGGTGTGTATGATCACGACCCGGCCCCACCCTCCGCCCTGCCACAATATATTTTTACTAAAAAATTTCTTTAATGAACATGATGTGCAAAAACCCAGTTAAATATGATACAATACTGAATTATTATCGGGGGACTCAGTCAAGTTTATTATTATAATATAATACTGAATAATTATTACTATTATTTTAAGGGTTTGATTGTTTTATACTTTAGTCATTTATTTGTCATTTTGTAGCTTCCTTTATTCCTGCAATGTTTATTTTACATAGTTTTTCTGTTTCTGTTTTGATAATCCTTTAATGGATTTTACTAAAAACTATATTAAATTATGTTATACTATAATATATAAAATTACATTAAGATGTGAATAATATAGTGATCAATATTTATTTAGATTGGTAATGAATTATTAGTTTAGACGGCTTTATGTCAAGTGTTTATCTTTGTTGACTGATTTACTGAGGTGACATTATTGTTAAATTAGAAGATTGTACACAGAGGAAAAGAGAATTTGGTGGTAAATATTGTGTTATCATCTGTAGGTAATGTTTTCATCTAAGTGTAATCAATAGATGTTTAACTTCATGCAGCACTGTGTGATCAGATCCAATCAGAGTTTAACTTGAAGCAGTGCATGTCGGTTAGAAATGTTGTGTGACTTAAGATGGTGTCAGTGCCGCGTCACCGTGATGTATGCCATTAAAGAACCGCGAGAGCAATTCAAGAACAGCCGGCTGGCACAGCCAATGCAGCTTGTCCAGAGTGGCTGCAAGAGCTCTGATGATGTCACAGCTTATTCATGATTGGCCAGAATCACAGATGACAATGGTGACGTGTGTTTCATCGGATACGACACATACTACTTTTACTACTTCAGCTATGTCAGTCTGAGAAAGAATTAAGATTAGTATGATGGTATGCAATTAACAAGGTGTTAATTATGAAATCTCCAGTTCCAATAAACACTCACTAATTAATGTTTTTATAACAGCACATTATTTATCTCATATTATAATATGTTTATCATAGTAATATCATGTTTATTCCTAAAAACAATTCCAAATTACTAAAAATATGGACTCCTTTATTGGTATCAAAATAATTTGAACTTTTCAAATCAATATTTACATTTCAAACCTGAGTTCTGATTACCATTTCATCTGTAATAAACAAAGCAATCATCGTGGGATCTTCTGTGACTAATGTGGGTTCAGCACATGTCGTGAAGCAGAATGTGTCGGCTTGATGGCTCCGTTTTCATCTCCTCCCGCTACTACAATTGGTAAATCTTGCAGATCGATAAGGCAAGCTGCAGTTGAAGTTGAACTCACTCAATAAATATTCATTAGGTGTATCTCAATGAGCTCTCTTGTTCACTAATCAAAGCATTGTTCAGGGAGTCAGCCATTTTTAGGGATGACCCAATTGCAAAATCATTCCAGTGAACTGAAACGTTCTCTTCCTAAAAATTCTCTAAATGCACCATAAAAACCAGAGAGTATCATTGATCACTGTGTTCACTTACCAGAAATGTTGTCATGTCTTCTGAAATCTCTCATGTCATTATAGGATGAGCGCAAGTATAAATACATTATGTCAAAGCCTTATTTTCTCTTTAAAAGATTGATAGAGTAAATTGACTTCTCAGCTTAATGCCAAGTGTTTTACACGGTTTCTGAAAAACAGGGCCACATTGTGAAAGAAAAGAACCTACATTTGCTGCCATTTAAAACAGCTAAACAATTGACTTTTTTTTTTGTAGCAAGTTATTACGTTATGATGATGTCACAGTGACATCATTTTTTGTTTACATTGTTAAAACAGTAAATTATCTGATTAGTGTCTAGATTAGGCTTAAAGAGGCCCTATTATACTTATTGGGACATTACCTGTCCATTAGTGTGTAATATAGCTGTTTGTGCATGTAAAAGGTCTGCAAAGTTACAAAGCACAAATTCCACCCCAAAGGGAGTTACTCTCTCCCACAGAAAACACTGCTCCTGAACTGCCTGAAAGACATGGTTTGCAGTCCAGCCATTACTTCTGTGACATAGCTACGTCACTATGTGGCACATTTGCCTAATTCACGCCTCAGGAGTGTGCTGCTCAGGCCTACCATCCATTTAAAAATTGTATCCCCTTGCATACTTCACTCTGTCACATGGACTTGGATGTATGTCACTGCTTACGTTGTGCGAGTGTTCAATACCTTTTGTAAGACATGCAATGGGTTTAACTGGAACAACCTAAACCCTTGATTTCTTGGAGCGTGTTGCAGGCTGATGACACTTTGTGGAATTATTTCGTGATTTTTGCACCTGAGAAAAATATTTGGCTTATGTATAAATCATATATGTTTAATTTTATTTCATTGGAATTAATTGTTTGACAGGATTAATCAGGATTTGCACAAATTTAAATGTTAACATAACAATGAACAGGCTATAACTGTGTGATAAACAGTTTAAGTATTATGCTGTTAATATATAATATATATATTTATTTAATAAACTGCTTAATTGACCTAACTTCACTTCCATCATACATTAGAGTTGTTTTGGGGAAGTTCAAATATGTTTTCGAGACAAAAATTCTTAGACATCAGGATATTTTGCAGGAATTTAGACCCAAGTGCTGGGATGCTAAACAAAGAGCTTTTATGAAAAAAATAAATAAATACACATCAAAAACTCTCACAGTAAAATTAATAGAACCCATTTGAAACTAAGAAAATAAACAAAACACCAACTGGAGAAACAGACTAGGAATGACAGACTAACCAACCAAACTCACAAAATGATCTAACAGACACAAGAAGGTAGAAGGCACAGTATGTAGAGGGAGATGAGGCACATGAGGAACAAGTGATGACAATCAACACAACAAGGATCAGATGAGGAGGTGTGGCAAGGTGGAATGAGGAGGCAGAGTAAGTAGAGCACATGGCTGACACAAACACAAACAAAGACATGTGCTCAAAACAAATGCACACATGGACCAAAACAGACAGAACTCCAGAACAAAACAAGTTGGGCAGTCCAGACTGGGTCTTGACAGTAGAAGAGTTCAAAAAATGTGCAATCGACTATGATCAATCAAACACAGTGGCCATATATTTTTTCTTTGTACCCAACAGCTGTGCTGAGAAGCCTTCACTTAAACTTATAGATTAACACACTGTTATCTTGTCATTTCTCTCAGTTTGATGGGCTGTAATCTGACAGAGCAAAGTTGTTCAGCACTGGCCTCAGTTCTCAGCTCAAACTACTCAAGTCTGAGAGAGCTGGATCTGAGTAATAATGACCTCCAGGATTCAGGAGTGAAGCTGCTCTCTGATGCACTGAAGAGTCCTCACTGTACACTGGACATACTGAGGTTTGTGTTTGCAGATTCATTAGTACATACGGAGAGGTGGTGGTGTAGTGGTCTAAGCACATAACTGGTAATCTAGTAATCAGAAGGACTCTGGTTCAAGCCCCACAGCTACCACCATTGTGTCCTTGAGCAAGGCACTTAACTCCAGGTTGCTCCGGGGGGATTGTCCCTGTAATAAGGGCTCTGTAAGTCGCTTTGGATAAAAGCGTCTGCCAAATGCATAAATGTAAATGTACATTGGAATGTACAATATGAATATATTGTGGTTCATAGCTGTGACAATGAAACAATAAATGGCTCAGTGACTGTCACAACCCTTTATATCAAACTGTAGAGCATTCACTCTGTTATTACCATTTGTTTTATAAAACTGCTTTTTATAATTCTTTCTTTATTTGTTTTAGATTTGAAGCTTGTAGATTCACTGATCAGTGCTGTGAAAGTTTGTCTTCATTTCTACAATCATCAAAATCCCTGAGAGAGCTGGTCCTGAGTAACAATGACCTGCAGGATTCAGGAGTGAAGCTGCTCTCTGATGCACTGAAGAGTCCTCACTGTATACTGGAAATACTGAGGTTTGTGTTTGCAGATTTATTAGTACATTGGAATATACAATATGAATATATTGTGGTACATAGCTGTGACAATGAAACAATAAATGGCTCAGTGACTGTCACAACCCTTCATATCAAACTGTAGAGCATTCACACTGTTATTACCATTTGTTATATAAAACTGCTCTTTATTATTGTTTCTTTATTTGTTTTAGTTTCGCAGCTTGTAGATTCACTGATCAGTGCTGTGAAAGTTTGTCTTCATTTCTACAATCATCAAAATCCCTGAGAGAGCTGGACCTGAGTAACAATGACCTGCAGGATTCAGGAGTGAAGCTGCTCTCTGATGCACTGAAGATTCCTCACTGTACACTGGAAATACTGAGGTTTGTGTTTGCAGATTTATTAGTACATTGGAATATACAATATGAATATATTGTGGTATATAGCTGTGGTTACTGTGTACCATTGGTTGACCGATATGGGGTTTTTAATGGCCGATATCGATATCCAGAGAGCAGGATGGCCAATGGACCGATACAAGGCCGATATATCTCACAATGGCATGTAACAACAAAACAAACCGTGACTAGTCGTGTACATGTCTCATATGCTTCACGTACAGGCAGGTGATTTTCATCGCCAAATGGGGAAATTTATCGGCCAACGCCGATAATTAAATATGTCAGAATATCATCAGATTTATCGGCCTTGGCGATGTAACGATCGCCAACTACTGTGTACTTGTGGATGGGCTCCCTCTGCTGAGTCTGTTTCCTGTCAAGTGAATCAAGTTATTCTGATTGTGACATCACAGTTCAAAATTATCACAACATTAATTTATGTCCAGCTCTTTAGAAAACTCGGTAATACTTTAGAATAAGGTTCCTTCGTTAATGAATAACTACACAGGAACAAATGTGTAACACAATATTAACAATCTAGTAACTACTATTAACTAACAAGAAGCTCTGATTAAGGAATTAGTAAGTAATAGCACACAGATGAAAGTGGTAGTTCACTATTAACTAATGAATAACTACTATTTTTTGAAAGCTTCCCAGAGATCTACTGAAAAAGTTTCATAATTCATGCAAAACTAATCAATAACTAATGCAGGACAAATGACTAGCGCCACATTAACATTTTAACTGCTACTGTAAACGAATACACAACGTTGTTTACATTATCAATATGTAATAGCATAGCAGACTTATGATTTGGGAAAGCTGTCAATAATTAGCTTATGCTGTCTCCTATAACTTTTTATCAACTGAATAATTTTAAAGAAATGGATTTTTAAATGCAGTTGTCGGGACCTTACTTGTCCTGTGGCCAATTTTCTGGCATTCCTCTGGACTGGCATTGAATCACTAGAGTCATGGTGACTACTGGAACATATTGAGTCATCAGCCATCCAAATACCATATACAGTTATTTCATTATTTAACCTACCTCTCAAAAAATATGTTTTTATGTATGTCTCCTAGCTCATATATACATATATATGTGTGTGTGTGTGTGTGTGAATATCTTGTGAATGAATAGAAGATTCTACACTTTAGGATTAGCTTTTCATTAGTAACTACTGTAATAATCATGGTAACTAACTAGTGATGACTCAAGTGTTACTGCATACTTCTATGGGAATTACCATCTAAAACTTCACCAAAAACCTCAAAAGCTTAAAATGACTTCAGTGTTTGCTTGCACATGATATTTATTCATCATGACTGGAAAAATTGCTGATTTTAACAAGACACATGGAACAAGCAACAGCTTAAGTAGCAGTGTTTATAGCCACTGGGCCATATTTATGATGACTGACTTTAAACAGTAGTCATGGAACATGAAACAGTTAAAGTGACTGTGTGTAGCCACTGGGCTAGAACATGCATGGAATGGTATTTATCATACAAAGAAACACACATACACATGCATAAACAGATTATTTTTGTCTCTCACAAAAGTCTATAAGCAAGCCAACTTTGTATTAATTTGTCAAAATTGCAATCAACACTAACTTCAGAATTTTTCCAAACAAGTCTTACTGTAAATATGTGCCAGAAAATTACAATCTGTAATTATTTACTCACCCTCATGTTGTTCCAAACCTGTAATACTTTGTGTTCATCTTCAGACCACAAATTAAGATATATTTAATGAAGTCTGACAGCTTTCTGATCCCTCCATTGACAGCTACACAACTACCACTTTCAAGGCCCAGAAAGGTAGTAAAGACTAGGGCTGCCCCATAATATTCAACTAATCGTTAGTCGACTAAAAGAGGATTAGTCGACTAAAAATGTTATTAGTTGGTTAGTTACCGAAAAAAAATTACTTGTGGTGAATTCTCGCAGTCCGTGAGGGACAGATTGTTCATTGCGGGTGCTTGTGGTATTTACAATATGTCAGGCAGGAAATCCAAATCAGTGGTTTAACCTCAATTTATGAAGCCACACGAGTTCTTAGTGTGTGTTGTATTTACAACATAGTTTACCACTTTATTTACAAAATATGAATCTTGAACACGTGTTTACACAACGTCTGCTCTTGCATCAATACAACATGTATGCGTTGTGGTGCTCTCATGAACGCACGCTGGAGATTAATATTTTGTAAATGTAGTAGATTATTTTCATAAATTGAGGTTAAACCAGTAGAGACACATGGATTACTTTAATCATGTCTTTACCACCTTTCTTGAAAATGCTAGTTGTGTAAGCTGTCAATGGAGGGACAGAAAGCTTTTAGATTTCATTAAAAATATCTTAATTGTGTTCTGGAGTTGGAGATTTTGGAATGACACGGGGACGAGTATTGACAGAATTGTATTTGTGGGTGAACTGACCCTTAATAAATGGTTGCACAGTAAACATAAATAATAGTTATGTACTAAAATCTCTGGCACACTGGGCTGAAACTGTGCACCCTGCTTTTTCCCCATGTCAAATAGTCTGTTATCTGATCTGTTTAAGTAGTGTTTTCTGTTTATATTGTTGGCAAAGGAAAAGGCAGAAATTTCAAAACATCTCTAATACTTAATGTTATAGATGCAAGAAATGAATTAAGCACAAGTATAATTACAGTAAATGAATATGGGGAAGCAAAGGAAAACCCCAGCTTCTTTAAGATTAACTTTAAGAATAGTTCCCTGAAACAAATGAAACATTAAATAGCAACAACCTTGCTCCAGCCGAAGACTGCAAAAGGCATTCTGCAGGCACAGGTTCAAGCGTTAACGTCTCCGTTTCCTTCATTTGTTGGACAAATCTGTGGAATTTTGCCTGCTTCTTAAATGATCCCTCAAACAGGAATGAAACCATAGACTCCATCAGACCAATTGCAACAGTCTCTCCATCCACATCATTGTCTATAATATAAAAGAGATAATGAAATGTACAATTGAATTACCCATCAATTAGAGCCATGCACTAAACCAGTGTTTTTGAGGCTGAAACACTGCACCACTGCCTGTAAGGTAAAGTACACACACAAAAATAGTAGTAACCTGTGGGGAACACTTTACAGAGCTAACAAATAAATTCTGCAATAAAATAAAGATTCAAATAATAAAACATGAAACATACATGAACACAGAAGTAACAAACAGCTGAATTTAATAATTGCAGTGGCATAATTCTAAACAGAAGTCCAAATGGCCATCAGTGATTTAACAGGACACAGCTTTGGCATCACTGTTATATTTGTTAGTGGATAATGTGAATAAAAACCTAACTATAATTAAAAAAATACGTATTTGCATTTATGTTGGATGATGAAGAGGACATTTAAAATTGAAAAGTATTTTTTATATAAATTTTTATTCTTTTTTATATCATCAAGTGTGTTTGGAACAATGCAAAAAAATTGGTAGCGCTTTATATCCATTTTACTTTAATTAATAATCACTTGATTTTGCGTTTGATGGCCGTGTATAATCTGAGTCGGAGCGTTGCGTTGGGGAAGTCTCGTGCGGCGTAACAAAATGTCGCAATCCCAACGGCAGGACATTTTTGGACTCAAAATGTAAAAACTGAGATAACCATTAAATACAATGGCTAGCCCTGCAAATATATTGTGTTTTTTTTTTTTAAATACGGTATGAAAGTTTATAGTCTATGGATAAAGGCCATTGTCACAAAACACAGCAATATCATAAACTAATGCACATTGAGGAACAAACGACTGAATAAAAATGTGTTTGAAGAAATGATGTTTCATTTTGGCTGGATTTCTGCAGGTGTCAAATGAAAATTGATGCAATGAGAGTATTGCATTTAAACATTGTTCCTCTATAGACCTTATTCACACCTTTGATTTTTATGTGAATTACAGTGAGGCTGTGAGAGATAGACGTTCAGACTCTTCAATGGGTTATTCAGTCATTTAAAGTGTTTTAGCTACTTTTTTTAAAGTTTGTATGATTGTTTCCCTTTTCTGCACATTATGGATAAAAGATAGTTATAAACAAATTCTTTCAAAGACAGAAAACGTCTCGGGTTATGACTATAACCCTTGTTCCCTGAGAAGGGAACGAGACACTGCGTCGTTGAAAACGACTCTTTGGGGAACGCTCCTTAGCGTGCGCCTCTGAAGTATGAATGAAACTATTCCAATCTTGATTGGTGTTGCGTCGTGACGTAACATGTGACGGCATAACCGGATGCATAAAAGTGACGCCGGCACACACACACATTAGCCTAGCGATGAAGCAAGCCGCTCTCAGGCCTTGAGGGGCGTGGCAGGACGACGCAGTGTCTCGTTCCCTTCTCAGGGAACAAGGGTTATAGTCATAACCCGAGACGTTCCCTCCGGGGAACTCGCACTGCGTCGTTGAAAACGACTCTTTGGGGAACGAATGCCCACTAGGCCACGCGACCGAAAAAGGCCTGCCCTAGGGTGAAACTGAACTCAGGCACTCAGCTAGGACGAGAGCACACGTGCGCCAGGCGTACTAGGGAGGTGCAGACTATAAAACCTGATGAAAGTGTGCGGGGTAGCCCAACCGGCTGCCTCACAGATCTCCTGGAGGGGTACTCCCGATAAGAGAGCCCTAGAGGACGCCATGCCTCTAGTTGAATGAGCCCTTATGGCCAAAGGTGAAGGCAAATTAGCACCTTGTAGGTCGAGATAATAGCCCGAACAATCCAATTACTAATGGTTTGTTTCGAGGCAGGGAGCCCCTTCTTAGGTGACCCAAAACACACTAAAAGTTGGTCCGACCTCCTCCAAGAAGAGGACCTCTCGAGGTAAACGCTCAAAGCTCTGACAGGGCAGAGCAAATGGAGCCTCTCTTCTTCTGCCGACACATGAGGTGGAGGATGAAATGCCTGCAGGACCGTAGACCGTGCCGTGTTAGACGACACCCTAGGCACATAGCCAGGTCTTGGGTGCAAAATGGCTTTAACTCCGCCAGGGGCAAACTCCAAGCAAGCTGGCGTCACTGCCAGGGCTTGAAGATCACCCACCCTCTTTAGAGAGGTAAAAGCTAAGAGAAAAGCCATCTTGAACGTCAGGTCCTTGGGCGAAGCCGACTGAAGGGGTTCGAAGGGGGCCAGGGATAACCCTTCGAGAACCACCGCCAGGTCCCAGGCAGGAACCCTGGACCTGGTCGCCAGTCTCATCCTCCATGTACCACGGAGAAAACGAATGACCAGTTGGTGCCTCCCCAGAGGCCCATCACTCAGTGGTGCATGGAACGCCGAAATGGCAGCCACGTACACCTTAAGTGTGGAAGGAGAGACCACGAGAGAAACGATTTTGAAGAAACTCCAGAACTGAAGCCACCGGGCAGTTAACTGGATCTAATTCATGTTCTCTACACCAAGTGGAGAACACGTTCCACTTGAGGCCATATAATCTCCTAGTAGACCGGAGCCCTAGAGCTAAGTATGGTTTCAACCACCCCGCTGATAGACCAGCATTTAGGTACTGAACCCCCTCAGGGGCCAGACCCACAGTTTCCACAGCTCTGGACGAGGGTGGAAGACTGTGCCCCCTGCCTGAGACAACAGATCCCTCCTCAGAGGAATCTGCCATGGCTGAGCTATCAGGAGTGAAATTATGTCTGAGAACCATACTCGGGCCGGCCACATCGGGGCAACCAGAAGAAGACTGATGCCCTCTTGGCGGACCCTTTCCAGGACTCCCGGGAGCAGAGCGATCGGGGGAAATGCGTACAGGCGAAGCCTCGGCCAAGCCTGTACCATGGCGTCCAACCCCAGAGGGGCTGGATGTGAGAGGGAGAACCAAAGTGGACAGTGGGACGTCTCTCGAGACGCGAATAGATCCACTTCCGATGGTCCAAATTTGTCCCATATTAACTTCACCACCTCTGGATGAAGTCTCCATTCCCCGGGCCTCAGCCCCTGCCTCGACATGATGTCTGCTCCCTGATTCTGAACCCCCGGAATATACATCGCTCTGATAGACAGTATTTTCCCTTGGGACCAAAGAATTATCTGATGCGCCAGTCTGCACAGAGGGCGCGATCTGAGTCCCCCTTGTTGGTTCAGATAAGCTACCACTGACGTATTGTCCGAACGTACTAGGACATGGTAACCTTTGATGTCTGGAAGGAAGCTCCTCAGAGCCCTGAACACAGCCAACATCTCTAGACAGTTTATGTGCCAAGAATGATGATGGTCCTGCCACAGACCCCTGGCAAAGCGGCCGTCCATGACCAGCGCCTCAGCCAGTGAGGGAGGCGTCTGTCGAAACGGTTTTCCGCGACATGACGCTCCCAACACTGGCCCTAGGGACAGGAACCAAGGTTTCTTCCATATTAGCAGAGAACGAAGGCATCTGCGCGTTACTCTGATTATACTGAAATGGATTCCCCTTGGGGAAAACCCCTTGGCTTTCAGCCACCACTGGAGGGGCCTCATGTGTAGAAGGCCCAAAGGTATAATGTTGGATGCCGCTGCCATGAGGCCCAGCAGTCTTTGAAACTGCTTTACAGTGATGGCCTGGCCTAGTTTTAACCCGGACACCATCGCCAGAACGGACTCCGATACGTGCAGGAGACATGCGTGCCTGCATCGTAACCGAGTCCCACACAACACCCAGAAACGTTGTGCACTGGGATGGTTGTAACACACTCTTTTTGTGTTGAGTCTCAACCCCAAACTTCGAATATGGCCAGGATCGACATCTCGATGCCGAATCGCCATTTCTCGAGACTGGGCCAGAATGAGCCAGTCATCGATATAATTCAGTATGCGGATGCCCTGAAGTCTCAGAGGAGCAGGAGCTGCATCCATACATTTGGTGAATGTGCGGGAGAGAGTGCTAGGCCGAACGGAAGAACCCGATATTGGTTAAGCTTCAGCCCAAGCTGAACCTCAGGAACCTCCTGTGACATGGAAGGATGGGTACATGAAAATAGGCGTATTTTAGATCTATCGTGACAAACCAGTCCTCGGATCTGATCTGACTCACGATGACAGGAATGGTAAGCATTTTGAACCTGAACCTCCTCAAAGGCCGGTTCAAAACTCTGAGATCTAAAATCGGCCTCAACCCCCATCCTTTTTGGAACTATAAAGTACCGGCTGTAAAGACCGGACTCCCTGTCTGAATGAGGAACACGTTCTATGGCCTCCTTCAGCAGCAGAGATTGCACTTCTTGTTCCATCACCTGAGCCTGCTCCGGAACCACTGTAGTCTGCACCACCCCAGAGAATTTGGCTGGTCTCGGGTGTTTTTCAAGCACTGTTCTCGACTTCCGGAAGCGAAAGACCGGCAGGATTTAGTCGATACGGTTTCTGTGACCACCATTAATGCTTGTTTTTTTTTTTTTGACACTGAACGGCACGGTGTGCGTTCGCTGGAAATTGATGTGGCCCGGCGTCAGAGACGGGCGGGAACCGACACCGATTTCCTGAGGACTCCGCTAGCAGAGCAACCTCGGTTGCTCTGCAGCGGGGGGGGGGGGACAGCCCTCCGAGGTTCTACCACCTCGGTAGATCCTCTTTCCCGAAGCTTCAACTAAGGGAACCAGCCTCTCGAGGCTGGTCTCGGGTGTTTTTCGAGCACTGTTCCCGACTTCCTGAAGCGAGAGACCGGCAGGATTTAGTCGATATGGTTCTTGTGACCACAATTGATGCTTGTTGTTTTTTTTTTGTTTTTTTTTTTATTTATTTATTATTTATTTTTTTTTTTGACACGAACGGGCACGGTGTGCGTTCGCTGGAAATTGATGTGGCCCGAAGCGTCAGAGACGGCGGGAAACCAACACCGATTGTGTGCCGCCATGTAAGCCCTACTTATTAAAGCAGATGTATCTCTGCAGGGCTTACTAGGCAGCGCCGGGTTTTAGCCCATATCCCGCGCCCCCAAAACATCGTCTGTAATCAAACACTGGGGCTGGAGATACGGGACGAATGCGGTTTACCCCACTATCTCGCTTTTGTGGAGATCGGGAAAACGGCAAACCCCGGCGCTTGAGGTTGTGATCTGTGCCGCAGGAAACGCATGTCTAATTTGCTTTCAACTTAGCGTTCCTGCTCATTTTGTGGCCAGCTGATATTCAGTCTGGCCACGCACGCGTCACAACCTCAATCAGCTCCTCATAAGCTTGGCCAAAAACTGGCGTGCTTGGCTCACGGTCGTCCACATCGATGCTGAGCATATCCACTTCCTCGGAAGCAGTGAGCTCAAGCAACGGGACCTGATCATGGGCAGAAGAAGCCGCGACGCGGGCTTCTGCACCACTCACAGTAGGCTCGGGATCCTCAAACGAAGAATGAGAAAGTGCCGCAGCACTGTCTCATTCTCATCTGCAAAATCCCGCTGCGAACCCCGCGATCTCAATCGCCGCGCTGCCTCAACAGACGCGGGACCAAATCCATGGGGAACGCGAGCCTGACCGTGCTCATCAAAGCACGCCAACTGGGAGCGCAGCACTCTCATGGGTAGTGCTTCACAACTTTCACAGGCAGATCCCTCGAGAGCTGCCTGTGCGTGCTGCGCTCCCAAACAGTTCACACATAAAGCGTGCGTGTCCCTACCCGTAATGAAACGAGGGCATGGGTGCACGCACTTCTTGAACTGTTCGGTGGCCATAATATTTTTAAATCAGACAAACAACACCAAATAAGACAAACAATTTCAACATAGAGCGCTTGCTGAAGAGCAAAAGCTAATGTGTGTGTGTGTGCCGGCGTCACTTTTATGCATCCGGTTATGCCGTCACATGTTACGTCATGACGCAACACCAATCAAGATTGGAATAGTTTCATTCATACTTCAGAGGCGCACGCTAAGGAGCGTTCCCCAAAGAGTCGTTTTCAACGACGCAGTGCGAGTTCCCTCGGAAGGGAACTAAGCTTTCACTAAATTTACACTTGCATTCATATTCTAATTTCTTGAAGATGTGAGACGATGTGAACACAGAGATATGTGATGCTCACTGGTTTTTATGGTGCATTCTGGGATTTTTGGGGAGTGACTGTTTTAGTGCACTGGAACAATTTTGTGATTGGGCAATCCTAAAAATGGACGACTCCCTGACCAGTGTGCTGACTAATGATCTAAAGCTGATTGAGGTGCACCATATGAGTTCAGTCTCAGTGTACTTCACAGGTACCAGCGGCCTGATATATATATATATATATATATATATGTTACGTACACACAAAATTTGCCTTTTAATTATAATTTTTGTTTATATAATCTTGCCGTAAATATGTGCACACCGTCTGGACACTCTTGACTGTGCACTCGCACTCTTATACTGGTGTGTGTGAATTGGTGACTCCAACTGTTCAAGTAATGAACTCATCAGACTGAATATTGCAGATGATACGCAGCTCTACATATCGTTCCAACCTGATGATCCAACTGTCTCAACTCATATCTCTTACATCCTCGGCGTATCTCTTTATGTTGTCTCCCTGTGTGTGTGTTTTTTTTTTTGGTTTTGTTTTCCATCTGCCTTTCATGACAGGTTAAAATGCCACCAGGTGTCTCTGAGAGGTGTTCCTTTCTCCTGCCCCAGATTGTGTACATTCTTAATACTTTGCTCACAACACTAAACAGAGTACACTTTATGAGCATTGCATAGACTCATTTTTTGTTTTGTATTGTTACATTTTTCATTTACTTGCTTTGTTTATCATTTTATGGAAGCCATATGGAGGTCGGTAATATTTATTTTCTATTTAATATTTTTTCTCCTGTTTCTACCTAACAAGGGAGTCTGGGTTGAAATGTGTTGCTTATTTGTGTTAATTGCCAAGGCAGGAGAATTATAAAATGTTCTTGTTGCACCTTTCCATCCATAGGCTGGGGAGGGTGTAACATATCTCTGCCTGCCTTTTGGAGATCTCTGCCTGAATGAAGGAACACCACCTTCATCTCAACCTGGCCAAGACCAAATTCTTTGATGGAATGGGTTTGTGATCCCAGCAAACCCATCTGTTACTGTTCATCTGTGCTCCACTATTGTGAGACCTATCAGGACAGCTGAAACCTGAGAGTAGTAATTGATGAACAGCTACATTTTAGTACTCGCATCTCATCAACTGCCTGGTCTTGCAGGTTTGTGCTTTATTACATCAGAAAAATCAGACCTTTCCTATCTGAATATGCTGCGCAGTCCCTGGTCCAAGCTCTGGTTATTTCAAGATTGGACTTCTGCAGTGTTCTGTTGGATAGCCTTCCAGCTAGTGCTATCAAGCCACTGCAGATGGTCCTGAATGTGGTGGCACGTCTGTTTTTCAACCCACCGAAGAGGGCTCACATCATACCCCTCTTGGTCTTACTCCACTGGCTATGCTTAAAATTCAAAGCTTTGAATTTAGCCCTCAGGACAACCAGTGGAACAGCGCCCTCTTACACCTGGTGGTCCCATCACAACGAGGCACTTCACATTCATTCGCTTTCTCTGTCCCCCGGTGGTGGAATGAGCTTTCAACCACCTGCCATTCTGCTGAAACCATTTCAACATTCAAGAAAAAGCTGAAAACATATCTATTCTGTGAGCACTTAACCTGTCCTAAATAATGGCACTTACTATTTAAGAAATCTTAAAAAAAAAAATTCTTCTGTGCTAGTTTCTGTACTATTATAACAACACTTAGAACTTGGCAGTGTGGTCCTGCAGGTACAGTTTACTTTTATATGACAAAGTGTTTATGTTCCTCATTTGTAAGTCACTTTGGATAAAAGGGTCTGCTTAATGACTAAATGTAAATGTAGTTTATCTGAATTTTTATGTGTGTGTTTGTGGATTTTCTTACTGTTGATGTGTGTGTTTTTAGATTATCTGACTGTTGAATGAACATTAATTTATATAGTGCTTTTCTGACACTATGATCAAAGCGCTTTACACAGTGAACAGGGGACTCTCCTCAACCACCACTAGTGTGCAGCATCCACATGGATGATGCGACAGCAGATATAGTGCACCAGTATGCTCACCCCACACCAGCTATTGGTGGAAAGGAGAGAGTTATAGAGCCAATTAGTGGCTGGGGATTATTAGGAGGCCATGATTGAGAAGGGCCAATGGGGGGAATTTAGCCAGGACACTAGGGTTATACCCCTACTCTTTATGAGAAGTGCTCTAGGATGTTTTTAATAACCACAGAGAGTCAGGACCTGATTTTAACATCTCATCCAAAGGACAGTGTCTTTTTCCAGTATAATGTCCCCTTCACTAAACTGGGGCATTAAGACCCACACAGACCCCCTGCTGGCCTCCCTAATATCTCTTCCAGTCGCAAACTTAGTCATCCCCAGGAGGTCTCTCATCCAGGTACTGACCAGGCTCAACCTTGCTTAGCTTCAGTGGCAACCAGTCTTGAGCTACAGGTTAATATGGCTGCTGGTAAATGCTGATGTTTGTTTGTAGGTTATCTGACTGTTGATGTGCATTTGTAGATTATTTGACTGGTTATATGCACGTTTTTAGATTATCTGACTGTTATGTATGTGTGTTTGTAGATTATCTGGCTGTATGGTGACAGAGGAAGGCTGTTGTTCTGTGGCATCAGCTCTGAGATCAAATCTCTCACGCCTGAAAGAGCTGGATCTGAGCTACAATCACCCAGGAGAATCAGGAGTCAGGCTGCTCTCTGAAAGACTCAACGATCCAAACTGCACACTGGACAAACTTAAGTATGTTGAGCTGTAAAACCCTGTTTATACCCATATTAACTCCTTAAACTCAGGCCCTAATTGGTCTTGAATTTATTGAATGGTCAGTGAATTCACTGAAACAGCACCTGTATTTATTCCTTTTAAAAAATTAAAATCCTTAACAAATACACACAGAAGACATATATTTTTAATGTTTCATTAGAATGAGGACTTTATTGTAATCATTATATTTTATAAAGAATATTATTTTTTACTCATTTTAGGAAAACAATTAAAAAGAACAATCTTTAAGCATCTGTCACGTAACCCTTTCACATTTACTGGTGCATATTTGTGATGGTTTATGACTGGCACCCTTAGAGTAGCGTCACACATTTGTGTTTCTGCAGCAGTCAGTGATGTCAGATTCAAATCGGTTTTCATACCAACACTAAACTGCACTGCCCAAGTGCCTGCAATTCATATTCACACAAACTGATACTCATACAGTCTTTTCAACACATGGTATGATTATTTTATGACATAGACATCCAAATGGTCACAAAATTACTACTATAAAAGTTTACATCTCGTATGCAAACAGTCAACACAAAATTGGGATCAATGTTCCTCGCAGCCATGTCTGTTTAAATTAGGTGATCATTCTGTTGTCAATCACAAGTAACTCAAACAGCAACTCAATAGTCTTTTCAAGCACACAGTATGCTCATTGAAATAGACAGTCAAATTGTCACAAAACATCACGATAACGGACAACAGCTCACCTATAGGCAGTTAACACAACAGGGAAATGCAATCATTCCAGTCCAGCCATCTTTGTTTACATTAGGTGACAATGTGTTTGTCACACAAACACACAAACACACACACACACACACACACATATATATGTTGGTACTCCTTTCATAATGAGGACTCTCCATAGACATAATGATTTTTATACTGTACAAACTATCCCTGATAGCACACGTACATCAACCAGACGTCTATTTGATGTGTGTTTACATCTTAACAACATCTATTTTACATTGTTTGCTCATCTGCAATATGTCTATAAAATGACAAATATTGTCTCGAATGTCAATAAGACATTCAGCAGATGTCTTTGAGACATTTATGATCTAGAATGTTGTAAATCTGTTATTTAAGATGTTTAGTAGATGTTGCTTTCCAGATGAAAAGATCTAAAACAGACATCAGAGATGTACGTATATTAAACCTGTAAACACACACAGTCACAAACATTGTTACTCCTATGATTATGTGGACTCTCCATATCACAATGATTTTTATAATATATATTCTATCCCCTAAACCTAACCCTCACAGAAGCATTTGGGATATTTACATAAAAAAAATAAAATAAAAAAAATATATATATTATGTACGTTTGAATTACAAGGACACTAGAGATGTCCTCATAAACCACATTTATAGAATAATACCTTCATAACTACTAGTGTATAACCTAATAAAACCACCAAACACACACCCACACACACACAGTGTACAGACAGACCGTATTGATGATTTCTGACTATTTATATAACTATGTATAAAAGAGGAAGCAAAACAAATACAGTACAGTAGACAAAACAAAAAGTTTATATGCTTAGTATATACAGTATTTTTAAATATATTTTTATCTATAAATGTTTTAAAATGACAAATCAAGAATTCAGTATATTACTCGTCTACACTGAAGTGTCACGTGACCTCATTCTAACAGATTTTGCATTCTTTTGATATTTTGTGTGTGGACATAACTCACTCTGGGGGGCATTCAAGGGAATTCAGAACCTACTCATGAAAAGGGAAAAACAAAATTATTCATAGTTTTGATTTAGAAAAAAACACTTCCACCTGAATCTTATTTAAAATGGTTTGCAATCATAAAATTATAATCCCCAACAAATCACCCCCTATTAAGAACATTATTATTAGGGTCACTAATCACTAAATCCATCAATCTTCTAAAGCCAACTGTCCTGTGCAGGTTCACATGTACTGGAGCCTATCCCAGCTGTCTCGGGACATAATCACTAAATCATAAACCCCAACTCATAGCCAAGATTCCCACCTGTCCTTTACAGTGCTTTTGGACTTTAGTTGATGACTTGAGGGCAGTCCCCTAAATACAGAAAAGGTGACAAAGGGCAAATTTTATTAAAGGTGCAGTATGTAAGATTCAGAAACCCTTGTTATTAATGTAACCCGGTTAAAAATGCATGAGGTGATAAGTGATGCTTGTAGGTAGGCCTATCATTTAATAATCAAAATATATAAATAGTGTGATTAAAAAGGTTGAAATTCATTTAAAAAGTTATGATAAAAATGTTAAAAGCAGTTTAAAAATTATTATATGTTTATTGTTTTAGGTGAGAGATAACGTATTTCTGAAAACTGTCTAAACCAGCATTTATGGGGTTAATAGTGGAGAGTCAGGGCTCGGGTTGATTATTGGTGTTAGGACGGACGAAAAAAGAGAGTGAAGCAAAGAAGTGAGCGTGACAGAGATTTTCTGAGTTAATTTGTGAATTATTAGTGCACAAACCAGTGTGTCAAGCTTTTGAGTCAAGCTTTATTAAGATCCCTTATGGGCAATTTGGGTGCAGCACAGATAAACAGACACAAACTGACACATACAATACATCATAATAGCAATAACAATACACATTAAGAATTTCAAATACAATAAATACATAAAATATAGAATAAAAAATATAAAAACCCTTAATAAATACCTTTAAGATTTATTTAGTAGTCTAATTGCACTCGGAAACAAAGGAGAATTTATATCGATTATTTTTAATCTTTGGTAATCGATAACGACGACCTGAGGGCAGCATGGAGAACTCTGGGTATAAGAAGTGTTCACTGTCTAAAATCACAGAGTGTGCTCGACTCAAAACATTTATGTTGAACAGACCTGTCAAGCATCTTTGCTCTTTGCCTATGATCTTCCCACTGTTTCTGACTAATTTATTTAGTGCATTTATGTATTTCACACTAAGATTTCCAAACCAGCAGCTAATGGAAAAGGACAACACAGGCTCTATATAAGACTTATAGAACAGTTCCATCAGTGTCTTGTCTATATTAAATGATCTCAATTTTCTAAGACAATAAATGCGCTGCTGTCCCTTTTTACACAGGGCCTCTGTGTTCAAGTCAAACCGCAATCTTTTATCAATAATTGTCCCTAGATATTTATAGCTTTCCACACATTCCACCTTCTTGTTCTTAATAAATGTGTCTTGGGAAGGATGTGTTTGTGTTCTGAAGTCAATACTCATGTCTTTTGTCTTGGATACATTGAGCTGCAAACAGGCATCATCACACCATTTTACGAAATCATCAACCACTGGACCATGGCAGATTTCATTGTCTTCTAGAAGACTCACAATGACTGTGTCGTCTGCGAATTTTAAAAAATGCCTATTTTTATGTTTACTTATACAATAAAGGAGACAAGACACATCCTTGAGGAGAACCTGTAGATGTTATCAGGGGGGCTGAGAGACTACCATTTACTCGCACTCTTTGAGTTCGTTCAGTTAAAAAATCTAAGACCCAACCTACCAAGTTAAGATCAAGACCAAAATTAGTAATTAACTTATCTGCTAAAATATGTGGTTGTAGAGAATTAAAAGCAGATGAGAAATCAATAAATAAGAGCTTAGCGTGTGTTTTACTACCCTCTAGATGCTGCAATACTATATTTAGTAGAGTTGCTGTTAGGCCCTCAACACCTCGCTTAGTTCTGTAGGCAAACTGAAGAGGGTCTAACAGATTCTTAGTTTTACCTAACAATTCTTCTTTTACTAATTTCTCAAAGCATTTCATTATAAGGGATGTTAATGCTATTGGCCTAAGGTCATTTAATGTTACAGCATGTGTAGTTTTCGGCACTGGCACTACAGTGGCTTCCTTCCAAAGTTTTAGAACTCTCTGGAGGGCAAGTTATATTTGAAAGATATTACAAAACACTGGTGCCAATTGTTCCGCACAGACCTTAATCAAACGCCCTCCGATTTTATCTGGACCAGGGCTTTTTCTCACATTACAACCCTTGAAGACTTCCATCACAGACAATTCATCAAAAAAGTTATAAGCACAACCATAACTCATTTTAGATTTCATAGACTCTGTCACAGGACCAAATTCAGGCACATCAAATCGTAAATAAAACTTATTTAAGTCCTCTGCCAACTGACTACTAGAGTCATACCCAGGTAATTGAACTTTCTTGATCTCACACCCTTTAATTCCGGTTATGAGCGTCATCCCCTTCCAGACAGACCCCAAATTGTTCATGCTCAACTTTTTCTCAAGATTTATTTTGTAATTTAACTTTGCTTTTCTCGTTTCTATTTTTATTTCCTTCTGCAGTTCAAGTTTTTTTTCCAGATTACCCTCATGAAATGCTCTACATCTTTCATTCATAAGTAACTTGTGTCTTATGATTGTTTCCACGACAATCAGTGAGAAGAGCGACAAGCTGCATATTGAGAAACAGGAGGAATTTTTACACGAAGTTCGGAGAGTAATCACTAAATCCATCATCTTCAAGATTCCCTCCTTTACAGTGCTTTTGGACTTTAGTTGATGACTTGAGGACATTCCCCTAAATACAGAAAAGGTGACAAAGTGAAAATTTTATTAAAGGTACAGTATGTAAGATTCAGAAACCCTTGTTATTAATGACACCTGTGGCCGTGAAGTGAACTGCAGCAGCTACCTGTTGCTCGTGAACTCCATAGGGAGGAGAGTGAGCATTTACCAAAACAATGATGTAACCTACAAAGAGACTGAACATGATTCACCGGCATCATGCTGACAGATGAGGTAGCATAATTAAAATTACACAGTTATGATTGTTTTACAAACTTTGAGACTGTATATTATATTTGACTCTCCAGTGCTGGAACAGGGCTAAAACAAAGTGTGGATATCGGTCTGACTATGTGAGACTGTAGTTTGAATAATCACTTTTCTTTGCATGATACATTGACTGCATTTATGCGATAGCCGATGTCGGTGTTAGCTAGCTAGTCAGCTTTATCAATAGCTGTTAGCTAAATGTGGTGGATGATGACAGTAGCTGTTTATAAAATAGACTGTACATTATAAATATGTGACACAATTCAGTATTGATGTGATTCATCACAACTGACATTTTGATATATCGATGCACTATTGTTTTATAATAATAGATGATGTATATTTTCTGTATAACCAAGTTACGTTACACTAATGAATGTGTCTTTTTGCATTATCTTGAACATTGTCTAGCATTCATTTCATGTGTTATTGTAGTTTAGCTAAAATGACACAGATCAATCCTTATGGCACAATATGTCACATGCTTTGCAGTTATGTAAGTTTACCTGTCCAATAAGAAAAACACCAATTCAGGGTCAGTTTTAATCCCCAAAACCAAATGAAGGTCCATCCAGGAATCAAATGCCCTGCCGATGTTCACTCTAGTTTTCACTCGACCACTATCACATTCCCGCTTAGCCAGACGGGATTCAGTAGATCAATGTTTTTTTGGCTTACTCAGAGTATGTGTTGGAGTCGGTGTTGTGCTGGGACGTTTGCTGGATTCATGTCTAAGATAATGTTGTCTAGTGTTGCAGTTTGTTGTCACTGTTGAATAGTGGAAGAGAAGCACTGAGGCTCTCGGAGCGCACATAAACATCACATATATTTGATTTTCCGGCAAAAGCGACCGCTCCCTTCACATGAAAATCAGTCTACAGGCTTTAATAGGCAAACTAGGAAGTCTGTGAAGGGCTCATTTTATAAGTTGTGTTACAAGCCGTTCACACATTGGCAAAAAAAGGTGCTGCTTGCTTGATATAACCAAAATATTGTTGAAATGGTTTTGCAGTATTTGGTTGGGTAAGACTTTCCCTTTTTATTGGATGGGGAACACAGTGGACAGTGACAGTGATTCAGGGAAAAGGTCTTTTAGTCTCTTAATTCAGTTTTCTTGCCTTGACAGTAAAAATCAATTCTATATCAAAACTGCTATTCAAATAAAAGTGAAATGTTCAAATCTTACGGATCATAACAGAAGCAGCATCACTGGTAAATGATGCAAGAGTGTCTGCAGGTCTGCATTTCTCTGCTGTAATGATGTTGAAGATGGTTTCTGTAATAGTGGCAGCATCTCCAGTAGAGATGTAACGGTTTAACAGTTTCACGATATACCCCAGTTTAATAATAGATGATTTTCACACCATAGACATTCTTATTCACAGTATTGCATGAATATAAAATCTGTTTAAATATCAAATCTGAACTTTTCTAAAATTAAATGTTACGATGAGCTTATTTTAATTTTATAATATTTATTATTTGCTTAAGTGCAGCACAACAGCAAGACTACAATATGTTTAATACTAATAATATGTTTTATTTGTAAAGTACTAAATAGGGTTTATAAAGTGCATTAGCATACAGGAAATGAACAGTGATACTGTAGCACATTTGCTTGTGTTGTGCTCTGTCACTGTATTAAGATCATTTAAAAAGTGTTACAAATAAACACAATAGCACACAAATATGTTTAAAATGATGTACACTCACATTAGATGATGACTCCAGTCAGATACTGACCTCAATAAAAGCTGTTTAATTGTACATTGAGCTGGTCGCCCCTCATGGATGCTGCCATGTTGACCGCACATAACAAACTGTCTTGCAGTTGATCAGTTACTACCACTAATAATATCAATAATGATCACAGATAAACGGTGTGACATCAAGCACCAAGAGCGAGCACACAACGGTCTCATCAGCCGCCAGAGAGATTACGAGTCGCAGCAGTCCATCTTACAGACATTTTTGTGTGATGCAGCAGCAGTTAACAGGGGCGGTGCAGGATTTTTCACAGGGGGTCGGGCAGTGATCAGTCTGTGGTGTCAGTATAAAGTCCAAAACCACTGGTACTATTGGGACGAATAAGAGCCAGATAAAAACTTACTGCTGCACTTTTAAAAGCGGCGCTAACATTGATCTGGAGCCGTTTCATAACCCAGAATTAAAAGTGTTGCTAATCACCTTTCAGAGTTACAAGTGTGAAACGTTACTTTACTGGAGGTTAAAGCGGGGTTAAAAGACAATAACCCAGGGTTAAGTGCAGTGTGAAAGCACTTGAGTTTATTGTTGGTGGGATGTTGTGTGTGTGTATTGCAGGGGTGTCAAACTCAGTTCCTGGACCCCTCACACCCCTCATGTGTTGTAAGACTGTCAGTGGATTGAAATATTGAATCACGATTAATCACATATTTGTTTTGTTGTTAGTGTTAACACATTCAGTTCCAGGAAAACTAAATAACCGTCCTGTGTGTCATTATTAGAGTCTTTTCTGAAAGTTTCAACTAGTTGATCAAAAATGAGGCTATAAAACCATCAAACTTTTACATGCCAATAAAGCTAATAAATATAAATTAATAGAGAGAGAGAGAGAGAGAGAGAGAGAGAGAGAGAGAGAGAGAGAGAGACATTCTCTATGTGTTATTTCAGATAAAATCTCTTTGAAGTAAGTTTCAGGTGAGCTGAATGTGATGTCATCATTTGTGTGTGTTTGTGTTTTTATAGTTTGGATCATGGAGGAGAGTTCAGGATTACAGCAGGACTACACAAATGTAGGTCAACACACACACACACACACTCACTCACACACTCTCACACTTGCACACACACATATGCTCACACACACACACTCACACATATACACACACACACACATACACACATGTTGTGTTTCCATGTTTTATGGGGACTTTCCATAGACATAATGGTTTTTATACTGTACAAACTTTATATTCTATCCCCTAAACCTAACCCTACCCCTAAACCTAACCCTCACAGAAAACCTTCTGCATTTTTACATTTTCAAAAAACATAATTTAGTATGATTTATAAGCTGTTTTCCTCATGGGGACCGACAAAATGTCCCCACTAGGTCAAAAATTTCGGGTTTTACTATCCTTATGGGGACATTTGGTCCCCACAATGTGATAAATACACGCTCACAAACACACACACACACACACACACACACACACACACACACAGACACACACACACACACACACACTGGTTTAGTGATTGTTGTGTTTTAAGTGTTTTTTCTCTTCTTGTGTTCAGATGTCTGTGATCTCACACTGGATTCAAACACAGCACACACTGAACTCATTCTGTCTGAGGGGAACAGGAAGGTGACACGTGTGAGAAAGCGTCAGTCATATCCTGATCATCCAGAGAGATTTGATGTGTATCATCAGGTTCTGTGTAGAGAGAGTCTGACTGGACGCTGTTACTGGGAGACTCAATGGAGTGGAGATGCTGCTGGTATATCAGTGTCATATAAAGGAATCAGCAGGAAAGGAGTGAGTGAAGACTGTCTGTTTGGATTCAATGTAAACTCCTGGAGTCTGAGGTGCTCTAATAACACATTCACTGTCTATCACAATAATAACAGAACTGACATACGTCCCCCTTCACACGACTGTAAGAGAGTAGGAGTGTATGTGGACTGTCCGGCCGGCACTCTGTCCTTCTACAGCGTCTCTGACACACACACACTCACACACTTACACACACTCATCACCACATTCACTCGACCCCTTTATGCTGGATTTTATCTTTATCTTGATTCCTCAGTGTGTGTGTGTGAAATTGATCATCAGAGACACACACACACAACTGGATGAGTGAAATATACTCACTGTATCTCACATCAACACAACTCCAAACTCTTTCTAGAAATCATTTCATCAATGAAACTGATTGAATTCAATACAATGACAGTACTTTGTGTCTCACTGTGATGTGATTGAACTTATTTACTATCAGATTCAATAATAAAAATAATGATTTGAAATGAATAAATGAGTCTATATATGAACTCTTTATTAAACACACGGCACATTCAGATACTCATTGTTTTATTTATACTAAATAAACATTTACAAATACAGAAT
Source organism: Xyrauchen texanus (assembly GCF_025860055.1). NCBI lineage: Eukaryota > Metazoa > Chordata > Actinopteri > Cypriniformes > Catostomidae > Xyrauchen > Xyrauchen texanus. Next base: position 1,990,482 of record NC_068285.1, read on the forward strand.
TCTTGTGATTTTTCTACAGTATATAAATCTTAATACTTAACAGACAATTCTAGAAAAAACAGCTTCACACTTTTGCATTCATAAATGGATTTATAAGAACTAATTACAGGATCATTTAAAGTTGGTGTAAATTTGACAGATTTGAAGAGTTCACTCATTGATAAAAGTCAAATGCTGTCATCATACACACACCCTCATGTTGTTCTGAACCTTACACATTTTTATTCTGTGACACACAAAAGGAAATATACGGTAGAACATTAGAGACTGACATTCTCAGTCACCATTTACTTTCATTGCATCTTTCTTTTCAGTTGAAGTGATTGACTGAAATTCAATATTGCAAAAGCTTCTGTTGTTTTATCCAAAGCGCTTATTACAGGGACAATAAGAGAATAATTTACTGTAAAAAATTACATGTACTCTTGTTCTTTTTACCATTAATTATACAGGAAAATCTTTTTACATTTAAATAATTACATTTTTACATAATTTTATTGTAATAAATTACTGTATTATCTTTTAAAATATATTAAAACATTTGACTGTATATTTCACAGTTAATATTTGATAATCAATGAACATTTTATTTCTGTAGCATTTTTACAGTATTTTACTGTTTAAATTACTGACAGTTTTACAGTTTAAAGGCTCTTTTTCTTGTATTTGTAAATGTTTTTTTGAGTTTGCACAGTGTCTGTTCTGCAAATGCTCTGTACCGTGTTTATGGTCCAGATATGATGTTGTCATGCAGCAGAGTGCGGCAAGAGCTCGAAGTCTTGAGAACAGATTGTTTTAAAGGAATAGTTTTTATTGTGTTGTTCTTAAAGAGTTTCAGCTGTTTATTACACAAATAAACAGTTAAGTGTGTTATTTGAACTAGATAAATGATGTTGAGTTTACTTAAAGAGAATGTGGACACCGATTGTAGTATTTTAAGTGTAACAACTTAAAGTGACACAGTAAACTCATGTTGAGATTATTTCAGAAGTAAACTGAACGAATTGTATTAATTTGAAGTTCATTGACTTAATAGAGTAATCTTACTAATAAATAATTTGTACGGTTACTAATTCATTTATAGTAATTAATAAAAAACAAGCAAGTAAAGATAACTAGAAATGTACTATTAAGTTTAATAATAATTTGACAATACTTGCGTAGGAACGTTAATATAACTTCATTTTAGTAAGTTTGCTTTGCAGAAATAATGCAATCGGTTTCCTTCATTTTGAAGTGAACTGAACATGTAAACTTTTACAGTGTTTGCAGGAAACACATTTAAAATACTGTCTTGTGTAAGACGATGTAATGTTTAAAGTATATTGTATAAAGTCTGGCTAAGTAATAACAGTTTGATATTGAAGAGAAGCAATTTGTAGTATTTGGAATAAGCCAAAGGTGTTACTGAGCATTTACTTTTACTCAAATATAATACACTTATGATTTATTACTTGTATGTTTCAAAGACACTCACAATTAATTTGTAAAGTACTTGTAACACAAATAAAGTACACTTTAATATCACTAATCAAGCCTGTAATTACCCCACACTGACATATACTTAAAATAACCAAATGAGTGTTCACTGGAAAATAATAAAGCAAACAAACGATTCTTTCATACTTTGTATATTAACTTTGTGCATCATGGAAATCGTGTTCCTCTGCCTGTGTTGGAAATGTTGTCTGTGACTTTCACTTTGTTAGATCATTCAGCCAACAATGCAAGCAATGCCAGATCTTGCCTCCCATTAGACCTCCATAAGAACATATTAAACATATCAGAGTTTAACAGCTTGTAATGTTACTCTTCTACCAGCTCAGCAGGCAGCAGACTCCTATTGTTCCCATCAAGACAAACCATGCAATCAGGGGATTACTTTTAAGACTATTTGTGGGTAACACTTTAGAATCCTGTATCTTACTTAATGCATAACTAATAAGAATTACTGCAGAACTAATAGGTAATTCTTCATTAAAACTCAGTCACTACTATTAACTACTAAGGAAGATGTGTTAACTAATCAGTATGTAATAGCATTTTATAATTGTGTTAAGTAACAATTAACTAATCAATAACTATTGAATTCAGTCACGCCTCCTGATGAACTACTTTTAATTATCTACTAATTCAGCTTCAGGAGAAATAACTATTGAGTAACTACTAATGAACTGTCGATTAATTACAATTACAATAATATCATAACAATTAGCCATTACAATATTCAGGTTGTGGCACTTTCTTCTTCCTTACTTCTAATGTCATTATTACTATATAATTATATATTTCGTGGAATTACTACACTCCCAAAATGAGTCATTAGAGTGAATTTAGTAGTTTTGTCCTGTATCTGGAATATAAATCATAATCTGATGAACATATGAGTGGGAAATGAATCAAATCAATGATGTTTTTTGATTTTCTGGTTATGACACATGTGAGAGACATTTTGGGTTATCTGCTGCTAGTTGCAACTCCGCCTATGATTTGAATATATGTAAGTTACCAAGTACTTCTTAATATTACATTATAAAGACCAGTCAAGCCTTTCTCCTTTTAATTAGATGACGGTATACCGTATACGGACACCTGAAGTTCATGCAACAGGCACATGTCTCAATCTTTATCTGAGTAAAAGAGAAGTTACGAACACAATGAATAATTCTTGTGTGATTAATGTGAACGTGCATATTCAAACACCTACTGGCTTGAATGCAGAACTATTAGCGGCATGACAGAAAGTCGTGCACCACATCTGTGTCAGTCATTATCTGAAGACTTGCTTACTCACATTCAAAAAAATCCAAGATGGCTGCTGGTTAGGAGGGCTGTGCAGTTCAGCTTTGCAATCTATTCAATCTATTGAATATCTTAAAGATAACTTGACATCCAAGTGTTTGCTCATGATCTGCGCATTGATGTCCAAGTAATGTTTGAAATTGCGTTCTGCGGGTTTTGACCTTCTAAGCACTTTTCTTACAACATGTGCTTGGGTAACCAGCAAAAGGCCTGTTGAATTACCTGAAGTCTCAGCAACTAACATTCAGCAAAAATGGCTCCAAGTTTGGCAAAAGAAATGGAAGAAGTTAAGCTGTCACTGAATGTCATGTCAGAGGAGCTTAGTAAAGTGCTAAAGCAACAGACAAGCCTAATGCGTCTGATTGGAGATATACAACAACTGAAAGTGATCATTAAAGAAAAGGATGAGAAGATAGAAGCGTTGGAAAAAAGAGTGGAGGACCTGGAACAGTACACAAGAATGGATGATGTGGTGATATCTGGACTTAAGACTACTCATCGCAGTTATGCACGGATAACAGCAGGGGACAATGAAGGAGAGGACGCACCACCAGGTGAATTACTCTCACTTGAGCAGCAAGTTATTGAGTTTTTCAGCAGTAAAGACATTCCATTGGATAGAAAAACTATAGCTGCTTGTCATACAATTCCACAAAAAAAGAATGCAAGCCTACAAAAAAAGAATAAGAGACAAAATATCATCATTCGATTTGTGGGTAAAAAATATAAAATTGAGTTGTTAAAAGTTGCAAAAAAACTAAAGGGCACAGATGTGTTTGTGAACGAACATTTAACCAAGAAGAATGCAGAGATTGCTTATCAAGCAAGGATTCTGAAGAAAGAGAAAAAAATACAGGCTACATGGACTAGGAACTGTAAAATAATGATAAAACTTAATGGTCCACCGGAGCAGGCTAAAGTCTTAACAATCAATTGTGTCTCTGAGCTGGATAAATATAGATGAAAGATGAATAAGGGTGACAGACTGTATAGACATGAGTGACAGACACCTTAAGTGTTTTGATTTTAAAGATCACAAACTTTATGATGTAGAAAATGATATAGACCCAGAGACCCATTTCTGCCATAATATTCAACAGGACTGTGAGTATTACTCTGATGAAAGTTTCAATGTGGGGATGGGGGGGTTTTCACAGATTCACTTCAATAGCAGGAGTATGCAAAGTAATTTTTTTTTTAAATTAAAAGTTACTTGCAAACTTTTAAGGAGAAATTTAGTGTGGTAGCGATTTCTGAACTTGGTTCAGTGAAGAAAAAGATATGTTGGATGGTTTAGATGGATATCAAATGTTTGTTCAGAATAGGTACAATAAAAGGGGAGGTGGTGTTGCATTATTTGTAAGGTCTAATTTAAAAGTTATTGTTAACATGACATTTGCTATTGATAATCTGATGGAATGTTTATCTGTTGAAATTGAGGGCAATAGATCTAAAAATATGTCAGTTAGTTGTGTTTATCGGACTCCAGGTTCCTGTATAGATAAGTTCAGTAACATAATATCAGAGATGCTTGAGAAGCATAATGAAAAGTTTACTTTTGTTTGTGGAGATTTCAATATTGATTTATTAAAATCTAATGAGCATACTAAAACATCAGAATTTGTTAATACTATGTTTAGTTTGGGTTTTTATCCATTAATATTGAAACCAACACGAATAACTAAAGATAGTGCTTCATTGATTGATAATATTTTCATAAACAAATCTAATGTGAAAACTAAAAGTGGACTATTAGTAACAGATATTACTGATCATTTACCCGTTTTTACTGTGTTGGACATGTTGAATGAGTTACATTTAAGAATGGGACAACAAAATTTAAATTTGGTTAGATTAAAATTATCTGGAGCTATGGAAGCTGTGAAAATAGAATTATTAAATCAAAATTGGCAAAATGTTTATGTTAACTTCAACTCAACTTTACTTTATTGTCCAGTCTGTTTTCACAGAGCGGAAATTTTTCTTTGACACTGTAACATAAGACACATCACATATCAACAACACAAATACAAAAAATAATATCGTTAAACACTGTAAAAAAGAAAAATGTAAAAATATTAGCAGTCGCTCTATTGTTTCAATTTAAAACACTGTACGATTTAAGATAATCACTGCCATAGGAACAAACGATCTTTTGTAGAGATTTTTTCTAGCCAAGGGTATTTTTAGTCTACGTCCAGATGGGAGCAATTCAAAAGCAGAGTGAAGAGGGTGAGTGTTATCTTTAAAAATTGCAATTGCCATTTTTCCCATAAAATGATCGAACAAGCTCTGTAGTGGCTGTTGTTTTTGTCCAGTAATCTTGTTTGCTTGATTGATTATTTGTGAGAGTTTGTTCTTTTGTTTCAGTGTTAGATTGCTGTACCATGAAATAATGTTATATGTGAGAATACTCTCAATCATTGATCGATACAACATAGTTAGGGTCTGCTGACTAACATTGAAGCTTCTCAGTTTCCTAAGGAGACCCAGTCGTTGTCGTGCTTTTTTATGAATATACTCCACATTACTTTCAAAATTAAGTTTCTCATCTATAATTGTCCCCAAATATTTGAAATTCGAGACTTGCTCTACAGTTTTTTCTTTTATGACAATTGGTTTATATTCAGATGCAGTATCTACTCTTCTTGATTGATTTCTCAAACATAACTCTTTTGTCTTTTCGATATTAAGATGTAAAGAACTACTCTCAAACCAACGGATGATACTGTCGATGTACTCAAAATATGAGGTGCAGTTCATTTCTTTCTGACATGAGACCAATGCTATATCATCGGCATATTTTATAAGGGTAAGGTTATCATCGTTGCACTTCAGTTCATTTATGTATGCGGAAAAAAGTATTGGAGACAGTACACATCCCTGCGGTACCCCAGTATCTAGAACCAAGCAATCCGACATAACATTATTATTAACACAAACTCGCTGAGGGCGACCTTTTAAAAACTCCTTAATCCATAAAATCATCCAACTGATAAAGTTAAAGATGTTAATGATTCATATAATGCATTTTTGGAAATATTTACACAAATTTACGATAATCACTGTCCTTTGAAAAAATTTATACAGAAACAAAAAAATAGGTTGTCACCTTGGATGACAAAGAGTTTAGAAAAGTCATGTAAAAAGAAGAACAAGCTATATATGGATTTTATTAAGTGTCCAACCAAGGGAAAAGAGGAACAGTATAAAAAATATAAAAACAGACTAACATCAGTACTAAGAAAGCAAAAAAAGGATTACTATGACCAGCTATTGCAAAAATACAGACATGATATAAAGGGTACTTGGAGGATTATTAATAACGTAATGAGAAATCATAAAGACAGAGATTTTCCATTGTGTTTCAAACATAATAACACAACAATAGAAAAAAAAGAGGCTATTGTTGATGCCTTTAACCAGTATTTTGTTAATACTGGTCCAAATTTGGCGAATGAGTTACCAAAGTTAAATAAGGAATATATTAGTCCTTCATTAAATAATATTAACACAATGTTTCTTGGAGGAGTATGTGATAGTGATGTTTTAGAAGTAGTAAGTAAGTTTAAAAATAAAAAGTCTACTGATTGCAATAATATAGATATGGCTCTTATCAAAGAAGTCATCCATTGTATTATTAAACCTTTCACCTACATTTGTAATAGATCTTTTTTTAACTGGAACTTTTCCTGATAAAATGAAAATAGCAAAGGTTTTACCAGTATATAAAAGTGGAGATAAGCAAACACTAACTAACTATAGACCTATATCACTGTTACCTCAGTTTTCAAAAATACTTGAAAAATTGTTTATAAACAGATTGGACTCCTTTCTAAATAAATACTGATGTACTAAGTGAGCACCAATATGGATTTAGGAACAACTGCTCTACATCCTTAGCTGTGATGGAGCTTGTTGAACATGTTGCAGCTGCAGTTGACCAAAAACTCAATACAGTGGGTGTGTTTATTGATTTGTGTAAAGCGTTTGACACTATTGACCATGCTTTATTGTTGAAAAAATGTGAACAATATGGTTTACGAGGGGTCACACATCAGTGGTTAAAGAGTTATTTAAGTCATACATTTCAGTATGTACAAATTAATAATACACTGTCTGAATTAGAAACAGTAATATGCGGCCTTCCTCAAGGTTCAGTTTTGGGACCAAAATTATTTATTCTCTATTTAAATGACATCTTTACAGTATCTACAATGTTGAAATTTATAATGTTCGCTGATGACACAAATATCTTTTGCTCTGGAAAAAATATGGATGAATTATTGCAACTGGTAAAAAATAATTAATTGTGTTAAAGTGGTTTGACTATAATAAGTTATCTTTAAATGAAAATAAAACTAAATTTATGATATTTTCTGGTAATAGGACTCATAGCAATTCTAAGTTACATTTAAATGGAGTTGAAATTGAAAGAGTCTATGAAACCAAATTTCTAGGTGTGATCTTAGATAATAAACTTAGTTGGAAACCGCATATTGAATACATTAGAAGTAAGGTAGCAAAATCAGTAGGAATATTGTATAAAAAAAAAGATCTAATAAATAAAATGGGTTTGAGTATTATATATTCCTCCTTAGTAATGCCTTACTTGTCATATTGTTCAGAAATATGGGGAAATGCAAATAAAACAAATATAGTTGTATTAAGTTTCAAAAAAGAGCTAATAGACTTATTAATAAAGTAGGATATCGCGAACCAACTAACAAACTCTTTATTCAAAGTAATACCTTAAAATTTACAGATATTGTATATATAAAAATATTGGAAATAATGTATAGAGCACTTAATAAAAGTCTCCCATCTGGTATTCAGAAAGTATTTAAGTTAAAAGAGGGTAGATATAACTTAAGAGGCCTGTTTATGTTTGAATGTGGAAAAGAAAGAACTAATGTAAAATCTAGATGTGTATCAGTTATGGGTGTGAAATTATGGAATTTACTAAAAGATGATTTGAAATTATGTACTTCACTGTCTAGCTTTAAAAGATCTTTAAAAAATTAAATTGTTAATGAGTATTCAGTTAGTATGTAAATTTTGTTAATATTATGTAAAAAAAAAAAATGCATGTGCAGTATTGTATAATTATGTATACTATTTTTTATAATTAATAATGTTGATTTGTACTTCTCTGTTCAGCTTCAAAAGATCTTAAAAAAAAAGAAAATTGTTAGTGATTGTTCAGTTAGTATGTACATTTTGTTAATATTATGTAAAAAAAAAAATATATATATATATATATATATATATATATATATATATATATATATATATGTATAATTATGTATAATTATGTATACTGTTTTTGTATAATTTATAATACTGATTCTTCAGGTATATGGTTAAATAGGGTAGGCAAACATAAGCCTCGGCTTCAGCCTACTCCTTTTTTTTAAATTTTGTGGTTATTTCATTGTAAATTTACCAGAAAAAAAAAAAAAAAGAATAAACTTGAAACTTGAAACTTATCGAGATTGGAATAGTTCAACTATCTGTTCTTTACATTATATTTCCTTGTCAGATCTGCAGGGAAACATGTGATACCACTGTGACCTGTGAAACATATGAGAATACACAGCGATGTCTCAAATATTATATTTGGTTGCTGCATAGGAAACTATAATAGGACGTTTCAAAAGGTTTGAAATCTCACGTGTACAGACACCATAAAGGATATGCAGAGCCCACAATGTGCACTACACATTACTTGCAATGTCATTCTTTACCTGAGTTTATTTCTCATATTAAAATGCACATTAAAGAGGGAAGAAAAGTCACATGCCCTTTCAAGCAGTGTGCTAAAACATTTACCTCTCACTTGTGTAGAAAACATACAAATACAGGAGGCTTAATTAACTCCAAATGTGGCCATACCTCTTCTTTCAGATGTTCTTTCACACATTTTGAGCTTCTCACTGACATCGATGTCCTGCGCGCACCAAAACTTTCTATGGAGGAGTGAGGAAACCCATGGAAGAGTTTTACCAACCCAGAAGTTCAGTCAGTCCTTTCCAAAGATGAAGCCATTGATTCATCACAGCACATAGTTCAACTCCTAATGGCTCACTTCATAGAGAAGCAAGAAGGACCAATTCTTCAAGAAAATGTACGTTTGTCTTCATATTCACTATGTTTGTTCTTTGAATACCTTCATAAAATGGTTCACCTAAAAATGATAGTTCTCATCATTTACTCACCCTAATGCTGTCTCAAAATCATATGACTTCTGCCGAACACAAAAGATGATATTTTAATGGAGTCTGTTTGTCCAGACAATGCAAGTGAATTGAAACCAAACATTCAAGCTCCAAAAAGGACATAAAAGTTCCTGCATAATGTCTCCTAAAGCAATCCAAATGGTTTTGGGTGAGAATAGACCAAATGTAACTTCTTTTCACTGTACAGAAATCAGCCGTCTCCTTGGCAAACATGAACTCAAGCTTGATTACAATTCCTCGCGCTCTGCATATTCATCAAGTGCTAGGAAGTGTAATCAAGCCGTACAGTCGAAAGTGTTACAGTTTGGTCTGTTCTCACCCAAAACCAATTGAATCACTTCAGAAGACTGGTGAAACCACTTGACTCATATTAATGACTTTTATCCTCCATTTATATCTATTTTGGTCCTCATTCTCTTCTTTTGCATTGTATGGACAAACAGATATTACATCTCCATCAAAATATCATCGTTTGTGGCATACGTGTTTAAATCAACAAGGGTGAGACAATGATCATTTTGGATCAAATATTCCTATTTGGAATATAACAGGCCTGTTGCCTTCAGTATTAGCAGTAGCACATTGGTTCTTAAATTGTTATCTTTACAAATAGATGTGTACAACTCCTGCTGAGCTTGAGAAGACGGGTAACCTGCCTGTGACTCCTCGTTTCATCCTGCTTGGTTAGTATATCATATTAGATACGTCTGCATTTTGTGTCACTAAAACAAAGCTCACAGTCTGACGCATATTTGTATTATCAGGACAAGATCCACCATTGTGTCCCTCATTCTAGAATTTACTGTCTTTGAATTGTCTGTGTTCAATTGTCATCATGTACTCACAGGCATGTAGTAACAAACCCATATAACCTTCTTTCTAGGGACTGGCTGTGTCAGTTATCGTTCAATATTATTGTGAAAAATAGATGCAATGAAAGTGAACGGTAACTGATGCTGTCAGTCCCTAATATGCTTTGGTCCACTGAAAAACTACATTAATGCAGATTTGGAGCAAATTATGGAAATGTTCATTTTTGGGTGAAGTGTCCATTTGAGTGTCCGATCACATGATGTGTTTTTATTTGCGGTGTGTTCAGAGATATTGTGGGTTCTGTTATCTTGGAAGACATGACATTGTGTGACATTGTTAGGGTTGGCATCATTTTCTCACTGTCTTATGTACACCCAGCTGTCCTTAGAACATAGATTACACATTCATCTCTTTATAGTTTCCTTTAAGGTCCAGGTGATGTTCCGGGGCAATGGATGAAGATCAGCTGGAAGGCCGAATAATCTGTGAGGTGTGCAGACAAGTTTTGTCACTGAATTGCTGCATTGTTTTCTTTGTATTACATCTTTAATTTGCAGTACCAAGAGGAAGCAGCATCCACACTGGAATTCCTTCAAAGGTCACAAGCTTGCACGTATTTTATTATGTGTTTCATTTTCATTCATATGTTAATATTACTATGTTGACTTAAAGGAATAGTTCTCCATTTAATAATGATCTCATTTACTCAACTTTGTCATCTCAAACATGGGATTTTCTTTTGCGGAAAACAAAGATATTTGGATGGAGATGTGATATTTGTTGGTCCATTCAGTGCAAGTGGAATATGTACCAAACTGCCAGCAACATAAAGCCCATAAAAGCATAATAAATGTAATCCATACGAGTACAGCGGTTTAATTCAGTTGAATTTGAGTTGAGAACAGACTATAACTCTTTCATTGTTCAATTTGCCATTGCAGTCTCAGACACAATCATGATTTCAGTCCTGATTATTTGACACATACTCGGAGCGCTAGGAAGTGTAATTGATCTTGAAATCATGATCGAAGAGGAAAATTCTGATGTCAATATTTAAGGTGAATAAGGATTACCTTTAAAATGCTTTTATGTCCTTTTTGTAGCTTTATATTGTGGTCTCCATTCACTGCATTGTGTTGACAAACAGACGTCATATTTCATCATATTTGAGTTCTGCCGCCCCATTTACACACGGGGGCGTTCACTGGCACGCTGTATGACCTGTTTGGTGTATTTCAAGTCTTCAGAAATTATAAATATTAGTGAGGACATTTTAGATAATCTGAATGTAACAATTTTAAATGATTGTTCACTGAAAATCTTCCCTGATATTTTTCAGACGCTTTATTGGAATAAATCCGGAAAAGGCTGGATCAAGGCTGCACGGGGAAAAGTGGTGTCTAAAAAAACTGTAAAAACTCTGCAGAAGAAGACTGTAACTGTCAGTCCAGAGGGATCACATCTCTTAAACAAAACTGATGGACTTTGATGGACTTTGTAGCGGACACTCCCCACAATGCAGTTGGTTTTTCACATCATATGGTGGGCTGGAGTGTTGCTGAAGGATGATTTGAGTTTTTTACTGATTTGTATTTTATAAACATTTGTTTTGATATAAAAATGGTGTTTTCTGAAGCCTGATTTGACAGTAGATTTGTATTTGATATAAAGGGAAGTCATTTCTAATTGTTTGTTTTGATAAATGTTCTTGGACTGGCGACCTGTCCAGGGTGTCCCCCGCCTTTCGCCCAATGTTAGCTGGGATAGGCTCCAGCCCCCCGATAAGCGATTGACGATGGATGGATGGATGATAAATGTTCTGCTTTTTACTTTAGTCATTTGTGTATTTTGATTTGTTTTTTGTTGCAGCACAGCACTGAATATTATTTGAATACTTTTATTCATTTATTGCCTGTTTTAGTGTAGATTGATAAATATGTTGTTGTTTCAGAATAAAAAACATTCATAATTTGGCTTTGTTTATCTTTTGTTATCCACATATACAAACAGGAAGTGCTGCTGTAATATGCATTTAAAAGTGTGATTATGGGGTTGTGACTGTATTTAATTTAACAGCTCTATGCTTCTAACTTACAGATGTGTACTGATGTTGACAAATACAGTATTTAGCTGTTCATTTCAAGAACGGTAACACCATATTTTTACAGTATAATGCTGGAAACCACAGCTGTAAGTAGATTACTGTTTTTTTACAGGAAATGTTTTTTGTGTTATTGTTTGTGGCAGATGAACACTTTCAAGGTTTCGAGCATTGATTCCTTATTTAAAGACAGTAGTGTGCTTGCATTATTGCACAACTGTAGTCAGTCTCTACACGGTGTGTTTGTAAAGTGGAGTATGTGGACAGTTTGAGCAAAAACTGCAGAAGACAGAATGTTATTGGCGGGATTGAATGCTCAGTCGAAATCATTTCACTAACTGGCAATGGGGGGCATCTTTTCCTTTTCCAGGTAAGGTGAGAGCATAATAAAGGATTCTCCTTTTGTGTTTTGGGATCTTTGAGATAACACTTCCTGTTGCGTCCAGATACAAGGAGACAGGTGATGGTTTTAATGTGCCAGTATACTCATTCCTGTTTGGTGTTGATCTTGATAATGGCAATGTCTGGCCAAGTATAAAAGATCTTTTGATTGAATAGTTTCATTTATAAATACAAACTGTTTCTGCTGTTTTTGTTGCAGTATTATTTCAGAGAGTTTTATATTTCTGCAGTCTGTTAAAATGCATTTTAAATTGTTGAATTAGATTTATTGAAATTCTTTAAGTCATTGCATAGTCCACTTGTTTTTATGTTTTATGTTTATCTTCATGATTTTGTTTCTATTTTTTGTGTTTGAGAATGTATTTCGGTTCTAGGAGAGCATGAATATCTCTGTGAGATTGTAAATATGTAAACAACAATAAAAACCTTCGACATTCAGCAGTTGTCTGTTATTTCTTCAGGTCATTTTATTTTAAAGTTCATTGAAAGTAAATGAACAGAACCTAAAATCTGAAGCTGCTAATAGCACTTAAAATTGAGCTGAATGAGCTTAAAATGTAGAGTTGTGTAAACAGAGACTCTTAGGGTTAAAAACCTTCAATATATTAGCTGGTGTTTCACAGTATTTTAAGACACATTTTTGAATGGAAGCTCATTCAGGTCATAGCAGCTTCATTTATTTTAGGTGAAGTTGCTTCAAATTTCTAGTGGAATTTGCATAAAAAGTGGGATGCAGAAATGATGCACAATATTTTAAAGCAAATCCAGCACATTATTTTTTCAGTGTCTCCAACAAAACCTGCTGCATCAAACCCTCTGAATATTCTCACTCTGAAACTTATTCATGAAAATAAAATATCCAATCACAAATCTAAACTTATTGTTAAAGAAATTGACAAAATCTCAAAACTGAATTTGACCTCCACAACAAACTTCAGCACTATTCGGTCCTAAACAGAAATACCACATTCGTTATTTATATCTCTCTTTTTCCCCTTAGACAAGCTTTTTTTTTTAAATGCAATTGCGTGATTTGGCCACAAGAGTGCTTCACTGTCCACTTTAGTTCAGCTGAATAAACTAAATCTGATGGTTTTCTGTCCCAACAAGTACTTTCACCACAATTTACTGAGAAAAGCTCAAAAGAAATTGTAGATAATAAAATAACATAATACAAGTTTTTAGGTTTTATCTTTGCCTTAAACCCCCATTATAGCAGGGGAACACGTCCTGTCAGCTGAAGATGTGACTGTCAGATACTGTTCCCCTGTGTTCAATAAGAGAGAAAGCTCACACAAGTATTACATCAATAATGAATGTGGGAATTACAGATAATATATATATATATGGACAAACAAACAATATCAATCTCATAATTACAAGTATGTAAAAAACATTCAACTTGATCATTTTTGGTCTGTTAGTTCCTTCATTATGTCTCACTGAGATTGCTGCACACAGAAATGTCTTTATCTTTGGCCTTCTTACACACATATGGTGGAACCACCTTCCACAGGCATCACAGGAGATCTGTAGTGCAAGAAACTTTTAATAATTGTGTTATAATGTAAACATCAATGTTAAATCCTCCACCAATATTAGCTTGAGGAACAATAGTGTTTTTAAGCCAGTTCTTCAGCGCTTGCCACATGGGGGACTATTTAGGGTACAAGAGTGATATCCCCAAGTGTACTGAAGGTCCCAAGGGTAAATTAAGCTGCCAGTACGGAAACTGTTGTGTCAATAGCAGATACAAAGTACATACAGTAAGTAAATGTAACACTTTAGTTATTTGTAACTGGTATTTTAAGTCTTGCACAAAAGAGTGGATTCCTGACCTTATGAACGCACGACTGATGATCATTTTGATTGAAATGCACAATTAGTAGCTTCATCTGATCTCTTCAACTCACAAGCACTTACCAAAAAACCTTCTTTACAATATCTGCTGGTGTTAATACTGAACAACATATTTAAAGAAAACTTGGAAAGGATTTTGGCAAAACATGTTTTGCTCCCCATGATGGGAAGGGTTTGGAAATATCCTAAAGTATTAACAGTAAACAAATATAAAGATGTCTCTGAAGAAATTGTTCTATGACATGATCCCAACACACTTGTGATTGTTGGAGAAATCTTAATGGAAAATGAAATACTGGCACTTACACGAGTAAATGGGTAAAACAGACGTTATTACATCATTTAAAATGACATTGGGAATGGAAGCCCCAATAGTATTACAGGTATAACAATTAATTTTATTTTTTCAGTAATGAGAATCTAAATGTTGGGTTATTTTTTCTACCCATTCAGCTGGGTTTAGTATTTTATTTTGCTGTGTTATATTCTCGTAATGGCTCATATTGACCCAGCGTTAGTTGTTCATCACCATCATCATGGGGGATCACCAAACTAGATCACGCAGCCTTAAAGCCCAGGGCACCCCGGGCAGTCAAGGGCCCCTGGACACTGGCCCCATTGGCCCGGTCGGTAACCCGTCCCTGCTGAAACTGCTTGTATTTTGGCAGAGCTGCTGCTTGATCTTTCTCACTGGACACTCATGAGCAGCACAAACCCTGAATATCACTGAATCTGTTAATCTTACTCAACATGTTTCTCTCTATTATTGAACTCTTCTCTAGTTTTTCTTTTGGTCTTGTGTAAGTGAGAATAATATTTGCTGTGGTCTCCAATTCACCACTATTAATGTTTAGTCTGCAATCGTTTACTTTCTGTCCACAAACAGCAGTGTGAAGAAGAAATATGGTGGTGTGTGAAAATTGATTTTACTAAACGAAACTTCATTTCTGTGATTTAAGATAATCTCCACACACACACACACACACACACACACACACACACACACACACACACACACACACACACAAAACACGCCAATGTCACTGTCAGTCACAGCAACTGCAGAATAACATTCATACAAACCAAAGACATCCACGAGACTCAATAAACAATAAGAATCCACATGAAATAAAACACACTGTAAAAAAACAACATAAACAACATGTTGAACAAATATATAAATCAAATAAATGGAAAAACTTATTTCATTGGCTGTTAATTACCAAAGGAGAACTGAAATCTTGGATTTTGTAACATCTTGTGACTTCAGATGAGCAGCACGACTCGATAAGAGACTTTTCATGTGGACAATCTTTTATCGAGTCTTTTGAGTTTTTATTGTTGTAATAAAAGTCACAGATAAACAGTTCCTTCCAAACTGGCTTAAATAATTAAAGATCTGTTATTTCTTTAACACAAAACTATTAGAAACATATTTAAGTAATCAAGAATAAATCTTAAAATTGACCTTGATGTCAGCAACAGTGTTATTAAAATAAAACTTTAAATAAATTAAACCATGAAATTATTAAAGTTAACACTTAATGACATAAACACCAGCACACAAACAAATCTACAAACACAACACTGTGGAATATTGAGGAATAAATATTTTTACTGACATTAATTATATAAAATGTTTCATAAAATATTAAATTACCTGAAAAATAGAAGAAAATTAAAATAATTATGTATCAGAACTTCAACACATGAAATTGTTACTGAGTTTGAGAAATGAAAGTTTGAGGCAGTTAAAGGGAAAGTTCACCAAAAAAATGAAAATTCTCTCATCATTTATTCAGTCTCATGATATCTCAGGTGTGTGTGACTTTATTTCATTCTTCACTTGAAGAAAAATAGAAAAAATCTTTGATTTGTAGATTTTTTCAGAACATTTCTAAAATCCAAATCAGTTTAATTAAGACATAATCTGTCTGAACCTTTATTTCCGCCGCCACAAAAGTTGTAGTCCGCTGTCTGGGATTACTTGGCAATGTAAAAGACCCACAAGGCACCATCAATGTTGAAGACTCAGTCTGTAAAGTCAACCACAAAAAAAAATATCGGTTCAGGCGGGAAACACTTCAGTAAAGTGACGTCTTGAGCGTCACGTCACGTTGTGTTTTTTGGACCATGTCATGTGCCATAAATACATGAAATGTTTAATAAAACCTTTTTATAGCGTTTTAAACAACAGAACATTTAAAGTAATAATTTCTGTATGAACTCATTTGAACTCACCATTAGACCTTTTTCTTTTGTGGATATAAATAAAAATCACAATCATGAACACTGTAACTGTGACTGTGACTGCTGCTATTACGATTGTTCTTACATCTGTTCTTGATTTTTCACTGTAATTCCTGCATTTTCCATCTGCAAATTGACAAATGACAAAAATATAAACACATTACAAACACCTTTAAATTGTTTTGAAAATGTATATTAAAATTCAGGAACTATTTATACTTTACTATTTTACAAATGTGCATCAGCAAGCTAGACAACGTCAATCATCCTTATTCACTTATTCACTCAATACTGAAGATATGATCATATTTACCCCATTCTGATATAACCGGCTCTTTTACACTGATGTGGATCTCCACACTGATTCTCAGCTGAAAGGTTTCATCACCGTTTGGTCTGATTCCAGAAGAGTTTACATGATCCAGTTTAATGCCGTTCAACATCATATTCATCTCCAGGTGTTTGGGGTAGAAACCAGTGGCCAGACAGGTCAGAATCAACTTGTTTTGGTCTTGAGGAGATTCAACAGCAAACATCTCAACATCTGGAAGAGCTGGAGTAAAAAGAACCAACAATAAATACTGATATAATTCATCATAAAGAATAATTCAGGATATATACATCAAATTCCAGACACTTATGACAACATGAACACATTCAAGTTTTCATACTTTAATTTGATTCATTTCCTCAGTCTCTTTAATTAGTTTTTGTACAGGACAGAAATTGTTTAAAAATACTGCTAGATCTACTATTACTACTAAAACTGATTGAAACTTCTTTGAGTATTATTAAATGTGGAGATCCAGTTCATGCAGTTCTTAAGTTGATCCTTGATGATTTGGTTTTCAAGCAATGTGTGCTTTGATTTCAATTCTTCGAAATATTTAATAATTTCAAATATTTTAAAATCACAAAGATAAGAAATGCCTTTAATAGTTGAGCATATTTACAGTACAAACCTTGTCAGTGAACTATGAGGGCAAAAAAATAATAAAATAAATAAAATATTCGTTCATTAATCATAATCGAGGTAAAATGTTCAATTAATCGAGATTTTGATTTTAGGTCATATCGTCCATTCTGAATGTACTTTTTTTTTAATGATTCCCTAATACTTTGGGAAATACATCAAATAAACTGAAAGTTTAAACTCACCTGCTTTATTTGCTTGAATAAATCCAGTGTCTGTCTTTCATGTGCTTTGTTAAGTTTGATGTGTTCCCTCCTTTCATCAGAAAATTGCGAAAGTGAAGTCTGTCTTCATTGTTTAATATATATACACCACACAGTATACTGTATATACACAAGTTAGTGAAAGTGAAGTGAACTGGCAGTGAAGGGTGTTTTCAT
>NC_068285.1:2008801-2025042 GCF_025860055.1 Xyrauchen texanus
TACCAAACGTCCCGTGGACCCCCCACCCCCCACCCACCCACTCCCTCCCAGGCCACGCCCCCGTCCCACGAACCTACTATTTGTCCAATAACCCACTGTATTTACCAAACGTCCCGTGGACCCACCCCACCCCCACCCACCCACTCCCAGGCCACGCCCCCGTCCCACGAACCCACTGTTTGTCCAATAACCCACTATATATTTTTTTAAGTTTTTCCGCCGTTCATTCAACATGCTGCAATTGGACGCGGTCCCACCGGCAATCTATTGAATGGGGATTCGGGTAGTTTATTTGATAGACATTTGAATTAAAATTCCTGTCGTGATAAAAACTATTTTACCGCACTCAGCAGGCCCCCCCCCTACCCTGGGCCCGGGACAACAGACCCGTTTGTCCCCCCCTGTCGGCGGGCCTGGTTGCGCGTCACCACGTAGGCTCACTATTGGCCGACGCTGGTCATGTGTGTGATGCGTGATCACGTGTAACACAGATGCTCAGCGCAAAAACACTACGTGAACCAACTAGAGGCCCAGAGAGAAGGAAATGAATAGTGGAATAAAGTCGTTGTTTTTGTTTGTTTTTGCGCACATAAAGTATTCTCGTAATAATAGACACTCCAGCCCAGTTGGTGGCGGCTGAGTAATACAGAACCACTATTTGTCCAATAACCAACTATAGTTTTTAAATGTCAGGTTGACCTCCCCCAATTACAACTCCCAAGCATCGCCCCCTTCCGACGAACCCACTTTTTGTTCGATAAACCGTAAAAAAGTTTTTTTCACAAAATCCCCACAAGTGACCCACGGGCCACTTATCAGCGTAGCGGGTTGGCGGACGAGCGTCCCTTTTTCGACCTTTCAACCCCTGAACGAAGTCGTGGGTCCACCAAACTTTTCCGCCCGCACCAGGGGGCTGTGGCGAGACGGAAAACGTCGCCCCCCGGTCGATAGGCCATTGCGAAGCGTGTCCACGAAACCACTATAGCAAATACATTCATTTAATGGGCGAGTGGGATTTTGACAGAAAGGTCCCAGGGGCCCCAAATTCAGCAAGCTGACCCCTGGGCCCTACCCGAGCGACATACGGAAAGTGCCGGGCTCTTGAGCGAAGGCAAAATTTTTCACTAACCCTAACCCTTTTTTAATTTTTTTTTTATCATTTATTTATAAACTTTTTCAAGGCATTAACAGAAAGCTTCATACAATTAAAGTTAGAATTTTCCCCCCATTATAACCCTTCCCGCCAAAATAATTAACCATACATTACGTACAAGATAAGACAACAATAGAAGTAATAATCACAATAAAAAAATAAAATAAAAAAATAAAAATAAAAACCTAGACACATACATAGCCAATAATAAAATGTCTGACATATTCGTGGTCCGTACAATTATAAAACAAAACCACATTTGGTGATCATATTTAACATTGATCATTAACACTAACCCTAACCCTAACTTTTTCAGCCATGAAATTTGACCAGGTGTAACTGGAAAAGTAAGCCGAGTTGGGACTCCATACTCGGGGTGTGTGGGGACCACTAGGAGACCCCCCTGTGCCCAGAGTATGGGGCCCCAACTCGACTCTGTTCCAGAGATATAACAGCTTGATTTTTAATATTTGACCAGGTGTAACTGGAAAAGTAAGCCGAGTTGGGACTCCATACTCGGGGTGTGTGGGGACCACTAGGAGGCACCCGTGTGCCCAGAGTATGGGGCCCCAACTCGGATTGGTTCCAGAGATAGGCCAGCTTGAAATTTAAACTTGTGGGGATTTTGTGAAAAAAACTTTTTTACGGTTTATCGAACAAAAAGTGGGTTCGTCGGAAGGGGGCGATGCTTGGGAGTTGTAATTGGGGGAGGTCAACCTGACATTTAAAAACTATAGTTGGTTATTGGACAAATAGTGGTTCTGTATTACTCAGCCGCCACCAACTGGGCTGGAGTGTCTATTATTACGAGAATACTTTATGTGCGCAAAAACAAACAAAAACAACGACTTTATTCCACTATTCATTTCCTTCTCTCTGGGCCTCTAGTTGGTTCACGTAGTGTTTTTGCGCTGAGCATCTGTGTTACACGTGATCACGCATCACACACATGACCAGCGTCGGCCAATAGTGAGCCTACGTGGTGACGCGCAACCAGGCCCGCCGACAGGGGGGGACAAACGGGTCTGTTGTCCCGGGCCCAGGGTAGGGGGGGGGCCCAGAACTGGGCCCTCATTAAATTATGGAATAATTGTTAAAAAAATAAATAAAATAGGCATATTTGTGGAAAAAATATCTAGTATTTGAGTTACATAAAAGCTTTTTATTTGTTTTCTTCCTAATTGTCCTTGAAATAGTGGTCAAGTCCCCCCCTCCCTCCCCCCAAAACAAAAATGGTTTGGCCACTGATCAAAATTTGATGTTGTCATTTGATTTGAAGTACTACTAGATATATCTATGGAGATGATAAATAAAAAGCCGGCTGAAATGCGTCACTGTCGGCATCGGTGAACAGATAATGGGCCAGATCCGAGTCTATTTTTGCTCATGCTTAATTAAAAGTGAAAGCACACTTTTGATGGACAAAAAATAAATATGATTTCACACAAAAAGTGCCCAAAATGCACAGATTTTGCATGTCTAGTGTGTTTTAACAAGAACTGCAGTAGGCTATGTCAGAAAAGAAAATGAAGACGTTTATAGAAAATGTACCCATTTAAACGTGTTTTTATTATTCAGTTTGGGTAAAAGTATATGGTGTTTTATAAAAATAAATAAAAATGGAAGTCTGCTGTAAAGTGGTTAGAAAAACGGAATTCTGATCTAAAATCAGAATTGGCCTAGAAAATTGTAATTGGTGGAGGAACTGGAGAGGAAGAGCAGAGGAGAGGAAGAGCAGAGGAGAGGAACAGGAGAGGAAGAGCAAGGGAAAAGGAGAGATCTGGGCGTGGGGGGGCCCATCTAAGATTATCTTGTCCCGGGCCCAGGCAAGACTGTCAGCTGGCCTGCGCGCAACACAGACGCGCAGCGCAAAAACACTACGTGAACCACAGCTCTTTTTAAATATTTAGTTACTTTTAAGAAGCCAGCTTGGGGGCATCTCAGTGTATCCTGGAAATAATCACTGGGAGGAATGATGAGGTGAGATTTGTAGTCAAATAATTAAAACTCAGATATCACACACCAATATCTGAGTTTGAATTATTCTGAAATATTGATTATTACCTAATTTGTCATGTGTGGACTATATTCCATAGGGTTGCACAGCATCCCTCTGCTTAGACAGTGACATCACTATTTTGGATTTACCTTTAGTACAAAGTGTGTGTATGTGTAAAGCTATGTTGACTTATGTTATTCATACAAAACCTACTCACAAATAAACATCAAAAACAAAGCCGGCTGCAATGAATTTCTGTGCAAAACAGCTTTTCTACAAACACTTCCACACAAGAACATTGTTATCACACAAGAACATTTTGATAGAAAACAAAAAATATTTAAAGTTTTAAATATATACTGTAGATAAAATTAGAATAAATAAAATGGAAATGTCTACATACAGTCCACTATTACTACTGTAAACTTTGCAAATAGGACATCAGCCCCTTCAAGTCTTAAATGAACAATAACAAAGTGGGCTGCAATGAATGTCTGCAAAACAGCTTTTAGTGAAACATTTCTATACAAGAACAGTATCACAAAAGAACATTTTGATAGATAACAAAACATTTTTAAAGTATTAGACATATACTGTATATAAAATTACAATAAATAAATGTCCACTATTACTACCGGTACTATAACTACTGTAAACTTGGCACTGAGACAGAAGCACTTGCAAGGGTTTTTTTTGTTTTCTTTTGTTAGTTTTTTTAACTGGAGTTAGCATGTGACGGCAGCGTGCACAAGTCATGCCTCCGCTCCTACCCAATGACAGAGGCACGCAGGGTTTTTTCCACTGGAGTACTCACGTGAAGGATGCGTGCACAACTGCGTGATCAGCGTTATCTCATGCTAACACCATGTGCAAAGCTCGTGGTCGAAACTCTGGTTGCTGATTGGTGCAGTGGCTGTACGAACGCTAACGGTTTTCAAACTTTTTCCACAGTCAAACTTTTCTAGAAAGAAGAAGAAACTTTGCTGGAAGAAACATGATTGCCTGCACTTATGGCGGATGAAGTAAGTGGAAAAACACATAGCGAGCGATACAAAATAAGTGTGTCTTTGATATATAGCGTGTAGAAGTTATTTTAGGTCGGTGGGCGTCCACTATGTCGTGTTGAATTCCGGATTTTCTTAGTCCGGATTTTTCAACGCCATGATGTAGCTGAAGTGGTTAATTAAGTTATGTGTAGAGTCTAACGTTAATGTCTTCAAGCATAAGTTATTTCCAACCTCAGCTAAAATGATTGCCTGACGCTATTACTGCAAAACAACCAATTGTGCATGGTAAAATTGTGTGGATTGATGATTTGTTTAAAGTAGCGTTACGTTTGTTCCGTTGGCCTGGTCCTTGTGCTGGGTAATTAGCATCAGTGGTAGTTAGCAAGTGGTCTAACTTATGGCAAGAAATTGTTTGTAACCTGGACAAAAAATGATTTCTTGTCGTTTTTGTAGTAAAACGTGTGCAACATTAAAGGGTTATGTGTTGCACTGCAAAGTTCATAGGACTGAACCACGCTGCGTGTATAAATGTGAGGGTACTGGTTGCAGGCAGACATTTTGCACATACTCCGCTTTTAAGGCTCATTTCTATCGAAAGCACAATGTGTGTACATTTGCTAGATCCAGCAATGCGACCATTGTCACACATTTTTGTTGTGCTATGTCATTGTGTAGGCACCAGTTTCAGACTGTGAAAGAACTGATAATGCATTTAAATGAGCATATAGCAGAGGGAAGATCTGTGGCATGTCCAGTGACTGGCTGTCATAGTGCATTCACGTTGAAATCATCATTTAAGGCACACATGTCCAGAAAACATAGAGAATGTTCAGTCAATAACATCAGTGACGCGTTCAAAGAAAATACACCACAGTCTCCTCTCACAACACATGAGGATTCTTTTAACAGCTCTGGCCTAGATGATGCAGATGAAAACACTGACTTGCCACCGAATTTCAGTGAAATCTTTCTTAGAAATGTTTGTTTGTTGTATCTGAAATTGCAAGGGAGCTCCTCATTCCAGCTTCAACAATACAGCTTATTGTTGAAGAGATGCAAAATGTTCACGAATTAGGCCTGGATTACACTTTGAGCAAACTGCAGTTACTTTTGAAAAATGACTTGAATCTAACAGATGATGCTGTTAGTAAAATCTGTGATTGTGTGAAGGAGTCTGATCTGTTTTCTGCTTCTCACAAGGGCCCATTGAGAACAACCTACTCAAGAGCTCAGACATTCCATTCCATGTTTAAATATGTTCAACCTAAAAGAATTTCATTAGGAAATGATGAAAATATGTTAGAAAGGTTTGCTTATTACGTACCTGTGCAGCAAACATTGACCAGTTTACTTGATTCAGAATTATGGAACAACTCAGTGTTGCCTCAGTCTTGTGAAACAGACCCGTGTGTCTTTAGTGACATAAGCGATGGGCAGGTTTTTAAGACGAACCAATTCTTTATTGACAATCCAGAATGTCTGAAGCTGATTTTATACCAGGATGCCTTTGAAATTGTAAATCCACTAGGCTCAGCTAAGAAAAAGCACAAAATTCTTGCTGTTTACTTTTCGGTGGCAAATTTACCTGTTCATGTACGGTCTAACACCGACCACATGTCCCTTGTGTTACTGTGCATAGAAAACGACTTCAAACGTTTTGGAACAGCTAGTGTTTTCTCAGATATGTTGTCGGATTTGAAAGACCTGGAAATAAACGGAATTACTGTAGGTGCAGAAACTGTCAAGGCGGCTTTGTTCTGTATTGCAGGGGATAATTTAGGCTCTCATAACATTGGTGGCTTTACTGAAAACTTCAGTACTTCAAAATACTTCTGCAGGTACTGTGAGGTCACGAAAGGGAGTTTCTGATTAATCCAAATGTTTGCGGGCAACAACGTAACCCAGATAATTACAACTCTGCTGTTGCTGATCTCACTGAAGACAGACCAATTGTTAGAGGAATAAAGCTGAATTCTGATTTCAATGGTTTGCAGGCGTTTCATGTATGCCAACCTGGTCTACCACCATGCTTAGGCCATGACATTTTTGAGGGTGTCTTATCCTATGATGTTTCCCTCTTCTTGAAGTATTTCATAAAGAGCAAAAATGGTTTACATATTCACTTTTCAACCGCCGCATTAAACAATTCAAATACAAGGGATCCGATACGCTTACTAAGCCATGCTGTGTCAAACCTGGCTGCAAAAAACTGTCTGGTCAAGCTGTCCAGAATTGGAATTTCTTGAGGTTGTTACCGGTGTTAATTGGAGACAAAGTGTCAAATGCTGAAGATGATGTGTGGCAATTAGTTTTGCAGCTAAAAGACATTGTTGATCTTGTTTGCGCACAAAAGATTTCATTGTGCCAGGTGGCTTACTTGGATATCATGATCCAAGAATATCTGGAGTCAAGGAAGAGTTTGTTTCCAGGCACTCCTCTAAAACCTAAACATCATTACTTGAGACACTACCCGTCTCTGATTTTGAAATTTGGTCCCCTGATCAGACTATGGACGATGCGTTTCGAGAGTAAACATGGCTATTTTAAAAGATGTGCAAGGCATTTGAAAAATTTCAAAAACATCTGCTCAACTCTGTCTGAAAGACATCAGTTGTTACAAGCATATCTTTCAGCAGGATCAGCATGTAGTCAGTTTCTGCAAGTTAAAAATAGCTGTGCTTTTTCCCCAACCTCTACAGTGAAGCCATTAAAAATGCAGTTTGTGACTTTCACTTTTCAGGAAATGATACCAGTGTTTCCACAGAAATTCAGTACAAAGGAACAACATATAAGAAGGGCAATTTCCTGGTCTCAAAAAATGAGTGCTTGGAGCTTGCAGAGCTTGTCATCATTTTAATTCGAGAAAATGCAGCTGTGTATTTTGTGGTGAACGCACACAATTCTGACTATCTTGCCAAATACCACCTGTACTCAGTAGTGGCACCAAGTACAGGAATGATGTGTGTTCACATCAATGACTTGGTAGATTTCTATCCGTTGACTTCATACATTATCAATGGGCACAGAGTCATTCCTCTGAAACACAGTGTTTTGTCAGTGTGATCTCATGTTTGCATTTAATGTACCACTGCTCAAAAGTTTGGCATGTTTATTTGGTCATATGAGAAACGCATGAAATTTAAAATTCACATGCCTTGGATCAGAATTAAAAAGATGGGCCTTAAAAAAGTCTAAAGTCAAATGAAAATTAGGGAGAACTAGGCTATGGCTTTAACTTGTTATTTTCCTTCACTATAAGCCACACAGAAATAATTCTTAAATTATCGTAAAGCTCTTTTCAACTCTATATTTTTCATAAATATTATAGACTACTAACCCTACAATGTAGCTTAACCTGATTTTAATAATAAAAAGTGATAATAAAATAGAATATAGATAGAATAAAATGAACCACATTTAATCTCCTTCAATATTGATCCAAGACATGCAAAATGTCAGTTTCATGGGTTTTTCACATGACCAAATCAGCATGCTAACTTTCAGGAAAATCTGTCAATGTCCGAAAATGTCCTGTTGCTGTGTTGAATATTTATTTCTCCCCCAGACTAGAGACATGGAGACATTTTTGCGAGGTGCCATTAATGAGGTCTGCCCAGACCTACAGGAGGTGTCCAAAAATATGCTTGAAGAGAGACTGCAGACCCTGGGTATAGAAACAGCAGAAGACTTCAAGTTTATTCAAGAAGAAGATGTATCGTCTGTCTTAAGACCGATTCAAGCTGCATAAGGCGGTGGCTTTCTGGAAGTTTAAATGTGAGTTGCAGTATATGCAGTGCACATAGATTCAAGTGGGAATTATCTATTAAAAGCTCAAGCATTGTGAGTGTCAATGAAAAATAATCTTGTAAAAAAAAAAACACCTCATGAATGCCTCGAAGCGTATTTTTTGATCAAACCACTACAGAGCTTGCTCCGTAACTTCTAAATAAACTCCAATAGCTATGTTGTTGGTGCTTCATTTTATGTGTAGGGACACTGAGCAAGCTACTGACGAGGTTTGGTGCTGTTTTGAACAATATTACTGGTTAAAAAATGCTATATGGGGAGCGTTTATTTACCTCCCTTAGCCAATCCACTGTTTGCGATTTGGGGCTATAAGCGTATGCGGAGCAAGCTCTGTAGTGGTTGATCAGCGAAAAATACCGTCTCCACAGTAAAACACGGTGTTTTAATGCAGACAAAAACCCGGTGGATAATTTTCTCTGTAGTTACACTTTAACTGTTGTTGCTGTGTGTTTTGTTTTTAAAGACCAGGATGATTGTTCTGCTGATTCACCTGGACCCTCCCAATCTCCTCAGTCAGCCTTCTACCACCTCATCCTTCAACACTGCCCATCATGGCGCAGGACCAGACTGGACAGACAAATTTAAAATCCCATGGAGCTCCTTTCCTGAGGCGTTAGTGCAGTGCCTGGAGAGGGGCCAAAGACCAAGGCCAGCTTTAAGAAGAGAAATGGTCAGGATTGTGGTGAGGCAAATGCTGAAAGACTCTGCTTTGATTAGTAAAAGAAACGCCATAGATGTAGCCCAAAAGATAGTGGCACGATACCCCAAATCCTTACAGGATGTCATTGAGGAGATGTCATTGGCTGGATACCATTCCTCAGCCAAACAAATTCAATATCGCGTTGAAAACAAAAGAAGAGAAACAACACCAAAAATCACAAAGAGAAAATCCACACTGGAAGACTCAGAGATGGTACAGACAAAAAGAGCTGCAATTCAAGATACGTACGGATGTATAAAATGGGAAGTGAAGTTCTTGCCTCTCGGGGAAACAACACAGAGCCAACAAGACAAAAAAGATGAGCTGAAAAATCTGTTTCTGCAACAAACTGAGGACCTGGAAATGGTGAGATCAATCATGAAAGCGACATATTTCACTCAACGAAAAGAAGTAAATGAAGGACGAGCAATTAAAGAAATGAGAGAAGACTGGCCATGGTGGTTTATGGAAACTGGAATGACCACACACTTTCAGGAACTGACAGGAATACACCTGAAAGAAGATTTTCTGAAGAATGTTGACCAGAAGGGGAAAAGGCTCCTAAACTATATGAAAACAATAGCCGCCAACAAGAACAAAAAGCTGTGCCAAGCCACGGCCAAGCTTGAATTCATCAGGGGAGAACACACAGGGTCTTCTGCAGATGTCATCGAGATGGTCTTGCTTCTCCTGGCCTACTTTGATGAGAAGGAGGAGGTCATGTTTTGCTACGTAGATGAAACCTGTCTGGCCGAAGACGTGGAATTCGCAGAAGTTGCCTTAACTCCCACGATAGTTGTATGTGGTAAGTTTTTATCTCTCCACCCTTGTCACACTTTCTCTCTCTCTTTCCCCCCTTTCTCTCTCTCTTTCCCTCCTTTCTCTCTACCTATCTTGCTCTATCCTCAGCCTTTCCATCTTAGCCTGGATACCAGACTCTTCTGACTTTGCAGAGAGTCTGGCCTAGATCCATTGGCAAACGTTTATTTCCTGATTGGTGGACGCTTGTCTGAAGTTTGAAATCATTGGAGTTTCATTAATGTTTGGTAATGACATATGTTAACCACGGGGGACACAACTAGAACGATAAGCTTGCAACTTAAAGGAGAACTCCGGTCAATTTTAACATTGAGCTAATTTTTTTTGTAAATTTGGAGTGCTGTCAATACAGAGAACAACGACAAAAATCGGTGTTGCCTACACTGTGTTATTCTCTTTTTAAAATTTGCACCCTGTTGACTTCAATGGGGCACGTTTTAAACCTGCTTTTAGCCTCTTTACATCCGTGATGTGTCATTACAAGTGCCCAGCCATGTGAGTGATTCTTTTAGAGTTAACACGGGTGAATCTGACTGCAGTAGATGTGAAAGATATGAATAAAAATGATGTTATTTCAGCCAGCGCAAATACCTGTATTTACTTCCTGTATTTGGTCGAAGTCCAAAGTAGTCGATTGTTGAGATCACGCGCATAGGTTTAGTTACCTATGATCACGCGCACGAACTCGACAATCGACTACTTGGACTTCGACCAAATACAGGAAGTAAATACAGGTATTTGCGCTGGCTGAAATAACATCTATTCATATCTTCACATCTACAGTCAGTCACCTGTTAACTCAAAGATCACTCACATGCTGACATATGACATCACGATGTAAGAACTAAAGCAGGTTGAACTGCCCATTGAAGTCAACAGGTGCAATTAAAAGAAATAACACGTGTAGGCAACACCATTTTGTCGTTGTTCTCTGTATTGACAGCACTCAAATTACAAAAAATTAGCTCAATGTAAAATTGACCGAGTCTCCTTAAAACTAAATGAGCGGAAGAATGTAGACAGGCAGAGCCAGGCTATTTCCACCTGCCCTCCCCACACACATGCTCTTTCTCTCCCTCCTCACTCTCTCTATGCTTTGGTTCCTTCTTGCTCTCACTCTCCATCCCCTTACTCTTATCTCTGCCTCTCCCCCCAGTCATTCACTTTCTCTTGCTCCTTTCTTCTCTCACTCTCCCTCACTTTCCTCTCATTCTGTCTTCTCCCTTCTCTCTCCCCTTCTGTCACAGACACACTGCACACTTTCTCCCCCTTTCCCTTGCTCTCTTTCCCTCTCTTCTCACTTGTTCCCCCTCATACCCCCCACCACCACACACACTTTCTCTCCCTCCTTTCCTCCCCTCTATTGCGCTCACTGTATCCCTCACTCCTATCCTCTTACTCTCTCCCTTTCTCAGACATACTTTGTCCCTTCTCGTTCCTCACTCTATCTCCCTCCCTCTCACTCTCCATCCTCTCCCTTTCTCTCACTCCTTTGCTTACCCTCTCTTTCCTTCTCTCTTACACACCCATCCCATCTCTCTTTGTAGACCCCTCCCTGTCTCTTACCCCATAATTTCATGTTAAATGTTAACAATATTGTTTTTGTGTGTTCTTGTAGGACAGTCCAGTTTTTCTGCCAGAAGAATGATGCTTAGTATTGACCAAGTTATTGTAAATGACCAAATGACAACCTTCATCCAGTCATTATGCATGATGTTTGGAAGTTATTACTCCTATAACATTCATTACCCATCAAAGCTCGCATCCACCCTGGAGTTTCTTCAGAGGTACGCCCTGTTTGTTTTTTTAAAGTGGATACCCAACAGTTTTTCTTTATTGAATAACTAACTCCTCCTGACTTTGGTCTGAGGGAAATATTTATATTTTGTTTTCTTTTATGATGTGAATGATTTTATGATTATATTATTCTGTTAAATCTGTTTGTCTCTTTCCTCAAACCCTCTTCCCTAGATGTTTCTTCTCCATTAACCCTGATAAGGGATCAAAAGTGGAGAAGACCAGTACAGCCCACATGCAGGTCAACCCTCGCGTACTCACTCTGATCCAAGACCTGGCAGACTACGAGTGGCGGGACGTTTAATAATGTAAGAGTTGTAGTTCAACTTTTAAAAAGTGGATGCCCAACAGTTTTGCTTTATTGAATAACTAACTCCTCCTGACTTTGGTCTGAGGGAAATATTTATATTTTGTTTTCTTTTATGATGTGAATGATTTTATGATTATATTATTCTGTTAAATCTGTTTCTCTTTCCTCAAACCCTCTTCCCTAGATGTTTCTTCTCCATTAACCCTGTTAAGGGATCAAAAGTGGAGAAGACCAGTACAGCCCACATGCAGGTCAACCCTCGCGTACTCACTCTGATCCCAGACCTGGCAGACTACGAGTGGCGGGACGTTTAACAATGTAAGAGTTCTTGTTCAACTTTTAAAAAAGTATGGAATTTTGAAAAGGAAAACGTGTAGGAACCCTGAAATTAGTACATTATTAGAGATAATGCCCAATTTACATATTTTAAAGGCCCCCTGTGTAAGAATTTCTCCTATCTAGTGGTTAGGTGTTGTATTGCAACCAACCTCTCAAGCGCGGCCTCTTTTAGAACTACGGGAACTGTCGCATATCAAAAACTGGCACTAGTTCCGGATTCCTAGGCTCGTCAAAACATAAACTTTTCTCTGAATAAGCAATAACAAAATATTAATATAATGTTGTGTATAGGGATGTCAATTTTCACAAATTCCCATGATCGATCGTTGTTTAAATTAACGATCAATTAATCGATTAATCGTTAACCTTAATACTGCAATATGCGTCTGCTGCAGTGGCATATAGCCAACAGCATGACAGGGTCTGCAAATGCTGCTCAAAACGCTGTTCCTCACCAAATTAATGAGAATGGTTTTTAATCTAGATAAAGGGCTAGTAAGGATGTTTCGATGTGATTGATAATTAAATTAAATTATTTAATAATCAAACGACTAATACAACGTGTCATCAACGCCACCTCGGATGCGTGCTTGTCAGAATGTGTGACTGTTGTGGGCGTGCTCTTCCTGGAACAAGCGCTGAAAGCGACAACTAAACCCAATAAGCGAACAGCTGTATTTTTATTAACAAAGAATAATAAATACAGTAACAAATGTATTGCTCATCATGGTTCATTTATATTTTACTGCTTTTTCTCCTTTGCCAATCCTATGATAATTATATATACAGTATAGTGTTCATCCAGAACAACATGTAACTGTGTAACCACACCCTAGCAACCGTTTAAAGCTACCTAGCAACCACATTGCAACATATAGAAGCCATATTGCAGCTCCACAACATCGTTAAGATATTGTTGTTGGCTCGTATGCAATCATGTACAACATTGTAGCAACTATCCTAGTTTTGCCACTGCAAGCACCCTCCACTCCCCAGATTATTTTGTTGGAAAATACAATTCAATGTCGGAATGTTAGGAAGATATGTGGCTTGTAGAAAATGAGTTCAGTAACTTACCTTTGCTGAATGTAGGGAAATTCTGCAGACACCAAAGACCGAGCTGTATTTAGCATTGGCATACGTACATCGAGAGTCAGCCCCTGCGCTATGTAGATGTAAATAAAGGGTTTCTAAGCCAATATGTATGCTTCAAATTAGTGGTGGTGGTAATTAAACATGAATGGGGCCACATTTATGAATGGGAAATGTTGATTTTGTTAACAAACAACTGAAAATGTTACACAGGGGACCTTTAACATTAAATTTAACATCTTGTAATAATAAAAAAATTACTTAATGTCGGCCAGACAAGTTTCATGGAGATATCGCAGGGGCTGTTAGAGTCAACGCATCAGTGCGCAGCTAAGTTTCAGCTACCCAAAAATATTGACAGTACTTAGCTGGTTGAGCGAATTTGTGAAGCATAGGATTACGGAGTCAAAATTTTCAATAGGCTATAATCAGCGTCGCGTGTGTGTGAAGTCAATGCTGTGTGCCCTCCTCAAGAGGCTGAAATAGCCTATGGCAGGAGAGGAGAGAAAGACTAATGTATTTCCATCTTTTTAAAACCTGCTAAACCATGTTTCAATGTGTTTTTCAAAATGTATCTGTAGTCTAAAAGCACTTTGCGAATACTGACTTGGTCAGGATGTTTGAAACCGGTGTAGGCCTAAAAGTTTTTTTCTGTCTCACGTGGGTGAGGGCTCACGATGATGATGAGTCCAGGAGATCAGGCACCATCTACCCCCAACCCTTCCTCAAGAAGCTCCCATCCAAATAATGTTTGTTTAAACATTTACTATGTTAATGTTATTTTCAAGGGTGCTATATTGTTAACCTAACTTGCTGTTCTTAATAATACTTGATGTATCTCAAACACCAAAAGCAAAAGTTTGTAAAGGCTCAACATATAAGCCATTGCTTCAAATTTTCTAAACTACTTATTTTAAAGGGTTAGTTCACCCAAAAATGAAAATTCTGTCAGTAATTACTCACCCTCATGTTGTTCCAACCATGCAAGTCTTTTGTTCATCTTCAGATCACAAATTAAGATATTTTTGATGAAATCTGAAGGCAGTCTCACTCCTCCATAGGCTTTCAGAGGGACCCAAACTCGCTGGCCCAGAATAGTTATTAAAGCATCGTTACAATAGTCGAGTGACTACAGTGGCTCTGCATTAGTTTATCAAGCAGCGAGAATACTTTATGTCGAGGAAAAACAACAACTTTATTCCACTATTCATTTCCTTCTCTCTGGGCCTCGAGTGAGTTCACGTAGTGTAACAGCGCCGGCGCTTCTGTGTTCTGGCGTCACCACGCATCACACACATGACCAGCATCAGCCATTGGTGAGTCTATGTGGTGGCGCCAGCACAAAGCGCTGCACTGAAACACTCACGTGAACTCACTCGAGGCCCAGAGAGAGGAAATGAATAGTGGAATAAAGTCGTTGTTTTCGCACATAAAGTATTCTCGTCGCTGATAAACTAATGCAGAGCCACTGTAGTCACTCGGACTATTGTAACGATGCTTTAATAACTATTCTGGGCGGCGGTTTGGGTCCCTCTGAAAGCCTATGGAGAGTGAGACTGCCTTCAGATTTCATCAAAATATCTTAATTTGTGATCGAAGATGAACGAAAGACTTGCATGGTTGGAACAACATGAGTGAGTAATTACTGACAGAATTTTCATTTTGAGTGAACTATCCCTTTAAATATATTTCTGATTTCAACAGTTCAAAAGGCATTTGTTCAACCACCTGTTCCTCTTGAGCAAGTTACTGTACATGCTTGACATGTTAATTAATATTTAAAATGTTAATAAACATTTAATAAAAATAAAAAACTTTGTCTTTTTCCCCAAAATGATACTGTGCCTACTTCAGAGGGCACTGTTCCCACCTCTTTTGGGGCCTACCTTCAAAATGCTTTATGTCAGCTGAGACCCTGTAGTTTCTTAGGAAACAATCAGAATAGTTGTGTGAAGTACTGGCACAGACTTACAGAGGCTAGAATATTGTTTTTCCTTTCTGCCGGATTACAAGCAACTCTGAACTGACCACATTTCAACCTTCTAGGTCACTTGATGATTTTAGAAGCATTTACATTACATTTGGCTGACACATTTTTTAACCAATTCAATTCAACAGTTTAAGCTTTCTGAGCCCTAGCACCAGTCTTGTGAAGCCGTGTGGAAAAGTATATCAATATAGAATGAAAAATGAGTACTTTAGACCATTATTTGCCAAAGTATGCTCGTGCGTTTTGTAAAATCCCTTATGGAAAAACTCTCCATATGACTTTTGGTTACACAAAATGCATACTGACAATAAAAAAGCCTTGAAGCATAATCCTGGTGTCAAATGAAAGGTAATACTCTGAGGTTTCTTGTAGACTATTTGGATTGTATGTCAGAGGTTCTGATATAGAATGACTACACAAAATATGGAAAAAATGGAAGAATTACACAATAGTCTATATGTTTGCATTTTCTTTGTTGGTTCAATGGGTGTGAATAAGAATGGACTATACATCTGCAACTAATATTGGATAAAACATGAATTACATTTCTATGGATTCCTGTGAATATTTCAATACCCAATATGCTGCATCTCCTACTGCCAAGGAAACACTGCAGCTAGCAGGTAGGGAAGCAGCAAAGGTGGCGGAGGAGGGGTCCAATGATGGAACATTGTTCATTAACCATTAATTCATATTTCACAAATTCAGTGAAATTAAATGGGTTTTTATGTTAAAAAACAGCAGCTGAATGTAATTCTTACTGAAGGAATGTGTTCATTAACTTTATGGGCATGTCAATGTTGCTGAAATCCATTGTTAAATATACCAGTTTAAAATGTAAAACTTACATGCTGCTCTGTAAAGGTGGTTACAGTTTTAATGTATTTTTTACAGAATTGTTCTGGCAACCACATTTTTGGAGTGGAATCTACATACAAATTCAGCAAAAAAAATGGTTACACAATGAATATTTCACAGTGAAATAACGTAAATATCTTTTTTTTTTTTGTGAAATCAAATGGGATTTTATGTTAAAAAACAGTGGTTGAATGTAATTCTTACTGCAGGAATTTGTTCAATAACTTTATGGCCATGTCAATATTGCTGAAATCAATTGTTAAATATACCAGTTTAAAATGTAAAACTTACATGCTGCTCTGTAAAGGTGATTACAGTTTTAATGTATTTTTTACAGAATTGTTTGGCAACCAAAGTTGCCAGCATTATT
>NC_068285.1:2025542-2053042 GCF_025860055.1 Xyrauchen texanus
ACTGAACCTTAAATACTGTCATCAATATCAAACATAAGATGAAGATAAACATCTCATAAACACTTTGATACTTACAGACAAACTTCTATAAATGATTGAAAAGATGATTGACAGATTTAAGACAGCTGTCATCAGCAGATATCAGCATCAACTGAGTAAAACCAGATGCACCACCTAGTGACACAGAAATAAACTACAGAGAACAGAACAAAAGTCTTTCCAGCTTTAGTGACATTCAGATCAGATCTGCTGTGTAATGTCATGTGCTCAAATATATCTTCATCAAATAAGCAGAAGTGAAATTGCTGAATGTTGAACTAGGACTGTGCATTAAACATGACCAAACACTGGAAAAGAACATGTTACCCCCTTGAAGAACAGAGAAATATTGGGAAGAGTAAAACTGAGAAACTGATGAGAGGAAAAGAGTGTTTGTGAGAGTTTGTAGTTTTTAAAACAGTGTTTAATTGCTGTTGTGTTTTAGTGTCATTCATGGAGAATCTCCTGAATCCAGCTGTGTGTCCATGAAGAGTGACCGGTCAATGGATGCTCCACTTAGATTCAGTTCAGGAGCCCCTTGTGCTGATGTGAGGTGAGGACTCTCATGTTGACTGACAGTATGAACGTGTACACCACAGTCTGAGGGACCATTAGAAAGAATCCAGTGTAAAAAATATAAATCTAAAAGGAAATATGCAATTATAATAAAAATAATGAGTCCTTCTTCAGCTGATTGCTTTACTGTAACAGTTTCATTGGCATCTCTTCACAAGAGCTCATCTTTATACTGTACAGTAATATCATGTGAACATGACAGAGATGATCAGACATGACAAGAGATTGTTCCTCAGGTTTATCACAGGACATACAGTCTGCTGGAGATCACAATGTTACTAAAAAAGGACATGTTGACTATATGTTACAGTATGTTTCCACCTGTGCTACAGTAATCTGTGTCTGATGAAGAATATGTTGTAGGGATATGTGTTGACACTTTTCACTTTTGTTTGACAGTATTTCAGTAACACTTAAAAACTGAAGAAATTGTCTCGTACTACATTGAATACGACACAATAAAGAGGCTGTTTATGTTTAAAGGAATTCTGGTCTCTGTAAAAAATATAAGATCCTTAAAAACTTCTAATGATCTTGTAATCAGTTGCAATTGCATGGGCCCCCGGACGTCGAGAGGGCCCCACACCGGTAGGAAAGCTCATCAAAAGCGCTTGAAGTGACATGATGTTCTGGGTACACACGTGAACACGCCGTTGTCAGCGCTCTCAGAGCGGTTCATGTTAGAAGCTGCTGGGTTGTTCCAATGAACACGTGCTGGACGAACATCCTTGACTGCTGCACCGCGTCTCTGTGTTTCTTCAGTGTGTCACGCAGTGACCGTGTAATGAGGCAGACGAGAATGAGGATCTAAGTGCAGCTTTTAATGAACACAAAAGATGAACACGGTAACTCAGAGTATAAAGAAAAACCAAGAACAGGGCTTAGAACAAGACATGAATACATTCAACAACTGACAACCGGTGAGCAAACAAACAGGGCTTTAAATACACAAAGGACTAATGACAAATTAAACACAGGTGAAGACAACAGGAGACAGCTGGCAGTGATGAGGGCAGGGAATTATGGGAAGTGTAGTCCATGGGAAACATTAATTGATGGTTATAATATTAATAAATACCAACTAATTTTGAATGATCAAATAAAACACACGTCCTCACTGCAGCTTCAGGATTTCTCAGTTCATTAAAAATGAAAATTGTGTCATAATTCACTCACCCTCATGCAGAAGACACAAAAGCAGATGTTTTAATGAATATGGTGAGTGGTCTTGTTAATACAATGGCAGTGGAGAGTGACTCACTTTAAAACTTAAAATAAAAGTATAAATGTGTAATTTTTCACTGTAAATCTTGACGTCTGTTGTGCATTCATGAGTGCTGCGAGAGATGTTTGTTCACAGCGGCTCGAGTGTTTATGTGAGAACTTATGTTGATGTTAGTGACATTGCAAGTTCTCATGTGACATATAATATATAAGACACATCATTAAATGTGTTTTATTGCACTGGATGTTGAAATTATGTTTCAGATTACTAAAAAACACATGAACTAAACTCTGTTTAATTGCTGTTTTAGTGTCATTCATGGAGAATCTCCTGAACCCAGCTGTGTGTCCATGAAGAGTGACGGGTCAATGGATCCTCCACTTCACTTCAGTTCAGGAGAGTCTTTGATCAACTACAGAAACAAACAGGATGAATCAGAGTCAACTGCTGTGTGTGTGCGTGTGTGTGTGTGTGTGTGTGTGTGAGAGAGAGAGAGAGAGAGAGAGAGAGTTTAGTATAGGCTGTTTTTTTAAATACACACTGTCTCATACAGCTTCACAATAATCTTAATAACACACACACACACACACACACACACACACACACACACACACACACGAATTCAAGACAACTGAAGCACAAATAAAATGAGTGGTGATTCTTGTCCACTGATCCTTCAGTTCCTCTCTGTTACTGAATGAAGTTTGTTGTTTGAATGTTCACTGATTTCAGGAACTTGAGCACAAAATCATCTCTCTGATGAAGAAAGAGCTGAAGAGTTTCAAGAGACTGCTGATCTCAGATTCCCCAGCATGCTCTGAGAGAGAGGAGGAGGATGATGAAGGTCAGAGCAGAGTCAGAGAGGGGTTTCTGAAGATCACACTGCACGTCCTGAAGAAGATGAAGCAGACAGACCTCAGCTAACACACTTCAAACCAGTAAGAGCTCGCACTCACGTCACTATTACATCACGTCACCTTCAGAGGAAACACACAGTGTCTGGATTCACTCAATATTAGTGAAAGAAAATAAACTTCATGTCTAATGTCCATTAAACATCAACATCAATTATAATTCCCATTTCTTTTCCTCTTTACATCAGAACTGATTTCTGTGCATCAACAAAAACTCAAAACAAAACTAAAAGAGAAATTCCAGAGAATTACTGAAGGAATGTCAAATCAAAGCAGCTCAACACTTGTGAATGAGATCTACACAGAGCTGTACATCACAGAGGGAGGGAGTGCAGAGATCAATAATGAACATGAGGTGAGACAGATTGAGACAGCATCCAGGAGAGCAGAGACACAGGAAACACCAATCAAATGCAATGACATCTTTAAAGCCTTACCTGGACAAGACAAAGCCATCAGAACTGTGCTGACTAAAGGAGTTGCTGGAATTGGAAAAACTGTCTCTGTGCAGAAGTTCATTGTGGACTGGACTGAAGGAAAAGCAAATCAGGATGTTCACTTCATATTTCCACTTCCTTTCAGAGAGCTCAATCTGATGAAGCACAAAAATATCAGTTTGATGGATCTTCTTCATCAGTTTTTCACAGATACAAAAGAACTGAGAGAATTGAAAACATTCCTTGATGACTACAAAGTCATTTTCATTTTTGATGGTCTGGATGAGTGTCGACTTCCTCTAGATTTCCAGAACAATGATATTTTGTGGGATGTGACAGAATCGGCCTCAGTGGATGTGCTGCTGACCAACCTCATCAAGGGGAATCTGCTTCCTTCTGCTCTGCTCTGGATCACCTCTCGACCAGCAGCAGCCAATCAGATTACTCCTGAGTGTGTTGACCAGCTCACAGATGTACGAGGCTTCAATGACCCTCAGAAGGACGAGTATTTCAGGAAGAGAATAAAAGATGAGCATCTGGCCAACAGAATCATCACACACATGAAATCATCAAGAAGCCTGTACATCATGTGTCACATACCAGTCTTCTGTTGGATTTCAGCCACTGTTCTCCAGAGACTGTTGAATGAAGCAGAGAGTGCAGAGATCCCCAAGACTCTCACTCAAATGTTCACACACTTCCTGATCTTTCAGAGCAAACTGAAGAGCCAGAAGTATGATGGGAAATGTGAGGTGGATCTTCAGCAGGCTAGAAAGAGGATTCTGTCTCTGGGAAAACTGGCTTTTCAACAGCTGGAAAAAGGGAACCTGATCTTCTATGAGGAGGACCTGAGAGAGTGTGGCATTGATGTCAGAGAAGCGTCAGTGTACTCGGGAGTTTGTACCCAAATCTTCAGAGAGGAGTTTGGACTGCACCTGGGGAAGGTGTTCAGCTTTGTGCATCTGAGCATTCAGGAGTTTCTCGCTGCTCTGTATGCTTTTCTTTCCTTTTATCAACAGAAATCAGGTCTCTTCAGTAAGTTTAGGTCATCTATGAGTGATTTCCTGAAGAGTGAAGTGGACAAGGCCTTACAGAGTGAGAACGGACACCTGGACCTTTTCCTTCGATTCCTTCTGGGTCTCTCACTGAAGTCCAATCAGACAATCTTACAAGATCTACTGACACAGACAGGAAGCAGCTCTGACAGCAAACAGGAAATAGTTGAGTACATTAAGATGAAGATCAGGGAGAATCCCTCTCCAGAGAAATCCATCAATCTGTTCCACTGTCTGAATGAACTCAATGATCATTCTCTAGTGCAGGAAGTACAAACATACGTGAACAGAAGAGATAACAATCGTCTCTCTGGAGTCCGTCTCTCTCCTGCTCAGTGGTCAGCTCTGGTGTTTGTGTTGCTGAACTCAGAAGAGAAGCTGGATCAGTTTAATCTGAGGAAATATGATCCATCACATGAATGTCTTCTGAGGCTGCTGCCGGTGATCAAAGCATCCAGAAAAGCAGAGTGAGTAATTTAATGTTTTAATCTCACTTTATTGTAATTAAATAGCAGAGGTTAGATTTTAATGTACTTTGTTAGATTGAAAACAACCCCTTATACTATTTTGATGTTTGTTTGGTTTCATGTGTTACTTTTAATAGTTTTACCTTCACTTTAAACAGACATTGTTGCCAAATAGATTCAAAATGTTTAATGCAAAGTTAATAATCTAGTTTAAAATAACAAAAGCATGTTTTCTACAGTTTTCCACTAAATAAATACAAAACGATACTTTATTTACTTTATACTGATACTTTATCATTTTTATTTATGCTTCCACATACAATAATACACATCCACCTCATAAATAAATCATTATTTACCTGCATATATGTAAAGGTATCAATGGAAAGGAGGAGGCGAGAACCGGCTTTTCAATATAAATAATAGTTTAATGATAAACTTAAAAGACAACATAAACACACACATGACGGACATGTCCATAAACCAGGGTTTCCCGCAGCACTTTGAAAATAAGGCGGCCGCCTAAGCAACACGCCTGCCGCCTTAACTACGTCGTCAAAAAAATTAGCGATATTCGCCGTGTTACTCTGTCCTGTTTTCTCCCTTTCCATCTTTAAATATGTGATAAGCCTTCGTGTTTGCTTCAGTCTTGTTATCAGCGCTTTCTTCCGCAGCGGCGCCGAGCGTGTGTGTGTGTGTGTGTGTGTGTGTGTGTGTTCATCTGAGCCTCATTGGTCTGTCACTGCTCGTCAGTGTCAGAATATTTGAGATGACCAATCAAATCAAAGTAGGCGGGTTTTATGTTTACAACGCGAATTTTAGCAGAGCGACTTGACAGTAAAGGAGCGACTCGACGCGCTTCAGTTTACGGTCGGTCAAGTGCGAGATAAGATGTAAGTTGCTAAACTAAACATTTGCTATTTGACAGTTTTTTTTTAGGTCATAAATGTTAAACGAATCACAAAAATAATCAGGCAAATTAATAAACTTTTGTCTATTTTCGCCATTTTGAACTGAAAATAGACCACTATGTGACGTGCCTGATGTAATGTAGCCTAATAATTAATTTACTGTCATTGTGAGGGACAAGACACATTAACCAGGGTACCCGCAGGATCTTAAAAGCATTGAAAAATAATCTCAAATTAAGGCCTTAAAAGCCTTGGATTTGGTATACAAAGTCTTGGATTTCGTTACAAAGATATTATATATTTTTGCCTTTACTAGGATTAAGTTCATACCATAACAAAATTAACTGTTAATTTAATTCATGCAACGTTGAGTGCATTCCACGTCATAGCAGAAAGCGCGAAAGCGTGCGCACCGTTACTATGGTTACTAGGCAAGTGAATTGCAGAACAACATAGTAGCCAAGCGTAGTTTGTCGTCTGAAGTGGGAACGTTTCAGTTTAATGCCAGAATTCAATAATTTAAACCCCAAATCAGAGCTTTTCTGTTAAAAGAACATGTTTTCTACCCGGTCTTTTCAATAGTATCTGGCAATCATGCGCGCGCGCTCTCTAACGCAAGAAGCGCGGATGATCTGTAAACACAGACGAGCTGGAGTTCAGCAATCTTCATTTGAGATTGTCAACTTAATTTGAAGTGTCATTCAGTCGGCCTGTGTTCTGTCACGAGCCGCTTGCGCTGTTTGTGCGAACAAAATGCAGGCTGATATCAGCAGTGTTTTTAATGTTGATGCAATGTTTCCCGAATATCCACACGATTTCAAATGTGACATTGATTTTATACAACAGTTAAAAAACAAAACAAAAGGGTAACATTAAGTGATTTACTACATTTAAAACAGTATAGTCAGGCTTATTGCTCTATTTTGCAATGAAATCTGTGGCTTTGAACGAATCGTGAGATTCAATGAATGACTCGATGACTCACAGATAAAGACAATGAGTTACCGCCACCTACTGGCGATTTTAATATACTTTTATATAATATTTTTTATTATATAAAAGTATATTATTTATATATATTTATATAATACTTTTATTAATATTAAACGATTTTAAAATTGCCTATTTATTGAACATTGTTTTATTTAAGGCATTATTTATTTTTTAAAAGGTATTACAAAGGTAAAAAATGAAATGGGAAAATTGATTAAAGGGAGCAAATATTGTCCCTTAATGGAAAAGGTGTGACTGCAGTCTAAGTGGAAGAGGGGTACGGAACTCTAAAAAATTGGAGAACCACGGACCTAAGGAAAAGGGATCCCCCCACCACCACCTTAACTAACCCATTTTCTGCGGGAAACCCTGCTGTAAACGATCTCTCTCTCCCGCATGATCCTCTGCAGTCGACCTTTAACCCTCAGAGGCTTGATTAGCCTAATACGGGACCGGGTGTGTATGATCACGACCCCGCCCCGCCCTCCGCCCTGCCACAATATATTTTTACTAAAACATTTCTTTAAGGAACATGATGTGCAAAAGCCCAGTTAAATATGATACAATACTGAATTATTATTGGGGGACCCAGTCAAGTTTATTATTATAATACTGAATAATTATTACTATTATTTTAAGGGTTTGATTGTTTTATTCTTTAGTCATTTATTTGTCATATTGTAGCTTCCTTTATTCCTGCAATGTTTATTTTACACAGTTTTTCTGTTTCTGTTTTGATAATCCTTTAATGGATTTTAATAAAAACTATATTAAATGATGTTATACTATAATATATAAAATTGCATTAAGATATGAATAATATAGTGATCAATATTTATTTAGATTGG
The DNA here is from genome assembly GCF_025860055.1 of Xyrauchen texanus. Taxonomy (NCBI): domain Eukaryota; kingdom Metazoa; phylum Chordata; class Actinopteri; order Cypriniformes; family Catostomidae; genus Xyrauchen; species Xyrauchen texanus. Next base: position 2,033,008 of record NC_068285.1, read on the forward strand.
TAATGAATTATTAGTTTAGACGGCTTTATGTCAAGTGTTTATCTTTGTTGACTGATTTACTGAGGTGACATTATTGTTAAATTAGAAGATTGTACACAGAGGAAAAGAGGATTTGGTGGTAAATATTGTGTTATCATCTGTAGGTAATGTTTTCATCTAAGTGTAATCAATAGATGTTTAACTTCATGCAGCGCTGTGTGATCAGATCCGATCAGAGTTTGACTTCAAGCAGTGCATGTCGGTTAGAAATGTTGTGTGACTTAAGATGGCGTCAGTGCCACGTCACCGTGATGTTGAGTTTCTTTTATTTGATAGGGACAAAGCATGTTGATGAACATTTGTACAGAATACAAGATGTAAACAAGCCGGATTATAGCAGTATTGCTAATTTACGTCCGTAGTCCCTAGGCAGATACACAAAAATAACAAATACTCACTTTACACAAGACTCAACTAAAAACACAATACATAAAAACACATCACAAAAATTACTAAGAAAAATGTATACACACTTGATTTTTCATAAGGCACTTCTTAAGATGTTCTTTAAAAGTGTGATAAGTTGAACATTGTCGTATTGACTGTGGCAAACTATTAAAATATTTGCTCCCTATCACTGATAAAACTTTCTGGCCAAAGGATGTTCGTCTATTTGCTTCCCCGTCCCCTCTACTGACAGACCTGGTACCAATACCACAATCTCCCCTCTGTTTAATAAACTCCTTCAATGGAGGTGGAGCAAGGCCATGCCAGACCTTATAAACAAAGCACGCATAATTAAAACATTTTAAATTTTCAAAACTCAATAGATTATTTTCTTATTTATATTACAGTGGTGAAATGAAAGGGTTTTTTTATCAAACACTTTTATCGCCTTCTTATACAGTATTTCTATTGACTTAAGAATTGAGTTACTCGTAAAAGACCAACTACTGAAGCAATACTGCATATGTGAAAAAATCATTGAATATAAATACAACCTTGCAGCACCAACTGTCAAAAAGGACCTAATATACCTAAAATTCTTTAAATTAAATTTCACAATATTAGACAACTTTTTTACATGGCTTTTAAAAAGTGAGAGTAGAATCTAAAGTAACTCCAAGATACTTAAACTCTTTCACAACTTCTATTTCCTCTCCTCCCATAAATACATTTGAATGCGTCATCTCTACTAACCGTTTTGAAAACATCATACACACAGATTTTTTTGTGTTCAATATTAAACCTGTCCTAATAAGCCAATCCTGTACATTAGTCATAGCGGAGGTCAAAGTAATCGATGCTTTTTCAAAGTTCTTTGCATGGATATAAATAACTACATCATCTGCATATAACTGAATATTTACATCTTTACATACTTCAGGTAAATCATTGATGTAAAGTGAAAATAAAATTGGTCCTAAAATAGAACCTTGTGGAACCCCCTTGGAGCAAGCAATATAAGAAGATTTCACACCATCAATACATACACATTGTTTCCTATTTGAAAGATAAGATTTTACCCAAAGTATTGCTTCCTCTGAGAAATTAAAATTTGTTAGTTTAGATAAGAGCACCTGATGGTCAACGGTGTCGAATGCATTCTTTAAATCTAAAAAGACAGCACCCACACACGCATTCTTATATAATAAGCATTTCACTCTCTCAACAAACAAACAGTTTGCTGAATCTGTTGAGTAATTTCTACGAAAACCAAATTGCATTGGATGTAAAGAATTAAAACCCTTATTTAGATGATTAGTCAAAAGATTTGATACCCATTTTTCTGCTACCTTAGATATAATAGGAAGAATACTAATTGGCCTATAATTTTTCAAATTTAATTTATCTCCAGATTTGTAGATTGGGACAACTGTAGCCATCTTCCAAGCAGATGGAACAACTGCTTGTTTGAATGACAGATTTACCATATGTGTTATTGGGCATACTAAAGAATCTTTATTTGTTGTTAAAAATGTTGTGTCAAGCCCATACGCATCCTTTGCTTTGGAGCTTTTTAATGCATCAATGATATTTTCTACTTCTAACTCAGTTATTTCATCTATTTGAAATATCGGTTGATCAATTTGTATAGGTCTATATGAAATGTATTTTACAGTAAAACGCTGGGTTAATTCATCCACTGAATTTCTAAAATGTGAATTAAAATTTGTGGCTATAGATAAAGAGTCTTTTACTAATATAGTGTTAATTTTAAGTTCAAATGTTTTTACAATATTCTTTTGTTTACCAACTAAATTATTAATGGTTTGCCAAATTTTTTTCCCATCCCCATTTGACCCCTCAATAATGTTCATAAAAAAACTTGCTTTAACCTTTCGTAAAGTCTGAATTACTTTATTCCTCATAGAGGTGTATTTATATCGATCAGTTAGGAGACCAGAATTCAGTGATTTTTTTAAGGAGCTGATCTCTCTCCTTCATCAATTTCCTACATTCATTGTTAACCCAGGGTAATGTATATTCTTTTATTTTTGTTAACCGTCCCCTTTTAGTAAACAATTTAAACACCTCTTTAACCTTTCCCAAAAAATAATCAGAGCCTCTCTCTAAATTTTCACTTTGCAGGACTTCACTCCAATCAATGTCTTTTAAAGCTATTTCAAGATTGTGTTGCTGATTTTTAGGGACTATATCACGATGGGCAGTATTTTTAAATGAATTTAAAAAGCGTTGCTTTGTTAGTTTTCTTGAAAAAAATATTACATTATGGTCAGACAGCCCTGTCAACAAATTATAATGCTTTAAAATTCTTTCAGGTTTATTTGTAAACAATAGATCTATTTTAGTTTTAGAATGAGGGGTTATTCTAGTAGGCTGTTCTATCAGTTGTGTAAAATTAAAATAGTCAAAAATCTGTTTTAAATTTTTCCTGTCCTTCCTTTCATTCCAATTTATATTAAAATCTCCCATGATAATTATTTCTTTTTTCAAGTTACAATGATTAAGAAGTTGTTTCAATTGGTCATTAAAATCCATATTTGCTGAAGGTTTACGATATATACAAATTAAAATAAAAGACATTTCTGCAGAAAGTGTGATATCCACACCAACACACTCAAGACTAACATCACTTGGCCATTCAATTTGATTACATTTTAAAGTGCTTTTTATATAAATTAAAACCTCTCCACCCCTCCCCTGCTCCCGATCTTTCCTAAAAACATTATATCCAGGCATATTTACTACTGAATCTGCAGATGAACAATTTAACCAAATTTCTGATAATCCTAGAAAGTCAATATTGGAATTACAAAGTAAATGTTCAAGTTGTTCGCGTTTAGGAGTCATACTCCGGATGTTTAAATGTCCGCCAAACAATCCTTTCATGTATGCCATTAAAGAACCTTGTGTGCGATTCAAGAGCAGCCGGCTGGCACTGCCAATGCAGCTTCTCCAAAGTGGCTGCAAGAGCTCTGATGATGTCACAACTTATTCATGATTGGCCAGAATCACAGATGAAAATGGTAGCGTGTGTTTCATGGGATGCGTATGAATATCAAATGACACATATTACTTTTACTACTTCAGCTATGTCAGTCTGAGAAAGAAATAAGAGTAGTATGATGGTATGCCATTACCAAGGTGTTTATTATGACAACTCCAGTTCCAATAAACTCTCACTAATTAATGTTTTTATAACAGCACATTATTTATCTCATATTATAATATGTTTATCATAGTAATATCATGTTTATTCATAAAAACAATTCAAAATTACTACAAATATGGACTCCTTTATTGGTATCTGTGGCAGCGGGGGCGTGGTCAAGCGCCCGTCCGGGAGAGGAAAGCGGTAAGGGCGCTTACACCTGAGCTAAATTATGCCTAACACCTGTCTCTAATTTCTGTGAGCACGAGGAGAGCGGCATAAAAGCCGACACAGAGCCTCCAGTCGAGAGAGAGAACCCCAGCAAGCCAACCCAATGCGCTTGTGAACTATTGTGTAAACATTTGTAACCTGTTAAAAAGAAAAACGTCAATTAAAGCCTTACCTTTATTCGCAACCTCGTTTTCTGTGTCCTCCTTCCCGTGAGGGTCTTTACACTGGTGCTGAAACCTGGGAACAAATTCCAAGTTTATCCAAGCATGGAGAAAGGTTGCCCCATAGAGTCCTCCCAGCTGGCGGAGGTCCTCCAGTCCCTCGCGACGTTACATCAAAGCCACCAGCAATCCCTGCTTGAGCTCCGGCAAGACCAAGATCGCCGGTTTTTCGAAATCATGCGGGCTCAGGCAGAGGACCGGCACGCCATCCGGAGCCTCCTCAGCCAGGAGACCACGTCGGCCACAACCGCGACCCCGGACATCCGCACTACGCTACCCCCGCACACGTTACAGAAGATGGGGGCAGCAGATGATCCTGAGGCCTTCCTCGATTTGTTTGAGCGCACGGCAGAAATTTGGGGTTTGCCTCTCGAACAGTGGGCAGCCCGCCTAATTCCTCTCCTGTCCGGGAAGCTCAACTTGCGGCACAACAACTGCCGGCGACAAACCTCCTGGATTACTCAGAACTGAAGAGAGCCATTCTGCAACGGGTCGGTCGGAGCCCGGAAGAGAATCGCCAGCTCTTCCGGGGCATGAAGTTAGAGAAGTCTGATCGCCCGTTTGCGTTTGCTCAACTGCTCCAGGACGCCTGTCGGAGGTGGCTGCTCGTGGGGAGCGCGACGTAGAGGAGTGATCGATCAGGTGGTGCTGGAACAATTCGTCCAATGGCTGCCCAGGAAAACGGCGGAGTGGGTCCAGTGCCACCGCCAGGCGTCGCTGGAGGAAGCTGTTCGTCTGGCGGAGGACCATTTGGCGGCGGTCCCGTGGGCGGACGAGCCCTCTTCTTCTCTCTCTCGACTGGAGGCTCTGTGTCTGCTTTTATGCCGCTCTCCTCGTGCTCACTGGAATTAGAGACAGGTGTTAGGCATAATTTAGCTCAGGTGTAAGCGCCCTTACCACTTTCCTCTCCCGGACGGGCGCTTGACCACGCCCCCGCTGCCACAGTATCAAAATAATTAGACATTTATTGGACTTTCTCTTACACACAGCAGGCACTGTATTTAGAAGAACTCAATCTTTTCAAATCAGTAATGTTTTCGGTTTTTATATGTAAATTTAAATCCTGAGTTCTGATTTCCACTTCATCTGCAATAAACAAAGCAATCATTGTGGGATCTTCTGTGACTAATGTGGGTTCAGCACACGTCGTGAAACAGAATGTGTCTGGCTTGATGGCACCATTTTCAACTCCTCCCGCTACTACAACTGGTAAATCTCACAGATCAGTAAGGCAAGCTGCAGTTGAAGTTGAACACACCTAATGAATGTTATTGGGTTCATCTCAATCAGCTCTCTAGTTTACTAAGCAGGGCACTGGTCAGGGAGTCAGCCATTTTTACAGCTGTCCCAGTCGCAAAATCATTCCACATAATTTTTTTGTTTACATTGTTAAAACAGTAAATTATCTAATTAGTGTCTGGATTAGGCTTAAAGAGGCCCTATTATACTTATTGGGACATTACCTTTCCATTAGTGCGTAATATTGCTGTTTGTGCATGTAAAAGGTCTGCAAAGTTAGCACAAATTCCACGCCAAAGGGAGTTACTCTCTCCCACAGAAAACACTGCTCCTGAAATACATGGTTTGCAGTCCAGCCATTGCTTCCGTGAAATAGCTACATCACTATGTGGCACATTTTCCTAATTCCCGCCTCAGGAGTGCGCTGCTCAGGCCTACCATCCATTTAAAAATGGTATCCCCTTGCATACTTCACTCTGTCACATGGACTTGGATGTATGTCACTGCTTATGTTGTGCGAGTGTCCAATACCTTTCGGAAGACATGTAATGGGTTTAACTGGAACAACCTAAACCCTTGACTACTTGGAGCGTGTTGAAGGCTGATGTCACTTTGTGGAATTATTTTGTGATTTTTGCACCTGAGAAAATATTTTTTCAGAGATTAATTTCAGAGGCTTATGTATAAATCATGTATGTTTAATTATATTTCATTAGAATGAATTGTTAGACAGGATTAATCAGGATTTGCACAAATTAAAATGTTAACATAACAATGAACACAGGCTATAACTGTGTGATAAACAGTTTAAGGTAGCTACAAGTATTATGCTGTTAATATATATCTTTACTAAACTGCTTTATTGACCTAACTTCACTTCCATCATACATTAGAGTTGTTTTGGGGAAGTTCAAGTTTGTTTTGGGACAAAAATTCTTAGAAATCAGAATATTTTGCAGGAATCTGGACACAAGTGCAGGGATGCTAAAGAAAGAGCTTTTATGAAAAAAGTTTTTAATAAAAAATACAAACTAAAAACACTCACCGCCAAATTAATAGAACCAATTTGAAACTAAGAAAATAGACAAGACACCAACTGGAGAAACAGACTAGGAATGACTGACTAACCAAACTCACAAAACGATCTAACAGACACAAGAAGGTAGAAGGCACAGCATGTAGAGGGAGAGCACATGAGGAACAGGTGATGACAAACAACACAACAAGGATCAGATGAGGAGTTGTGGCAAGGTGGAAGAGGAGGCGGCGTAAGGAGAGCACATGGGTGACACAAACACAAACAAATATATGTCCTCAAAACAAATACACACATGGACCAAAACAGACAGAACTCCAGAACAAAACAAGTTGGGCAGTCCAGACCTTGTCTTGACAGTAGAAGAGCTTAAAAAAATTTGCAAACGACTATGAGCAATCAAACATAGTGGCCATATATTTTTTCTTTGTACCCAACAGCTGTACTGAGAAGCCTTCACTAAAACTTATAGATTAACACAGTGTTATCTTGTCATTTCTCTCAGTCTGATGGGCTGCAATCTGACAGAGCAAAGTTGTTCAGTACTGGCCTCAGTTCTCAGCTCAAACTCCTCAAGTCTGAGAGAGCTGGATCTGAGTAACAATGACCTGCAGGATTCAGGAGTGAAGCTGCTCTCTGATGCACTGAAGAGTCCTCACTGTACACTGGAAATACTGAGGTTTGTGTTTGAAGATTTATTAGTACATTGGAATATACAATATGAATATATTGTGGTTCATAGCTGTTACAATGAAACAATAAATGGCTCAGTGACTGTCACAACCCTTCATATCAAACTGTAGCGCATTCACTCTGTTATTACTATTTGTTTTATAAATCTGCTTTTTATCATTGTTTCTTTGTTTGTTTTAGATTTGCAGATTGTAGATTCACTGGTCAGTGCTGTGAAAGTTTGTCTTCAGTTCTACAATCATCAAAATCCCTGAGAGAGCTGGACCTGAGTAACAATGACCTGCAGGATTCAGGAGTGAAGCTGCTCTCTGATGCACTGAAGAGTCCTCAATGTACACTGGAAATACTGAGGTTTGTGTTTGCAGATTTATTAGTACATTGGAATATACAATATGAATATATTGTGGTTCATAGCTGTGAGTATGAAACAATAAATGGCTCAGTGACTGTCACAACCCTTCAAATCAAACTGTAGAGCATTCACTCTGTTATTACTCTTTGTTTTATAAAACTACTTTTTATCATTCTTTCTTTATTTGTTTTAGATTTGCAGCTTGTAGATTCACTGGTCAGTGCTGTGAAAGTTTGTCTTCAGTTCTACAATCATCAAAATCCCTTAGAGAGCTGGACCTGAGTAACAATGACCTGCAGGATTCAGGAGTGAAGCTGCTCTCTGATGCACTGAAGAGTCCTCACTGTACACTGGAAATACTGAGGTTTGTGTTTGCAGATTCATTAGTACATTGGAATATACAATATGAATATATTGTGGTACATAGCTGTGACAATGAAACAATAAATGGCTCAGTGACTGTCACAACCCTTCATATCAAACTGTAGAGCATTCACTCTGTTATTACCATTTGTTTTATAAAACTGCTTTTTATCATTGTTTCAGATTTGCAGATTGTAGATTCACTGGTGAGTGCTGTAAAAGTTTGTCTTCAGTTCTACAATCATCAAAATCCCTGAGAGAGCTGGACCTGAGTAACAATGACTTGCAGGATTCAGGAGTGAAGCTGCTCTCTGATGCACTGAAGAGTCCTCACTGTACACTGGAAATACTGAGGTTTGTGTTTGCGGATTCATTAGTATATTAGAATATACAATATTAATATATTTCAGTTCATAGCTGTGGTTACTGTGTACCAGTGGTTGACCGATATGGGGTTTTTAATGGCCGATATCGATATCCAGAGAGCAGGGTGGCCAATAGACCGATACAAGGCCGACATATCACACAATTTATTATAGTAACAAACATAAAATTGATAAAAATAATAAGAATAAACTCTTATTTAGCACAATATTTATTCAATTTCACACAAAACAAAAAGATAATATTGAATTTTAAATGGTAGATATCAGTTTCTTCAGATTTCTGTTTAGTCATCACATTTGAGTAATTTTAGTAATTTGTTGATGAAAGTGAAGAAACTGTTAATATATTAGGAAGAGGGAAATAACAGTACATACAGTAATCCAGCAACCATGAATGGCATGTCCACGTATAGCAATCGCATTTACTCAAAAATACAGAATCAATCCAATTTTACAAACAGTGTATAGTGAATAAGAAATTTACTTAAAGCACACGTGAAGCGCTTTTATCTTGGACTGCATCTGAAAATGTAGGCAGCTGACTTGCTACCTAATCAGTTCATGGCTTAACTGACCACTGTTTTGAATGAATTGAACGCTTTAGGAAACTGATCTCCAAATAGTTTGAAAAGCAACTTATTTTTATCGTACTCAAGTATACATTTATGCATTTGGCAGACGCTTTTATGCAAAGCGACTTACAGTGCACTTATTACAGGGACAATCCCCGGAGCAACCTGGAGTTAAGTGCCTTGCTCAAGGGCCCAACAGTGGCATCTTCTGGTCAGTGACCCTGAGCCTCAACCACTGAGCCACCACTGCCCCCATTAAGTATACATTATACATTAAGTATACATTAAGTATACAGCCTCCGGAGGTTATTTTCCTGGTTTCGGATGCAGCCTTGAAGTTGCACTCACATGCTCATGCAGATCCATCTCCTGACAGTTTAAACAGCCTGTATCGCCTACTTCATGATTTGTGAATGAGAGGAACTTTTGATCCTGATCCTGAAGTTTTTGATTCTGGCTGATGGAATACGCGCTTCAGAGGAAGATATTATATGAGTGATCAATGGGAATAAAACACTGGATTTTCTTGATGTTCGTGAATGACATCTGTTTAAATGAGATATGCACATATTTGCAGACAGTATATAATAGAAGTTTTATTGATATTTGCCTTTGATCATAAGAAAAGTTTCAGAGAAGTGTTGAGGACTGTTAGAATACGCGCTTCAGATGAAGATATATGAGTCTTCATCAGGATGCTTGATCTGCTCAAGTTGTGTAAAGTTGGTTTATTGGATATGCGCATATTTGCAGAAATGATAATAGTTTGATTGATATTTGCGTTTTTGTCACTAGACAAGACAGCTCAAAGTTACAGGAAACTGTTGAGGAGAGAGAGGGAGAGTGAAACAGGTGAGCACTTTAACATGAACTGAAACAACAGATTAGTCTGCTACAGGGAATTACAGCCTAAAGATCTTTGCTGTGTTTGGTGGTTGTAGGTTGAAGGCTCTAGGAGGAGTTTCTCTTGGAAAATTAGAGTCTCAGAAGAAGAACCATAATAATAATAATAATTTTAAAGTGCCCCTATTATGCTATTTTACAGATTGCTAAATTGGTTTTGGAGGTTAGGTTTACATGCATCCAAGTTCAAAAAACACTGTAATTTTCATTGCAGTATTATCTCTCTTCTCATAAATGATTCGGTCTCTCTAAACCCTCTTTTCTGAGAGCCTACTCTGCTCTAATGGGTCAGATGGCCCAGTCTGCTGTGATCGACAGCGCATATCAGAAATTACATTCCATTCCACAGTAACGATGGCATCAGTTTAACGGTTTCAATTCAAGTCCTTTGCAATTTTGACAAATGAATACAATCAACACTAACTTCAGAATTTTTCCAAACAAGTCTTACTGTAAATATGTGCCAAAAAATTACATTCTGTCATTATTTACTCACCCTCATGTTGTTCCAAACCTGTAATACTTTGTGTTCATCTTCAGACCACAAATGAAGATATTTTTAATGAAGTCTGACAGCTTTCTGATCCCTCCATTGACAGCTTCACAACTACCACTTTCAAGGCCCAGAAAGGTAGTAAAGACTAGGGCTGCCCCATAATATTCAACAAATCGTTAGTCGACTAAAAATGTTATTAGCTGGTTAGTTACCGAAAAAAAATTACTTGTGGTGAAGTCACGCAGTCCGTGAGGGACAGATTGTTCATGGCGGGTGCTTGTGGTATTTACAATATGTCAGGCAGGAAATCCAAATCAGTGGTTTAACCTCAATTTATGAAGCCACACGAGTGCTTAGTGTGTGTTGTATTTACAACATAGTTTACCACTTTATTTACAAAATATGAATCTTGAACACGTGTTTACACAACGTCTGCTCTTGCATCAATACAACATGTATGCGTTGTGGTGCTCTCATGAACGCACGCTGGAGATTAATATTTTGTAAATGTAGTAGATTATGTTCATAAATTGAGGTTAAACCAGTAGAGACACATGGATTACTTTAATCATGTCTTTACCACCTTTCTTGAAAATGCTAGTTGTGTAAGCTGTCAATGGAGGGACAGAAAGCTTTTAGATTTCATTACAAATATCTTAATTTGTGTTCTGGAGATGGAGATTTGGAATGACACGGGACGAGTATTGACAGAATTGTATTTGTGGGTGAACTGACCCTTAATAAATGGTTGCACAGTAAACATAAATAATAGATATGTACTAAAAACTCTGGCCACACTGGGCTGAAACTGTGCACCTGCTTTTTCACCATGTCAAATAGTCTGTTATCTGATCTGTTGAAGTAGTGTTTTCTGTTTATATTGTTGGCAAAGGAAAAGGCAGAAATTTCAAAACATCTCTAATACTTAATGTTATAGATGCAAGAAATGAATTAAGCACAAGTATAATTACAGTAAATGAATATGGGGAAGCAAAGGAAAACCCCAGCTTCTTTAAGATTAACTTTAAGAATAGTTCCCTGAAACAAATGAAACATTAAATAGCAACAACCTTGCTCCAGCCGAAGACTGCAAAAGGCATTCTGCAGGCACAGGTTCAAGCGTTAACGTCTCCGCTTCCTTCATTTGTTGGACAAATCTGTGGAATTTTGCTGCTTCTTAAATGATCCCTCAAACAGGAATGAAACCATAGACTCCGTCAGACCAATTGCAACAGTCTCTCCATCCACATCATTGTCTATAATATAAAAGAGATAATGAAATGTACAATTGAATTACCCATCAATTAGAAGCCATGCACTAAACCAGTGTTTTTGAGGCTGAAACACTGCACCACTGCCTGTGAGGTAAAGTACACACACAAAAATAGTAACCTGTGGGGAACACTTTACAGAGCTAACAAATAAATTCTGCAATAAAATAAAGATTCAAATAATAAAACATGAAACATACATGAACACAGAAGTAACAAACAGCTGAATTTAATAATTGCAGTGGCATAATTCTAAACAGAAGTCCAAATGGCCATCAGTGATTTAACAGGACACAGCTTTGGCATCACTGTTATTTTTATTAGTGGATAATGTGAATAAAAACCTAACTATAATTTAAAAAATAAGTATTTGCATTTATTTTGGATGATGAAGAGGACATTTAAAATCGAAAAGTATTTTTTATATCAATTTTGATTCTTTTTTATATCATCAAGTGTGTTTGTAACAATGCAATAAATATTCGTAGCGCTTTATGTCCATTTTACTTTAATTAATAATCACTTGATTTTGCGTTTGATGGCCGTGTATAATCTGAGGCGGAGCGTTGCGTTGGGGAAGTCTCGTGCGGCCTAACAAAATGTCGCAATCCCAACGGCAGGACATTTTTGGACTCAAAATATAAAAACTGAGATAACCACGAATTACAATGGCTAACCCTGCACATATATAGTGTTTGCCACAGATTTTATTAAAAAAAATATGGTATGAGAGGCTAAGGTATGAAAGTTTATAGTCTATTGATAAAGGCCGTTGTCACACCGAGAAGAATCCTCAAGAAAAGCCTCGACGACTCGATTTATTTTTTAAAGCATCTCAACATGTGACAATTAACATATTAACATCCTCACATTTATTCTTCTGCTCTTCAGAGACTTCTATGCCAAACTGCAATAGATCCTTTATTAATTGAGCGGTAGACATTTTCCCCAATTTTCTTAAAGCGACAACAACCGTAACATCTGCATAAGCAATAAATATGTGTTGAATGTTTTGTTGCCGTTCATTGTGGTCTTCATTTCGAATTTAATTCAAATATGTCTGTTTTTGATGCAACGGTCAAAAATGTATTAATTAGATAAAACGTTTTTAAAACAAAAAATGAATACTAGCTACTTTACAACAAACATTAATAATTATTTCTTGTTTAATAAGGTGTTTTGATGTTATCATGAGCTGACATATATTAAATTCATAAAAAATAAAAAACTTTCATTGTGGCTGGATTTCTGCAGGTGTCAAATGAAAAGTGATGCAATGAGAGTATTGCATTTATACATTGTTCCTCTATAGACTTATTCACATCTTTGATTTTTATGGGAATTACAGTGAGGCTGTGAGAGATAGATGTTCAGACTCTTCAATGGGTTATACAGTCATTTAATGTGTTTTTGGATCATTCCACTGTTGAAACTAGAGATGTCCCGATTGATCGTCTGCCAATCAAAATCGGCCGATATTCGTCTTAAATCTGTGATTGGCGATTGGCCGATCGTGCTTAGATTTAGGGCTGATCTTTTTTGCAGCATGCAGGCAATCACACATACACTGCTCCTCTAATGAATGAGCACTTTCTCAGCCCGTAAAGCATGACAGAATAGTCTATGGAGGATGAGTTGTTGGCAATTCTAAGCATTCACGAATTTAAACTTTCAGACATGATGTAATTGAGATGAATATGCTGGTTTGTTTTTACAAATGTATTTTTTAATTTTCCCATTTTCTAGAGTAATTACGGTAGTTATTCTGACTCGTTGCACAGAAGAGGATATAGAGGCTGTTAACAGGGTTAAAAACAAATAAACATGCAAATACATGATACACGAGTTGTGACAATCAGACGTTGTGTTGAGTGATACTGTATGAACAATCATGAATGCTTTTAGTTTTACTCTCTTTAACATGAGTGCTCTCTGTGTCAATCAAAAACATCAATATCTCATCATCAGTCACTCAATTTAAATCAGATTAATGTTGGTCACAATACCACTAATAATAAATATAATTGTTTAACCTTCAATAACGACACCACGTCTTCATGCATTTGATTAATAATTAGTGATTTGTGTTTTTGAAACAGTTTTTTTTTCACGTGTATATATTTCTCAGACATTCAATTGAATTCAGGAAAATTATTCTTGTCAACAAAGTGAAAATGAAGATTATTTTGATCCCTCTTTTGAAAGCATGAAATAATGTTGTTTGAAAATGTTCTTTTAGTTCTGGTGTACCAAAACAATCATTATGATCTTCAGTAAAGTAAAATATAAACCTAAATTAATATTTTCAAATAGTTTTGTTCCTTTGGTAAATACTTGATTTTTATGTCCATGTTATGGTTGATATTTGCATGGAATTATGAGTATTTTTAAACTTTTAGCTACTTTTTTTTTTTAAAGTTTGTCTGCCGGCAGGTCATGCCCATCTACCTGGACGAGGGAGGAGACAAGGGGAGGGAAACAGAAATAATTAAAATGGGGGGTACTTCCTGTAACCGTGTAGTACCCCCCCAAACAACTGTAAAATTTTAAAGAGGGAAAAGGCCAACACAGAGCGACAGTGAGAGAGAGAGAGAGAGGAGAGAGAGAGATGAAAAAAATAAACTCTTACTCGCCAGTTCTCCGATACGCCGCAGCTCATTCCTCGGCCACTCCTCCACCCTCTATCGGACGACAGCCGCGCCTCTCCGGGCGGATCAGAGGCAGTCCTCCAGCCCCTGGCGGACGGAACACCCCGCCGCGTTCTCGGGGAACAGAAGGGTCTCCCCCGCCCCTGGCAGCGGTTCTCGCTCCAGGCGGTCGCCAGTGAGCCCCTCCCCGCTCGCGGTCGGCGGTCTTAAACCCCGCTGCATTTCAGCGGCCGGTAGGCGACTCCTGCGCCCCTGGCAGCAGCCCTGACCGCTCCAGGCGGTCGGCTAGGAGCCCCTTCTCCCCTCGCGGTCGCCAGCCATCGTCTTCCTTAAGGCGGCTGGGCTCCTCGTCCCCAGGAAGATGGCCGCGGCTGCTCCGTTGGGGTGGACGGTAGTGGCGAGAACTCTACTACGGCGTATCACTCCTCCTTCCCGGGCTTCAGCACCAGTGTAAAGCTGTTAAAGGATGGGCAAGGAGGAGGCAAGAACTGGCTTGATAATATAAATGATAGTTTAATGATAAACTTAAAAGAAGACACAAACACACACACATGACGGACATGTCCGCTAACGATCTCTCTCTTCCGCACGATACTCTGCAGTCGGCCTTTAAACCTCATGGAGGCATAATTAGCCTAATATGGGACCGGGTGTGTAGGATCACGACCCAGCCCCACCCTCCACCCTGCCACACATTCATATTCTAATTTCTTGAAGATGTGACACGATGTGAACACAGAGATATGTGATGCTCACTGGTTTTTATGGTGTATTCTGGGATTTTTGGGGAGTGACTGTTTTAGTGCACTGGAACAATTTTGTGATTGGGACAATCCTAAAAATGGACGACTCCCTGACCAGTGTGCTGACTAATGATCTAAAGCTGATTGAGATGCACCATATGAGTTCAGTCTCAGTGTACTTCACAGGTACCAGCGGCCTGATATATATATATATATATATATATATATATATATATATATATATGTTACGTACACACAAAATTGGCTTTGAATTATTATTAAAAAATTATATAATCTTGCCGTAAATATGTGCACATCGTCTGGACACTCTTGACTGTGCACTCGCACTCTTATACTGGTGTGTGTGAATTGGTGACTCCAACTGGCCAAGTAATGAACTCAACAGACTGATTATTGCAGATGATATGTCGTTCCAACCTGATGATCCAACTGTCTCAACTCATATCTGTCACATCCTCAGACGTATCTCTTTATGTTGTCTCCCTGTGTTTTTTTTGGTTAAAATGCCACCAGGTGTCAGATATGATGACTACCAATCAGTTCCCTGTTAGGATTGGCTGACAAGAGGATAAATTCTGGTTGGAACCAACACATAAAGAGAGAGACAATGAGAGGCAGACTGTTTTTAGGTTGTCTCTGAGAGGTGTTCCTTTCTCCTGCCCCAGATTGTGTACATTCTTAATACTTTGCTCACAACACTAAACAGAGTACACTTTATGACCATTGCATATACTCTAATTTTTTGTTTTGTACTGTTACATTTTTCATTTACTTGCTTTGTTTATCATTTTAGGGAAGCCATAGGGAGGTGGGTAATATTTTTTTTCTATTTAACCATTTTTCTCCTGTTTCTACCTAACAAGGGAGTCCGGGTTGAAATGTGTTGCTTATTTGTGTTAATTGCCAAGGCAGGAGAATTATAAAATCTCTCCTTGTTGCACCTTTCCATCCCTAGGCTGGGGAGGGTGTAACATATCTCTGCCTGCCTTTTGGAGATCTCTGCCTGAATGAAGGAACACCACCTTCATCTCAACCTGGCCAAGACCAAACTCGTTGATGGAACTTGTGATCCTAGCAAGCCCATCTGTTACTGTTCATCTGTGCTCCAGTATTGTGAGACCTGTCAGGACAGCTGAAACCTGAGAGTAGTAATTGATGAACAGCTACATTTTAGTACTCGCATCTCATCAACTGCCTGGTCTTGAAGGTTTGTGCTTTATTACATCAGAAAAATCAGACCTTTCCTGTCTGAATATGCTGCACAGTCCCTGGTCCAAGCTCTGGTTATTTCAAGATTGGACTTCTGCAGTGCTCTGTTGGCCGGCCTTCCAGCTAGTGCTATCAAGCCACCGCAGATGGTCCTGAATGCGGTGACACATCCGTTTTTCAACCAGTTTTTTTTGGTCTTACTCCACTGGCTATGCACCAAATTCAAAGCTTTGAGTTTGGCTTTCAGGAGAGCCAGTGGCACAGCACCCTCTTACAGCTGGTGGTCCCATCACAACGAGGCACTTCACATTAATTTGCTTTCTCTGTCCCCCGGTGGTGGAATGAGCTTTCAACCACCTGCCGTTCTGCTGAAACCATTTCAACATTCAAGAAAAAGCTGAAAACATATCTTTTCTGTGAGCACTTAACCTGTCCTAAATAATTGTACTTACTATTTAAGAAATCTTTAAAAAAAAATCCTTATCTGTCTCTTTCTTCTGTGCTAGTTTCTGTACTATTATAGCAACACTTAGAACTTGGCAGTGTGATCCTGCAGGTACAGTTTACTTTTATATGACAAAGTGTTTATGTTCCTCATTTGTAAGTCACTTTGGATAAAAGGGACCGCTTAATGACTAAATGTAAATGTAGTTTATCTGAATTTTTATGTGTGTGTTTGTGGATTTTCTTACTGTTGATGTGTGTGTTTTTAGATTATCTGACTGTTGAATGAACATTAATTTATATAGCACTTTCCTGACACTATAATCAAAGCGCTTTACACAGTGAACAGGGGACTCTCCTCAACCACCACTAGTGTGCAGCATCCACATGGATGATGCAACGGCAGATAGAGCACACCAGTATGCTCACCCCACACCAGCTATTGGTGGAGAGGAGAGAGTTATAGAGCCAATTAGTGGCTAGGGATTATTAGGAGGCCATGATTGAGAAGGCCAATGGGGGGAATTTAGCCAGGACACTAGGGTTATAACCCTACTCTTTATAAGAAGTGCTCTAGGATGTTTTTAATAACCACAGAGAGTCAGGACCTGATTTTAACATCTCATCCAAAGGACAGGGGCTTTTTACAGTATAATGTCCCCTTCACTATACTGGGGCATTAAGACCCACACAGACTATAGGGTGAGCACCCCCTGCTGGCCTCCCTAATATCTCTTCCAGTCGCAAACTTAGTCTTCCCCAGGAGGTCTCTCATCCAGGTACTGACCAGGCTCAACCTTGCTTAGCTTCAGTGGAAACCAGTCTTGAGCTACAGGTTAATATGGCTGCTGGTAAATGCTGATGTTTGTTTGTAGGTTATCTGACTGTTGATGTGCGTTTGTAGATTATTTGACTGGTTATATGCACGTTTTTAGATTATCTGACTGTTATGTATGTGTGTTTGTAGATTATCTGGCTGTATGGTGACAGAGAAAGGCTGTTGTTCTGTGGCATCAGCTCTGAGATCAAATCTCTCACGCCTGAAAGAGCTGGATCTGAGCTACAATCACCCAGGAGAATCAGGAGTCAAGCTGCTCTCTGAAAGACTCAACGATCCAAACTGCACACTGGACAAACTTAAGTATGTTGAGCTGTAAAACCCTGTTTATACCCATATTAACCCCTTAAACCCGGGCCCTAATTGGTCTTGAATTTATTGAATGGTCAGTAAATTCACTGAAACAGCACCTGTATTTATTCCTTTTAAAAAATTAAAATCCTTAACAAATACGCACAGAAGACATATATTTTTAATGTTTCATTAGAATGAGGTCTTTTTGTAATCATTATATTTTATATAGAATATTATTTTTACTCATTTTAGGAAAACAATTCAAAAGAACAATCTTTAAGCATCTGTCACTTAACCCTTTCACACTTACTGGTGCATAATTGTGATGGTTTATGACTGGCACCCTTAGAGTAGCGTCACACATTTGTGTTTCTGCTGCAGTCAGTAATGTCAGATTCAAATCGGTTTTCATGCCAACACTAAACTGCACTGCCCAAGTGCCTGTAATTCATATTCACACAAACTGATACTCATACAGTCTTTTCAAGCACATGGTATGATTATTTTAAGACATAGATGTCCAAATGGTCACAAAATTACTACTATAAAAGTTTACATTTACATTTATGCATTTGACAGATGCTTTTATCCAAAGCTGACTTACAGAGTCCTTATTACAGGGACCATTACCCCGGAGCAAACTGGAGTTAAGTGCCTTTCTCAAAGACACAATGGTGGTGTCTGTGGTGATCGGACCAGCGACCTTCTGATTACCAGTTATGTGCTTTAGACCACTACACCACCACATCCAGTTTACAACTCGTATACAAACAGTCAACACAAAATTGGGATCACTGATCCTCGCAGCCATGTCTGTTTACATTAGGTGGTCATTCTGTTGTTAATCACAAGTATCTCAAACAGCAAAATTGTCACAAAACATCATGATAACGGACAACAGCTCACCTGTATGCAGTCAACACATCAAGGAAATGCAATTATTCCAGTCCAGCCATATTTCTTTACATTAGGTGACAATGTGTTTGTCACCACACACACACACACACACACACACACACACACACACACACACACACACACATATATGTTGGTACTCCTATCATAATGAGGACTCTCCATAGACATAATGATGTTTATACTGTACAAACTATCCCTGATAGCACACGTACATCAACCAGACGTCTATTTGATGTGTGTTTACATCTTAACGACATCTATTTTACATTGTTTGCTCATCTGCAATATGTCTATAATATGACAAATGTTGTCTTGAATGTCAATAAGACATTCAGCAGATGTCTTTGAGACATAAATCTGATATTTAAGATGTTTAGTAGATGTTGCTTTCCAGATGAAAAGATCTAAAACAGACATCAGAGACGTACATATATTAAACCTGTAAACACACACAGTCACAAACATTGTTACTCCTATCATTATGTGGACTCTCCATAGGCACAATGATTTTTATTATATATATATATTCTATCCCCTAAACCTAACCCTCACAGAAACATTTGGGATATTTACATTTAAAAAAAATTATGTATTATGTACGTTTGAATTACAAGGACACTAGAGATGTCCTCATAAACCACATTTATAGCATAATACCTTCATAACTACTAGTGTATAACCTAATAAAACCACCAAACACACACACACACACACACACACACACACACACACAGTGTACAGATAAACGGTATTGATGATTTATGACAATTTATTTATATAGCTATGTGTCATGTAATGAGTAAGTAACCCTATGGGGGAGCTGTGGTGCTTAACTATTGGGAAAGATGCGCTAGGCGTTGAACTGGGGAGTTACGTGTTACCTCGTGTTGAGAAAGCTGGTATTAATAAAGTTCAGACATTGAATCATCATAGACCTTTCTTTTGAACTACTACTCATAACTACTAGTGTATAACCTAATAAAACCACCAAACACACACACACACACACACACACACACACACACACACACACACACAGTGTACAGACAGACCGTATTAATGATTGACTCTTTTTATAACTATGTATAAAAGAGGAAGTAAAACAAATACAGTACAGTAGACAAAACCCATTTGTTTATATGCTTAGTATATACAGTATTTTTAAATATATTTTTATCTATAAATGTTTTAAAATGACAAATCAAGAATTCAGTATATTACTCGTCTATCAGATCATGTATTCAAAACAAATGATCAAATATTGTGCGTTTAGGAATACAATATGACTGTCAGCGTGAATTAATTTAGATATGTAAAGTTTGAATCTGTTGGTTAATGCTTTGGACAGTATCTTATAGTACATTTATTTCACTGCTGAAATCTGCAGTGTGAGAGTATTTTGGACATTTTGGGTTTGGCACCATTAATGGTTCTCAGTTATTCTGTTTGGAAAGTTTGTTGCATCGTCCCATGAAATCTGTGGAGGATAATATATTTAGATGCAAACGGATTGTGTTTATATGAAATGTTACGATGAGCTTATTTTCATTTTATATGATTTA
>NC_068285.1:2060126-2075126 GCF_025860055.1 Xyrauchen texanus
GTTTAGTGATTGTTGTGTTTTTTTTTTTTAACTGTGTTTTTATTGAACATTTCATATAAACAATAATAAAAAATAATAATAATAAAAAAAATAAAAAAATAAAAATAAATACAACAGTCCTTGACAGCTCAGAGTACGCCACATACCAGAACATTATCTGCATTGTTCAAACATTAACATGTATTAAGTCTATTTATTTCAAGCAAATTTTCAATTAATGCCCACTTCTGTCGAAAAAAGTCAGATTTTAGCTGCAAATCAGCAGTCATCTTCTCAAATATGTATATCTGTTTCAGTCTAAGTTTCCATTCTGTCACCGTGGGTTCGTGCACCTTCATCCAATTCACAGTGATTATCTTCCTAGCTACCATTAACAATATATGCAATACATAAGTCGGATTTACTGAACAAATCTGAGGGGAAACCATCAAGCAAAAAAAAATCTGGGCGCATTGGAATATCTCTTTCTAAAACTTTAGTAATTTCCCTCTTAACCCCCTGCCAATACACTTGTATTTTGGGGCATTCCCAGAATATATGCACATAGTCCCCCACTATCCCACAATCTCTCCAGCATTGTGATAATGGTGAAGTACTGTCAAATTTGGCAACCACCAGTGGAACTCTAAAGAATCTCATTTTCATTTTCCAATCAAATTCCTTCCACATTTGACTGTTGATACCCTTATGACAGCCAGCACATATATTTATCCACATCTCATCATCTATTACAGTATTTAACTCTAGTTCCCAGTTTTTTTTATATGAAACGTGTCATCAGATTGATCCTGCATTAACTTCCCATAAATATGTGCTATATGATTTTTGGTAGGTAGATCATGTTCAATAATATTGATAAAATATTTTTCAACATTTGTTGGAGCTCTTTTAATTATGTCCCAATGTTTATGAATTGTGATATAATGTCGTAATTGTAAATATCTAAAGAGATCATTAGATCTCAGTGTAAACCTATCACATAATTGAGAAAAAGATCTTATGGTTTCTCCATCAAAAATTTGATTAATTATCTTTAAACCCCTCTCTTCCCACCTATTAAAGGCACTATCCCATATAGAAGGGAGGAAATCTGGGTTACCTTTAATAGGTATTGCACGTGATAAGGTTATTACTCCTCTAAACATTTTTTGTATTGTGGACCAAATTTTGACAGTATGCTTTATCCATATGTTTGTTTTCTTCACTCGTTTCTGTGCTTGCAAGTCCATGAATGGCAGAACTGTCAAAGAGACTCCAGGAAGTGAATTCTGTTCAATATTAACCCATTCTGCCTCCTTATCGATGCCAAGCCAAGCAGCCATAGCCCTAAGTTGAGCAGCCCAATAATAGTATCTAAGATTAGGAAGGTTCAAACCCCCTATCTTTATTTGACATAAGTATTTTAAGTCTTATTCTTGGTCTTTTATTTTGCCAAATAAACTTTGAAATCCATTTTTCTAGTATGTTAAACGCTGAGACTGGAACCAAAACAGGAAGAGATTGAAATAGGAAGAGAAGTCTCGGTAGTATATTCATTTTCACTGTTTCAATCCTTCCAAATATGGAGAGTGGTAGTATCTCCCATCTCGCCAAATCTTTTTTATGATCTCAAAAAGCTGTGTGTAGTTTGCCAAGTATAAATGTGATGCCATGGGTGTAAGGGTAACACCTAGGTATTTGAAACCCTTACTAGACCATCGAAAAGATACTTCATTATCTAACTGATTGGGCCAACGTCCTGAAATCATCATTGCCTCTGATTTCTCAGCATTTACCTTATATCCAGAAACTAAGCCATAGTCTCTAAGACACTCTAAAAGGGCCGGGACAGATGAAACAGGGTTTTCAATGAATAGTAATACGTCGTCAGCGTATAACGATATTTTATGACACTTCCCTCCTTTATCTGTTATCCCCTGTATTCTGGGGTTGTTCCTTATTAACTCAGCTAGTGGCTCAATACTAAGAGCAAATAAGACTGGAGACATTGCATCTCCCTGACGAGTTCCCCTACCTAATTTAAAAAACTCTGAGCAGTGACCATTAACTTCGAACTCTTGACTTTGGGTTTTTGTAAAAATCTTTACCCATTTAACAAAAGTATCATGAAAGCCCATATGATTAAGAGTCTGTTCCAGAAACACCCAGTCCACCCTATCAAATGCTTTCTCAGCATCTAAACTGAGAAGCATTGAGGGTGTTTTACTATCTTTTCCAATTTGTTGTAAGTTTAAAGCTCTTCTTATGTTATTTGTTCCATATCTTTTATTAATAAATCCAGTCTGATCCGGTTTGACCAATTTTTTAACATGCTTCTGAATTCTGTTTGCTATTATTGAAGTTAAAATTTTCATATCCTGACATAGTAAGCTTATTGGTCTATAAGCCATACATTGTGTAGGGTCTTTTCCAGTTTTATGAATTACAGTAATTATTGCGTCAGACCATGAATGTGGAGGGTCTTCATCATGTAATACATAGTTAAACATCTTACATAAATTAGGAGCCAATTCATTTACAAATGCCTTGTAAAATTCCCCGGGGAATCCGTCCACCCCCGGTGACTTATTGTTTTTTAAATTTGCAATAGTCTCCCTTATTTCTTCTTCTGTAATAGGGGATATCATTTCCTTTGCTGCTTCTTCTGTTAGTTTATTTAATTCAGTTGTTCGCAAAAATGTTTTAACTTTTTCCTCCTTATTTATTAACTTCTGGCCTTCATATAATTTTTTATAATAATCTTCAAATGCATTAACTATATCCTTTGGTTGTGTTAACATTGTTGAGGTGTCTGGGTGTTTGATTTTTGAAACTACCCTGCTTGCTTGAGCCTTACGTAATTGAAAGGCCAAGAGCCTACTAGCTTTATTACTCATCTCATAGTATTTTCTACTTACAAATCTGAGTGCCCCTCTGCTTTATATGTAAGCAAATCATTCAATTTCTTTCTTTCCTGCCTTAAACATTCTAGAGTTTTAATTTTACCTGTTTGTTTATGTTCAGTTTCCAGTTTCCTGATTTCGTTCTCTATCTCATTTTGTTTGGCTAATCTCAATTTTTTATTCCTGGATGTTATTTCTATTATTTTACCTCTTATCACTGCTTTGGCCCCTCCCACAAAATGGATGGGGTAACCAGTCCATTATCGTTAATATCAAAGTATTCAATCAGCTGTTGTCTTATTTCTTCTTTCGCCTTACAATCATTTATTACTGAGACATTTAATCTCCAGTATTTAAATTGTTTTTCTTGTCCTAACTGAAGTTTTAGCCTAACTGGAGCATGATCAGATATAGTTATGGGATCTATATAACATTCTTTGACTTTATGCAAATCTGCTCTAGATGTACAGAAGAAGTCTATTCTAGAATAACTACCATGCACATGTGACATGAAGGTAAAATCCTTCTCTTTAGGATGCAAGTGTCTCCAAATATCTGTTAAACCTAATTCTCTCATTATTCCTAAAAGAGCTTTTACTTTTTTTGACTGTGATCCCCTTTCTGCAGGTAACCTATCAACATGACTGTCTAATACACAGTTAAAATCCCCACCAATTAAATACATTCCCTCACCTTTCTGTGCCAAAAGAGAGAAAACATTCTTGAAAAATTGTGGGTAGTCCTCGTTAGGTGCGTAGAGATTAAGAATAGTAATTTTATTGCCTGAAATTGTTCCAACTACCATGACGTATCTCCCTCTTTATCTTTGTATACTTGCTCCATATTAAAAAAAACAGACTTGGCAAACATGATTGCAACACCTCTTCTCTTCCCTTGTTATATGAGGCACTGTAAACTTGGTCCACCCATTCCCTTCTCAGTTTTAAATGTTCCCCATCAGACAGGTGGGTCTCTTGAAGCAATGCAATAGAGCATTGCATTTTTCTAAGCTGATTAAATATTTTCTTTCTTTTAATTGGGCTGCTCAATCCTTTCACATTATAACTGACACAAATTAAATTATCCATTGACACTGGTATAAATGTTGTATGTGCTAGTCACCAGTATGTTCCAGTAATATAGAAAAACAAAAAAAAACACTTTAGCTGTCAAGGGTAAACAATTAACAAAAACAAAAACAGGAACTATGTACAGGAACAAGACTTCCACACATCCATTCGGCCAAGTTCTTGTTTCGTAGGCCAAATCCCGATGTAAGAAGGGCAGGGAGTTGTGACGCTGACTCCCTGGGGTATCAGATGTGCACCAAGTGCGCGCAGCCATTTTTGAAACACGGCCGCCTCCAAGAGTGATTTCCACTCAGCAAAATGTCCGCAAGCATCCGTCGATTTAGAAATAAAAATAAAATCAATTATTATCCCGAAAGTATAGAATAAAAAACAAAATATATTTTTTTTTAGTTTTCTCACATTCTAAAGCAGAAATATCCAGTTTAAATGTACCTCTTTTACATTTAAGCGATTCACTTCTGCAAAAATGCTTGAAGATCCGCATCGGACAGCAGCGCTGTACTACTCGATCCCCGTCTACCTTTACCTTGTACTGACCATCTAGCCTTCGTTATTTCTCTTGTTTGTCGGTCTCGTTCATCCACTCGAACTTTAATTCCCAGGTCCCACAGGGGTGATGCAGCATCCATCAGGGTAGGAAAAGTTTTGACTCCCGCCTCCAGGTAGATCCTTATCTGTGCTGGATAGATACATTGAGCTCGCACATCCTTCATCTTGAGCTGTTTTATTACGTCTCGCACCTGCGCTCTCTTCCTCTGCAAATCAGGCGAATAGTCGTTGTCAAAGTAGATCCTTTTCTCGTTGTAAAGGACCTGTTTTTGTGACCAGGCTTTTCGTAAGATTGCGTCCTTAACTGTATAGTCCAGGAATCTCACTATTATCGATCTCGGGGGTGCGGCGGGGTCTTTCGGTTTGGCTGCAAGGGCCCTGTGTGCCCTTTCAATTTTTATATCCATGTCCTGAGGTAGCTGTAAAACTGTGGTGAGCATTCCCATAACAAATTCCGCCGTGTTTTCTCCTTCACAGCCCTCTGGAACTTGATATATTCTTAGATTATTCCGGCGAAGTCTATTTTGCAAGTCCTCGCATCTACCTGTGAGATCCGCCTCACGTTCCAGTAGATATCGTAGCGCTCTTTACGTGTCTCATCCCTGTCTCCTCAGCAGCGCTGATCCGTTCCTCCGTCTCCCCGATTCTGCTCTCCAAACCATTTATTTGGCATTTTAAGTCCTCAACCGAGGTCTCCACTTTTGTCAGCGATATTTTTGTCTGTTTATGCCCCTCTTGATTTTCTTTTCTTAACGATTTCAGTTCTTCCATCACTTCAGTAAATTCGGGAGCACGCAGGCTAGATTTAGCAGGCCTAGTAGGGCTAGGTGATCGTTTCTTATCGTCTCTTTCTCTCGAATTCTCATTTTTGGAGGTGTTCTTGTGTCTCGTTGCTGTACTCATTCTGAAAAACTCTGAATATATCGGAATTGGTTATGTAAATCGGGATTTATTGCAACAATCCGACCGAGCTTAACTTTCAAGCGCTTGTCATCTCTCTGACGCCACCGGAAGTCGTGATTGTTGTGTTTTAAGTGTTTTTTCTCTTCTTGTGTTCAGATTTCTGTGATCTCACACTGGATTCAAACACACACACACACACACACAGACACACACACACACACACACACCCACACACACACACACACACTGGTTTAGTGATTGTTGTGTTTTAAGTGTTTTTTCTCTTCTTGTGTTCAAATTTCTGTGATCTCACACTGGATTCAAACACATACACACACACACACACACACACACACACACACACACATACACACACAAACACTCACACACACTCACACACACACACACACACTCACACACACACACACACACACACACACACACACTCACACACACTCACACACACACACACACACACACGCACACACACACACACACACACACATATTCACACACACACTGGTTTAGTGATTGTTGTGTTTTAAGTGTTTTTTCTCTTCTTGTGTTCAGATGTCTGTGATCTCACACTGGATTCAAACACACACACACACACACACACACACACACACACACACACACACACACACACACACACACACACTGGTTTAGTGATTGTTG
This sequence comes from Xyrauchen texanus, assembly GCF_025860055.1. Taxonomy (NCBI): domain Eukaryota; kingdom Metazoa; phylum Chordata; class Actinopteri; order Cypriniformes; family Catostomidae; genus Xyrauchen; species Xyrauchen texanus. The sequence goes on from NC_068285.1 coordinate 2,066,230, forward strand.
TGTTTTAAGTGTTTTTCTCTTCTTGTGTTCAGATGTCTGTGATCTCACACTGGATTCAAACACACACACACACACACACACACACACACACACACACACACACACACACACACACACACACACACACACACACACTGGTTTAGTGATTGTTGTGTTTTAAGTGTTTTTCTCTTCTTGTGTTCAGATGTCTGTGATCTCACACTGGATTCAAACACACACACACACTCACACACACACACACACACACACACACAGTCACACACACACACACACACACACACACACACTCACACACACTGGTTTAGTGATTGTTGTGTTTTAAGTGTTTTTCTCTTCTTGTGTTCAGATGTCTGTGATCTCACACTGGATTCAAACACACACACACACACATCACACACACACACACACACACACACACACACACACACACACACACACACACACACACACACTGGTTTAGTGATTGTTGTGTTTTAAGTGTTTTTTCTCTTCTTGTGTTCAGATGTCTGTGATCTCACACTGGATTCAAACACACACACACACACACACACACACTCACACACACACACACACACTCACACACACACACACACACACACACACACACACACTGGTTTAGTGATTGTTGTGTTTTAAGTGTTTTTTCTCTTCTTGTGTTCAGATGTCTGTGATCTCACACTGGATTCAAACACACACACACACACACACACACTCTCACACACACACACACACACACACACACACACACACACACACACACACACACACACACTGGTTTAGTGATTGTTGTGTTTTAAGTGTTTTTTCTCTTCTTGTGTTCAGATGTCTGTGATCTCACACTGGATTCAAACACACACACACACACACACACACACACACTCACACACACACACACACACACACACACACACACACACACACACACACACACACTGGTTTAGTGATTGTTGTGTTTTAAGTGTTTTTTCTCTTCTTGTGTTCAGATGTCTGTGATCTCACACTGGATTCAAACCACACACACACACACACACACACACACTCTCTCACACACACACACACACACACACACACACACACACACACACACACACACACACTGGTTTAGTGATTGTTGTGTTTTAAGTGTTTTTCTCTTCTTGTGTTCAGATGTCTGTGATCTCACACTGGATTCAAACACACACACACACACACACACACACACACACACACACACACACACACACACACACACACACACACTGGTTTAGTGATTGTTGTGTTTTAAGTGTTTTTCTCTTCTTGTGTTCAGATGTCTGTGATCTCACACTGGATTCAAACACACACACACACACACACACACACACACACACACACACACACACACACACACACACACACACACACACACTGGTTTAGTGATTGTTGTGTTTTAAGTGTTTTTCTCTTCTTGTGTTCAGATGTCTGTGATCTCACACTGGATTCAAACACACACACACACACACACACACACACACACTCTCTCACACACACACACACACACACACACACACACACACACACACACACACACACACACTGGTTTAGTGATTGTTGTGTTTTAAGTGTTTTTCTCTTCTTGTGTTCAGATGTCTGTGATCTCACACTGGATTCAAACACAGCACACACTGAACTCATTCTGTCTGAGGGAACAGGAAGGTGACACGTGTGAGAAAGCGTCAGTCATATCCTGATCATGCAGAGAGATTTGATGATCCTCAGGTTCTGTGTAGAGAGAGTCTGACTGACGCTGTTACTGGGAGACTCAATGGAGTGGAGATGCTGTTATATCAGTGTCATATAAAGAAATCAGCAGGAAAGGAGAGAGTCGTGACTGTATGTTTGGACTCAATATAAACTCCTGGAGTCTGTGGTGCTCTAATAACACATTCACTGTCTGGCACAATAATAACAGTACTGACATACGTCCCCTTCACACGACTGTAAGAGAGTAGGAGTGTATGTGGACTGTCCGGCCGGCACTCTGTCCTTCTACAGCGTCTCTGACACACACACACTCACACACTTACACACACTCATCACCACATTCACTCGACCCCTCTATGCTGGATTTTGATGTTTGTCCTGATTCCTCAGTGTGTGTGTGTGAAATGGATCATCAGAGACACACACACACAACTGGATGAGTGAAATATACTCACTGTATCTCACATCAACACAACTCCAAACTCTTTCTAGAAATCATTTCATCAATGAAACTGATTGAATTCAATACAATGACAGTACTTTGTGTCTCACTGTGATGTGATTGAACTTATTTACTATCAGATTCAATAATAAAAATAATGATTTGAAATGAATAAATGAGTCTATATATGAACTCTTTATTAAACACACGGCACATTCAGATACTCATTGTTTTATTTATACTAAATAAACATTTACAAATACAGAATTCTTGTGATTTTTCTACAGTATATAAATCTTAATACTTAACAGACAATTCTAGAAAAACAGCTTCACACTTTTGCATTCATAAATGGATTTATAAGAACTAATTACAGGATCATTTAAAGTTGGTGTAAATTTGACAGATTTGAAGAGTTCACTCATTGATAAAAGTCAAATGCTGTCATTATACACACACCCCTCATGTTGTTCTGAACCTTACACATTTTTATTCTGTGAAACACAAAAGGAAATATCACGGCAGAACATTAGAGACTGACATTCTCAGTCACCATTTACTTTCATTGCATCTTTCTTTTCAATTGAAGTGATTGACTGAAATTCAATATTGCAAAAGCTTCTGTTGTTTTATCCAAAGCTTTATTACAGGGACAATAAGACAGTAATTTACTGTAAAAATTACATGTACTCTCGTTCTTTTTACCATTAATTATACAGGAAAATCTTTTACATTTAAATAATTACATTTTTACATCATTTTATTGTAATAAATTACTGTATTGTCTTTTAAAATATATTAAAACATTTGACTGTATATTTCACAGTTAATATTTGATAATCAATGAACATTTTATTTCTGTAGCATTTTTACAGTATTTTACTGTTTAAATTACTGACAGTTTTACAGTTTAAAGGCTCTTTTTCTTTTCTTTGTAAATGTGTTTTTGAGTTTGCACAGTGTCTGTTCTGCAAATGCTCTATACCGTGTTTATGGTCCAGATATGATGTTGTCATGCAGCAGAGTGCGGCAAGAGCTCGAAGTCTTGAGAACAGATTGTTTTTAAAGGAATAGTTTTTATTGTGTTGTTCTTAAAGAGTTTCAGCTGTTTATTACACAAATAAACAGTTAAGTGTGTTATTTGAACTAGATAAATGATGTTGAGTTTACTTAAAGAGAATGTGGACACCGATTGTAGTATTTTAAGTGTAACAACTTAAAGTGACACAGTAAACTCATGTTGAGATTATTTCAGAAGTAAACTGAACGAATTGTATTAATTTTAATTCATTTACTTAATAGAGTAATCTACTAATAAATCATTTAAAAATCAGCAGAAATTATTGAACAACAGTTTGACCAGCACAAATTCAACAAATATATTAATACTAATCACAAGACAATGAAGAATTGCTGCTTAACTGTCCTGTGATGCTGAAGATCACTAACATGGAAGATAAAGCAGCACACAACATAAGATTAAACTGAATGAGTAAAAGAGAAGAGATCTTTTATTACTGTAACTGTATTAAGTGCATTTCCACTATTGTCCTGCAGGTGTCATCATAAGTCTATGGGCTTAAGATGCTCTTAGTATTGTATGATTAGCAATACACTATTACTCTACTCTTGTTCATCTGTGAGCATTTGAAATTCGACTTATGTTATGATTGCTTTGGGAAACTGGCCACAAAACTAAAATGAATCATAAGAAGGATTTTACTTGGGCTTATATGAGGCTTACGGGAAACAAGGCCCTGGTTACCATGTGCTGTTTTAACACACGTTTCCCCTGTGTATATGTCAGGACATGCCACTCTATTCATATATATCAGACATGGTCTCTTCTAATTCAACAAAAATGGCAAAAATAATGTATGCTAAAGACGACATGAGCAAACCCCGTCAATGATGTCTGTGCTTGTCCCTTTAGGGAGGTCTCTCAAAGCACAGATAGAGCAGGAGTCTTCTTTTCATTGTAAAATGGACATTTTTATAGAATAATGAACACAAATGTTTAGCTCACATTAACTGATTTAAATGCTATGACACAAAATGTTTCATTGATTTTTGAGCAGTTAACCTGATGCAATGTCCTCTGCCATCTCCCTTCTCTGTTCTGTGATTTGCTCTTTAGATGATGTTGAATGTCTGTGGAATCTCAGGAAACTGTTCACAGTTTATTTAACGTTTGTTACAGCAGCAGAGCTTATAAAAGATACAGATGGTTCATTCATGTCCATTAGAGACTTTATATCAGTGAGAACAATGTCTAAAGTGAGCAGTTGATCAGATTTCATCACAGTTTTGAAAGCTTCATCTTTTCATTAAAGATGACCTGTAAGACAAACATCCCACAACTCGTTGCATCTTCTTGGACTGTGTGTGAAATATGAGCAGACCTCCACTGAATGTTCCCCCACTCTTCCTTTCGAGTCGCTTCAGCGCATTCTGAAGTATTGTCTGTGTTTCAAAACCATTTACACACAAAATGTCCGAAAGAAAATGTAACTTTACAAGTGATACATGTTTTTACAATGATTTATTGTGTGTTTGTGTGTCATGTAATATGGGCTAATTTTTGGGATGCAGTTCTGAGACTCTCCATGTCAGATTCAGCAACTGCAGGATCCACAACAAACATGTGTTCGGAAGGAACATGAAGATACTGACAAAACACAATGAACAATATCAAATCACATTGTTACAATTGTACAATCATGTCTGTTTCCACAGTTTATCATCATTATTTTATTATTCCATAAAAGTTTAAAGGGATATTTCACCCAAAAATGAAACTGATCTTATAATTGACTCCCCTCGTGCCGTCCCAGAGGTGTTTCACTTTCTTTCTTTGACATTGGTGAGTAAATGATGAGATTGTTCAGTTTGGGGTGAACTATCACTTTATCAACCATTTGAGTTCATTGCACACTGTAAAAAATGACAGTAACAGTAAAATACTGTAAACATGCTACAGAAATAAAATGTTCATTGATTAACAAATATTAACTGTAAAATATACAGTAAAAGTTTAATTTATTTTAAAAGACAATACAGTAGTTTGTGCCCTTCTGTAGTTACTATGTGATTCAAATACCTTATAAAGTAAACAACAGATTTTTACAGTGCCAGCGTGTAAATTACAACCATTTTAAACTGTGAAATGTACAGGTTGTTCTGTAAAGTGGTTTACTACATTTGAACTGTATTTTAACATAATTATTCTGTCAATCACAGCTGCCAGATTTCTTTGACAGTGTTTAATCCAAGTTAGTTCTTCAGAGGTAACGCAAGTAACGGAGGTAAAGATTGGAAAATGCTGCAAATGCTCGATTCAGGACCGTGAACAGAAACCGAGCACAACGATTTATCCATTCAGCTGGTGACGTCACACCAGGTGGACCTTAATCCAGCCCTGAGGCGTCATTACATCAAAACCACATTTGGTCCAGCCCGAATGTTTGTGTTCAGAATTGCAGGTGTTTGAGAGGAACTGAAGTGGGATTTAAAAGTTTAGCGACGAGAACTGTCACTGAAGTATTTATGTTCTACTAAATTTAGGCAGGGCCTATAAGGACATGAAGAAATCCCTTCACTTACCACAAACATCCAGTGATTGTTTCTTATATTCACAAATGAAATGGCTCCATCAAACGTGTCAAAATGAACCTGTACAGTGTCATAAGCGAGCATGATTACGATTATTAAAATTGCACTTTTGTATGTTTATACATAGTTGCATTTGTTGTTTTAAAGGTGTAACACATGCCTATCTCCATATAGGATACTTCCGTCCTTCAAACCTCGTCGAGCGACTTGTTCTCTTTGTCACAGAATGACTCCGATTGGTGTAGTGATTTAGCTGTACAGTCTCACAGGCTTGTCGGTGTTTGTTTAGGATAGCACGAATGTAACTCTCCATAACCTAAAGAATATGAATAACACAATTAGAAGATGCATAATCAAGATACTGTTCTGATCTTAATGTCCTTGTATTATTATTATTATTATTATTTCTTTATATTACCATTCGATTGGATTAGATTGCATTTCATTTTCACAACTGCTGTTTAGAAAGTATTTTCTCTATTTCATCAGATAAACAATCAACTCCAATTTTAACAACAGTACAACCATTTATTTTTTAATGTGGAAATGTCAGCTAGGCATCTGCTGCCTCTTCTGTAGTGTCTTGAAGAATGGGTTCTTGATTGATTACCTCCTGTAAGAACGTGACACTGCTGGACACATTTTCAGTAACATCCTAACAAGCAGCACAATGCAAAAGGGCCTGAACATTTGCAGGGCATCGATCAAGAGACACCGTGTTTTGCAACCTGGCAAAGACGAATGCTGCAAATGGTTTCAGGCCTTTATCGGTTGTCCTTTTATGCAATGCTGAAGTGACAGCTTTGATTACATGCGCAGCACACAGATGCAAAACCGTCTTCCACTTGATTTCTGCCCACACTGTAAAAACATTCCTGTAAATTGACATGGAAATTTAACAGCAAAATACTGTTTTCATGTAATAGCAGTAAGTTGCTGTTTTCCATAATGCATTATGGGAGGACTTGGTCTCTTCAAATTGCTGCTGATAAGCAAAAGTATGACACGTGTTATTTAACAGTATTATACCATATTTTCTCCATGTGCATGGAAGAGGCAAGACATTTAGGATTGTCAGCATGAGGTCATTGTGCAACTCAGCCTCTGATTGTATTATCTGTAATGACCTATTACTTTTAAATATAAAACTTTAAACATCCAATGAAGCTTTAGTGATTTAAATCAGATTATTGGATTGCATGTTTTAATCAGGCAAAGGAGTGATTGAGTGAGTTCGTAAGCACAAGACTGCATTTGCACAGTCATATCACACACACTGGGAAGTAACCTGAAGTTTTATCCGACCTGCACGTTTTCCTAAACTTTATCTGATGAACATACGAGTGGGAAATGAATCAAATCAATGATGTTTTTGTATTTTCTGACATTTTGGGTTATCTGCTGCTAGTTGCAACTCCACCTATGATTTGAATACATGTAAGTTACCAAGTACTTCTTAATATTACATTATAAAGACCAGTCAAGCCTTTATCATTTGAATTAGTCCAGTATCACGGACACCTGAAGTTCATGCAACAGGCACATGTCTCAATCTTTATCTGAGTAAAAGATAAGATTCACGAACAAAATGAATAATTCTTGTGTGATTAATGTGAACGAGCATATTCAAACACCTACTGGCTTGAATGCAGAACTATTAGCGGCATGAGAGAAAGTCGTGCACCACATCTGTGTCAGTCATTATCTGAAGACTTGCTTATCGAGATTGGAATAGTTCAACTATCTGTTCTTTACATGATATTTCCTTGTCAGATCTGCAGGGAAACATGTGATACCACTGTGACCTCTGTGAAACATATGAGAATACACAGCGATGTCTCAAATATTATATTTGGTTGCTGCATAGGAAACTATAATAGGACGTTTAAGAAACATGAAGGTTTGAAATCTCACGTGTACAGACACCATAAAGGATATGCAGAGCACACAATGTGCACTACACATTCCTTGCAATGTCATTCTTTACCTGAGTTTATTTCTCATATTAAAATGCACATTAAAGAGGGAAGAAAAGTCACATGCCCTTTCAAGCAGTGTGCTAAAACATTTACCTCTCACTTGTGTAGAAAACATACAAATACAGGAGGATTAATTAACTCCAAATGTGGCCATACCTCTTCTTTCAGATGTTCTTTCACACATTTTGAGCTTCTCACTGACATCGATGTCAAAACTTTCTATGGAGGACTGAGGAAACCCATGGAAGAGTTTTACCAACCCAGAAGTTCAGTCAGTCCTTTCCAAAGATGAAGCCATTGATTCATCACAGCACATAGTTCAACTCCTAATGGCTCACTTCATAGAGAAGCAAGAAGGACCAATTCTTCAAGAAAATGTACGTTTGTCTTCATATTCACTGTGTTTGTTCTTTGAATACCTTCATAAAATGGTTCACCTAAAAATGATAGTTCTGTCATCATTTACTCACCCTAATGCTGTCTCAAAATCAGATGACTTCTGCCGAACACAAAAGATGATATTTTAATGGAGTCTGTTTGTCCATACAATGCAAGTGAATTGAAACCAAACATTCAAGCTCCAAAAGGACATAAAAGTTCCTGCATAATGTCTCCTAAAGCAATCCAAATGGTTTTGGGTGAGAATAGACCAAATGTAACTTTTTTTCACTGTACAGAAATCGGCCGTCTCCTTGGCAAACATGAACATACCAAGAGGAAGCAGCATCCACACTGGAATTCCTTCAAAGGTCACAAGCTTGCACGTATTTTATTATGTGTTTCATTTTCATTCATATGTTAATATTACTATGTTGACTTAAAGGAATAGTTCTCCATTTAATAATGATCTCATTTACTCAACTTTGTCATCTCAAACATGGGATTTTCTTTTGCGGAAAACAAAGATATTTGGATGGAGATGTGATATTTGTTTGTCCATTCAGTGCAAGTGGAATATGTACCAAACTATCAGCAACAGAAAGCACATAAAAGCATAATAAATGTAATCCATACGAGTACAGTGGTTTAATTCAGTTGAATTTGAGTTGAGAACAGACTAGAACTCTTTCATTGTTCAATTTGCCATTGCAGTCTCAGACACAATCATGATTTCAGTCCTGATTATTTGACACATACTCAGA
>NC_068285.1:2075626-2095626 GCF_025860055.1 Xyrauchen texanus
TTGGTCCATGTGTGCATTTGTTTTGAGCACATGTCTTAGTTGTGTCAGCCATGTGCTCTCCTTACTCCCTCTCCTCATTCCCCCTTGCCACACATCCTCATCTGGTCCTCATTGTGTTGATTGTCATCACCTGTTCCTCATGTGCTCTCCCTCTACATATTGTCGCTTCTACCCTCTTGTGTCTGTCAGATCGTTTTTAGAGTTTGGTTAGTCAGTCATTCCTAGTCTGTGTCCCTGGTTTGTATATTGTTAGTTTATTTTCTTAATTTCATGTTGGTTCTGTTCATTTTAATGTGAGAGTTTTTGGTTTGTATTTTGTTCTTTATTTTTTTTTTTTATAAAAAAATCTTTTATTCCCATCTGTCACTCACTTCGACGTTATGTCGAAGAAGCGACACTAGGGGTCTCTCTTGAGAGCCTCTTGCATCTCTGAACTTTGAGAAAAGGCCAGTGAGAAATTGGCAGACAGAATTTGCTTGTCCCGCCCCCGGACATACGGGTATTTAAGGCGGGAAATGCATCTGTTTCATTCAGAAATTTTCTTCAGAGCGACTGGTTGTGCTCCTTGCGACAGCCCCTCCCTGGCAAATTCCCCTGAGGAAGTACCTTCTTTCTCAGGGACGGGGCACACTCAGCCATCCGCACCTAGACCTCTGGAACCTCCACGTCTGGCCCCTGGACGGGATGAGGAAGATCTAGCTGGCCTACCACCTACTGTCATAGACATGATCAACCAAGCCAGAACCCCTTCTACCAGGCAACTTTACGCCCTGAAGTGGCGCTTGTTCGCAAATTGGTGTTTTTCCCACACTGAAGACCCACAGATGTGCGCAGTCGTGTCAGTGCTCTCATTTCTGCAGTAGAGGTTAGAGGGGAGGCTGTCCCCCTCCACCTTGAAGGTGTATGTAGTAGACGGCAAGTCTTTGGGTAAGCATAACTTAGTTTTCAGGTTCGTAAGTGGCGCCCGGAGATTGAATCCCTCCCGGCCAAGCCTGTTCCCCTCCTGGGATCTCTCTGTGGTCCTCTCGGGCCTTCAGAGACCTCCCTTTGAGCAGCTAGAATCAGTCGGACTCAAGGCCCTCTCTTTAAAGACAGCCTTACTGATCGCGCTCGCCTCCATCAAGACGGTAGGGGACCTGCAAGCATTCTCTATCAGTGACACGTGCCTGGAGTTCGGCAGACACTCATTTGATCCTAAGTCAGCGACCGGGCTACATGCCCCAGGTTCCTACGATTCCCTTCAGAGACCAGGTAGTGAACCTGCAAGCACTGCCACGGGAGGAAGCAGGCCCAGCCCTTTCATTGCTGTGTCTGGTATGTGCTTTGCATATCTATTTGTACCGCACACAGAGCTTTAGACGTTCTGAGCAGCTCTTTGTCTGCTTTGGTGGACAGTGGAAAGGGAACTCTTGTCTCCAAACAGAGATTTTCCCACTGGGTGTTTTATGCTATAGCATTGCCCTATCACACCAGGCTATTCCCACCCCCTTGCGGGTTCGACCACACTTGACCAGAAGTGTGGCATCCTCGTGGGCACTGGCCAAAGGCGCCTCCCTAGCAGACATATGCAGAGCAGCAGGTTGGGCAACACCCAATACATTTACAAGATTTTACAATCTCAGGGTTGAGTTGGTTTCATCCCGTGTTTTCTCAGGTCAGAGCCGGTAGAACTCGGTAACGTGGTGACAACTGACCAGGTGGACCGCTTGCACCTAGCACCTTTTCTCTCCACCAAGGTAATACCGTGCGCTCTTACCCCAGGAGATCCCACTTACTCGGCTCCCTGGATGACTCCTCCCTAGCCCTCTGGTCCACTAATTCAGCGGAGGAATTTGCCGACCAAGACCAATGCGGGTAATCAATCTACCCTGCACTGGCATAGGTGCTCCACATGTCAGGACACCTACATGGACAGGGAGGGTGTGTATTTTCCGCAGTACGGTCCCCTTGCGAGCAGACTCACGTCTCCCTTGGGCAGTCCTCACGGATCCACAGTCGCCGTGTTTGTAGCTTCTCCTCCCTCTCGGTAAGGTAGGATCTACCACCGCACCATTCTCCACATGTGACCTAAAAGCACATGTGATGTATTTCACCATCCTTTACCTCCCCCAGTCTGGGCAGGTGTGGTCTCCACAGGGTCTTTCCCCCCTGAAAGAACAGGAAAACTGGGAAAGAACTCCTTCCCTGATGCATATTATAGCGTTAAGATGGCCCCAGCTGCTTTAGCTCTATGCGAGAAACATAGAGAGAGAAAAGGCGCGGCTGGCGCGGCTTGCTCCCATGCTTGGCACATCGCCTTGATACCCCTATCGTGACGTAAAGAACCAGAAGGTTACGTGCAGTCTGGCACAGCCTGTCGTTTTGGCATGCGAGCTACCTGCCCGCACCTGTATCAGAAATGCACGTACACATTTCAGCGCATGGCGTGATTGAAATTGGACCCCTAGTGTCGCTTCTTCGACACAACGTCGAAGTGAGCGACAGACGGGGAACGTCTAGGTTACTGTTGTAACTTTCGTTCACTGATGGAGGGAACGAGCCGTTGTGTCCTCCCGGCCACGTCGCTGAACCAAACCACTGTTGCTACCGTACCTCATCGGCAGCTTCTCAGACAAATCCTGAATGAAACAGACGCATTTGCCGCCTTAAATACCCATATGTCCGGGGCGGACATACAAATTCTGTCTGCCAATTTCTCATTGGCCTTTTCTCAAAGTTCAGAGATGAAAAAGGCTCTCAAGAGACCCCTAGTGTCGATTCTTTGACACACGTCTCGTTCCCTCCATCAGGGAACAGAGGTTACAACAGTAACCTAGATGTTATTGATGGAAAGGCAACAGTGCATTCAGAAAAATCTAAACAATTTGGTTAATAGGTCATCTAGAAATGTTCACAGTATTTCGTAGTGCTCATCTGAAGTGGTTTACCTTATTATTGAATATCGGCAAATGACTAAATAAAAATTAGTGGACAAAACAGCCCAAATCTTAAGCCGTCTGACTTTCGTATCCCCCTAGTGGCGATAATGATGAATTGTCAGTTTGCTCACAATGTCTTTTAGACACAGGGAGAACCAACGGATTACCTAAGATTAGAATTACATTACTGTGAGTAATTTTGTAGAGCAGATGGATGAATTCAATTAAATACATGATTAATATTCACTTCTGTAGACATAAGTAACAGAATTATTTATTTTGATACTGTTTTATTGTTATTGTTAAGATAATTAACAGCTACAACAATCATAATTCAGCAAATACAAAACAGAAATTCATAGATGTGATTTTTAATATTTATGTTTTGCATTTACAGAAAATCACACATTTACTGTAATTACAAAAGATTTTTGTTATATATTAGCAACATAATCAATCATATATATCAGTATTCCCCATTGAGGCACATCTCTTGCACTAAACAGTGATACAAATAATAAATAGCTATGCATACTGGACAAATGAGGCCCATATTTTGAGGGAACAGAGACAATATTAAAATTAATATAATATAAATATTAAATGAATAATTTATTACTTTACCAATATCCATGCCTTTTTACAAGTATCAAGTGTTCATGATAAATTTAAACAAACAAGTATTAATAATTCTCCCCTTGCACACATAGATTTGATTGGAATACATCACATCCGGTCGGGTGTCGCATACGGTATAGTCACTCAAGGTCAACATTTTTAATGCTTTCAATTCTCAAATCGGATCCCAAAATTCCACATCCGCAGATGGGTCATCACTCCACGCACCCCCTGTGTGACTCTCCAGAGGAAATGAATGTGGAGGTCGTTTGTCGTGTGCCGTGAAAAGGTCGACTTTACAGTGTTAAAACGGAGAAAACACACAAATATACTGAATCTCTAAAGATTTGAGCTATTGTTCATTTATCTGTTTATGATTGTTGCCCAAATATCTGCAGTAGTGAACATCATAATGACTAAATCAATTTGCTTTAAGCAGCAAGACAGAATTTCATGAATTAAATGTTTGCATTAACTGTTGTGTTTTAACATGTTCTGTCAACTTAAAAACATCAGAAAAATAAATTGCGTCACTTTTTCTGAACAGCTATAATTCTCTCTCACTTCAGCAGCTGTATATCTGTTTGTCCATGATGTTTCCTCACCTGATAGTGACCAGGTGACACACACTTTTAGGGAAAATACAGTCATTACAGAGGAGCAAAGTTAAATACACTTCACTCATGACATGACCTTAAACCTTTAAACCTTTCAGTAATTCTCTCATGTTTCACCTTTCATTTCTCTTCAGTGGCTTCTGGATCCTTTTAGAATCGAATTGAAGACGCTTTTCTGATCTGAAGACACTGTTCTGATCTGAAGACACTTCTGAACTGAAGACACTGTTTTGATCTGAAGACACTTCTGAACTGAAGACACTGTTTTGATCTGAAGACACTGTTCTGATCTGAAGACACTGTTCTGATCTGAAGACACTGTTCTGATCTGAAGACACTGTTCTGATCTGAAGACACTGTTCTGATCTGAAGACACTGTTTTGATCTGAAGACAGTGTTGTCAGTCCTGTACCTCATGACATTCAATTCCCCATCAAGTCATTACACCACAATCAGACCTCTATGATCTCAAAATAACCTCACACAAATCTCTTTAGTAAGTGTGTGTAGTAAGCATTGGAATGTTCAGCTACCTGTCCTGATAAATGACTTTAGTGTGATTTCCCCTTTGTAGCCTAAATGTGATGACGTTTGAACAATGTTGTGATTATTGTGAGTGTTACTTACTGAACTGATCTGGATTCTTTCATCACAGGCAGCAGATACTGAAGAACTTCATCTGCTTTATTTTGTGCTCCAATAAACTGATTCAGATCAAACTCATCCATCTCCTGCTCTGAGGTCAACAACACAAACACTACAGCTGACCACTGTGAAGAGGAGAGTTTTGTTTCTTTTATTTGTCCAGATTTCAGATAATCTTGTATCTCTGTCACAAGTGAATCATCACCCAGTTCATTCAGACAGTGGAACAGATTGATGGATTTCTCTGGAGATTGATTCTCCCTGATCTTCTGCTTGATGTACTCCACCGTTTCCTCTTTGTTGTAGGAGCAGCTTCCTGTCTGTGTCGGCAGTTCTTGTAAGAGAGTGTGATTAGACTCCAATGAGAGACCCAGAAAGAAACGAAGGAAGAGATCCAGATGCCCATTCTTACTCCTTAAAGTCTCATTCACAGCTGTCTGATGCAGGTCAAACATAGAAACCTGTTTTGATGGATTCTTTTTCATCAACTTTAAAACTTTAGAGAACAGTCTTTGTTTGGTGATTTGTTCAGTGATTTGTTCAAACACATTCATGTTGTTGTTTGTAAAGGAGAGGTGCACATATAGAGCTGCTAGATGTTCCTGAATGCTCAGATGAACAAAGCAGAACACTTTCCCCTGATACAACCCAAACTCCTCTCTGAAGATCTGAGTGCACAATCCCGAGTACACTGATGCTTCTGTCACATCAATGTCACACTTTCTCAAGTCTTTCTCATAGAAGATCAGATTGCCTTGCACAAGCTGTTTAAAAGCCAGTTTCCCCAGTTTGAGGATCATGTTTTTACTTTTCTTCTCATAGTCCTTCTCATGTTTGATGTTTGTCTGAATGATCAGGAAGTGTGTGTACATTTGAGTCAGGGTCTTGGGGATCTGTCCTCTCTCTGCTTCACTCAACATTGTCTCTAGAACAGTGGCTGATATCCAGCAGAACACTGGGATGTGACACATGATGAAGAGGCTCCTTGATGACTTCAGGTGTGTGATGATTCTGTTGGCCAGACGCTGATCTCTGATTCTCTTCCTGAAGTATTCCTCCTTCTGTGGGTCATTGAATCCTCGTACCTCTGTCACCCGATCAACACACTCAGAGGGGATGAGATCAGCTGCTGCTGGTCTGGAGGTGATCCAGATGAGAGAAGAGGGAAGCAGATTCCCCTTGATCAGGTTTGTCAGCAGCACATCCACTGAGGCTGATTCAGTGACATCACACAATCTCACATTGCTCTGAAAATCCAGAGACAAACGACACTCATCCATACCATCAAAGATGAAGAAAACTTTATATTCATCTCTGGATATTTCCATTTCTTTTGTCTCACTGAAGAAAACCTGAAGAAGATCTGAAAGACTGAGTTTTTTGTCCTTCATCAGATTGAGCTCTCTGAAAGGAAGTGGAAATATGAAGTGAACATCCTGATTTGCTTTTCCTTCAGTCCAGTCCACAATGAACTTCTGCACAGAGACAGTTTTCCCAATTCCAGCAACTCCTTTAGTCAGCACAGTTCTGATGGGTTTGTCTTGTCCAGGTAAGGCTTTAAAGATGTCATTGCATTTGATTGGTGTTTCCTGTGTCTCTGCTCTCCTGGATGCTGTCTCAATCTGTCTCACCTCATGTTCATTATTGATCTCTCCTCTTTCACTCTCTGTGATGTACAGCTCTGTGTAGATCTCATTCAGGAGTGTTGGGTTTCCCTGCTTTGCTGTTCCCTCACACAAACACTGAAACTTCTTCAGCAGATTGGATTTGAATGTGTTTTGGACTTCAACATGTTGCGAGTGACTGTAAGATTGAAATAATTTTTTGTTATCCATTTCAGTCTTTTATCAAATATATCCTTTAAAATAAGTATATATTTCATCATGTAATTTTAAGTGTTACTCAAATCTAAAATTGCATAACATTTCTGTCACTGAAAAAAAATTGATTTTAGTTGACGATAATGTGCAAAATGCCAAAAAAAGTGATAGACTCAACTTTAAACAAATATTCTTAAACATGTATCAAACATCTAAAAGTCAGACTACATACACAATACTGAACAACTGTCCTTGTTATAAAAACCTGAGCTCCTGAAATAATATACTCGAGTATAAGCGACTCTTTAGAAGTTAGTCTGCTGTTTTCTGAATTCTTCATACTTTAGAAACTGATATAAATTGTTTGTGTTTAGCTAGTTTAGGATATTGCATTGAGTGTATATTGTGTTTCTTACAGAAACAGCGCATTCACAACACAAGTTACACGTATTATGATTATTGTGTCAGAATTCAGTGCTTTCAACCTGTGCAGATCAAGTGGGGAAATTCAGGATATGAAGTTATCTTTTTTGCCCACAAGCCACAGTGGAGGGCGAATGCCCAATTTTACCAGCCACTTTTCAAATAT
This sequence comes from Xyrauchen texanus, assembly GCF_025860055.1. NCBI lineage: Eukaryota > Metazoa > Chordata > Actinopteri > Cypriniformes > Catostomidae > Xyrauchen > Xyrauchen texanus. The sequence continues at coordinate 2,082,834 of NC_068285.1, forward strand.
ACTGTTTATAAAACTTGTTTGCAAATGACTCATGAACGAAAATCTGTTGAACAACTGATTGAGATGGAGGAATGTCATTCGTTCAGTTTAGCATGTGAGTCAATCACGTTCAACATGGAGAGACAGGGGTGAAATGCATTAAGACAAGTTTATAAGTATACACAAAACAGTTTTATGAATATTTAAAAATGATTGAAGACCATTGTGGTGAACATCAGTTAAGATGGCACTCCAGGAACCAGTTTATGGAAGATGTGCCACAATGTGATTGCACATTACACTGCGTGTGTACAGTGCTCGAGCACTCTGCCGATCATGAGATTTGTGTTACGCGTCCTGTACGTTTGCTTCAAAATCTAAGTATACTTTAGTCGAAAGATTTGCCATTTGTGCTGCCAACTCTTATGGTGTTTAAACTATTTTAAAGTGTCTTCGTACTTTTCTAGACATGCAAATTCCATTTGTCTTCCTTTGTGTTTCTTTTAAAGACTGACGTTAGTGTGAGCCAATAGTATTCGAGAGCGGCTGTGACGAAGCATATCATGGTTGGACCCTCTGAGTAAATACACCCCTTCAACTGGGCTAGTCAGTCATTTTGTTTATGTCGTGAGCAAACTTCAATGTAAAGGACTGGTAAACTTGTTCGTGAGCCGTGACTGACATGAATGAATCAGTCATCATGAACAATGATCAGATGAATAAGAGGATCTGCATGTTGTTCGTTCATATCGTCAATCTCGTCCAACAAGAAAAGGAGCCAGATGAATTATTATTTGGGAATTTTTAGAGTGATGACCACACATTACAATGACATATGGACGTTATTGAAACTCATAATTATTTTTAGGCTATTATTGTTATCCTTACTTTGTATAGCTCGATAAAAAAGTTGTGTTTAGCATTTTTAGACACTTTAGATTTTTAGCATTTTTTACATAATCGGCATCGGCCAATATCCAAGTATATCAAGCCGATTATTAGGCAGGCGCATCTGTGGGCAGCCTAGTGTTGTTGTGGAACACGTGTTTGACGCACGCTGCCCCTAGAGTCATTCTCCAGCAGAGTGAGCAGACCTCATCCAGTGCCTAAGGAAGGAGCTAAGTTCCTTGGAGAAAACAGTAAGGATTAAATTTGTATAACTTCTTTATATTTAATTAAAAACTTTTGATATGTTACTGCCAACTTCAAGAAAAAACGTGACAAACGCGATAGTTGACATGACATTCGGCTACTTTGGATATTGATAGCGTAGTTGAAGTTGCATTATCACAGCAGAAGGGTTGCTATCATGTCACAATATGTAAGCAAGAATTTAGCAATTACAGACAGTGAATCTGAGACTTTTATTTGTTCTGTTTGTGTGTCTTATATTTGAGAGGGTTGTCACTCAATGCAGAGAAATAAGTAATAAAAAATATACCAACGCACTATAGGCTATTGAAGGACTGGCTTTGGTAAGCTCGGACGTTATCGGTTCTGCTGTCGGTACTGGAGAAATTAAGAAAATACATTTATTATTGCTATAAAGAGAAAGTTATTTTATCTCGCCAGCCATTTCTATGTATAATAATATGAAACCATTTGACTGTGATGCAATTTAGCTATTCGCAGTGAGAGAGAGAGAGAGAGAGAGAGAGAGAGAGAGAGAGAGAGAGAGAGATCTCTCACGCGGTGCTACAGCGAGCACAACACGAGCCCAGCTTAATGAGTGACAGAACTAAACATTCAAACATAGCCTGGTTTAGATCTGTGATTATTAGTCTGATTTTATTTTAGATTTCGCCTTCCAAAGATTATAAGAAGAATATTTATACATAAGCCGCATTCTGTCTAGCACAACTTCCTTCCCTTCACAGCGGTGCACTGACATTCCTCCCTAAAACTCAAACTTAACATCAGAATCAGCACGATCGGTGATTGTTGTAAAATGCAGTCTAGCTACTGTTGCTAAATTGTGGGACGCGTTTAATAATAAAGAAATACCGTTCCCAAGGCGGCGCGCGCTCTGAAACAGACCGCAAAGAGACAAGCAAAGTATAGGCTACTTTGGGTTTCATGTGCGCATCTAAACGATCAACTATACACAAAAATATGTCAAAACGACCGGCTTGGAGATTCACTTAAACACAGTTTATGTCTAAAATGGACGTAGTTATGGAAATAGTTGGGAGAAAATATGCTGCATCAGGAGCCTATTAGACTCAGTCTTAAAGGGGAAGCAGTCTAATAAACATGCTGACGATTGAGCCATTACTGCCAATCAAACAACAAAAGGCAAAGAGAAAATCACTTACAGCTCTTGAATGAATAACTTCTGCATTAATAAGCATTAATCTATCTATGATAAACTATGCAGTGTTATTTTACAATTGATTACTTTATTAGATTTCTTTTTAGACCACACCTGAACAGTAATGTTAGTAGACCTTCCTGAAATTAAATCACTGTGCCTATATAACGTTTATCTTTGTGTAATATATATATATATATATATATATATATATATATATATAACAAAAAGAACCGTTAAGAATACAGTTAAAGTACCTGTCACGGAGCGCTCAGCTACGCCTCCCGCTGGTTTCACCCGCTCCCTCTCCCCAGAGTTTTAGAACTGCACTTCCCATCTTTCCCTCTGGTCATTACCTATCTCCATCTCTGCCTGGTTTACCTGATTATCCTCATCACCGTCACCTGTTCATCATTATCTCCCCTATATCTGGACTGCCCCGTTCATTGTCACTTTGCGAAGTGTTGTTTTGCTCAGCTGACATTACCAAGCGTTATTCCTTGATCCCTGTTATTATCTGGACCCTAGATCTCTGCCTGGACTCTCGACTCTGTGAACCCTTGCTGCCTGCCCTGACCCTTGCCTGAGTCTGATTACGAGTACTGGATTGTCCCTACATCTGAGCCTGTTTCTGTTTATGTCTGCCTCTCTCTGTTTGATCGCTTGTGTCAATAAACTACTGCAAATGGATCCAAACGCCTCTGCCTCTGTACTACAGAACACTTCGCCACCACAGGATCCAGCAGATTTGTTCCGCCTAGCCCACGAGGTTTCTTCACAAGCATCGGAGTTGGTTACACATCATCAGCAGCTGGTTAAACTGACCACTCTCACTGAGGAACTAGTGAAATCTGTACGAGCACTCACCCCAGCGATCACGGCCGCCAATCAGGCTCCATCGCCCGCCGCACCTGCTTCTTCACAGCCTGTTGTGAGTACCCCTTCCAGCAATCCCAAAATGTCATTCCCCGAAAAGTTCACTGGCTCACCCATCACTTGTAAAGGTTTTCTGATGCAGTGTGAGATCTATTTTAACCAGTCCCGGGAGCATGCCACCGATGACAGCCGTATCTCCTTTGTGTGTTCGCTCCTCACTGGAAAGGCGCCTATGCAGATCGGCTTCACCCATATCACTACGGCCGAGCGTGAGAGGAGAAGGCGGCATAATCTGTGCATGTATTGCGCTCAACCTGGTCATCTGAGAGCTGCCTGTCCAGTGAGACCTCCTGGGAGACCCACATCCACAGATTCGATTGCGGTGAGTCCCCATGTTTCATCTCTAAACTCACTCATTTTGGAGATCTCGCTAAATTCTAATGGAGAGAGTGTCAAAACTAAAGCATTAATTGACTCAGGAGCGGCAGGGTGTTTTGTTGATCTTGCTTTTGCCAAAACTCATCGTCTTCCTCTCGTCTCTTGCGATCCCCGGATGGCAGTCGCAGCGCTGGATGGGCGCCCCCTGGGGACCGGGAGGGTACAGTATATCACACAACTCCTCACGCTTAACATCGGCTCTCAGCACACCGAAACTATACAACTGTTTACCATTAATTCACCTCTTCATCCAGTAATACTAGGATTTCCCTGGTTGGAGAATCATAACCCCCAGATTTCCTGGTCAGAGAGGAGGATTTCCCAGTGGTCTCCCCGTTGTCAGAGGAACTGCGCACCCACTGTCCAAGGTCCTGAAGCATGCGCACCCACTGTCCAAGGTCCTGAAGCATGTCTCGTTTCATCTACGGAGTCGGATCTTCATAAGGTACCGGCAGTTTATCACGATTTAAGCCGGGCATTCAGCGAGAGAGAAGCTGATCAACTACCACCACATCGTGCAGGCGACTGTGCCATTGAACTCCTACCTGGGGCTGTACCACCTCGCGGGAGAGTTTACCCGTTGTCTCAGCCTGAGACTGAGGCCATGCAAGCATACATCGACGAGCAACTATCCAAGGGCTTCATTACTACCTCTACATCCCCTGCTTCAGCTGGATTCTTTTTCGTGAGGAAGAGGGACGGTGGTCTTCGGCCGTGCATCGACTTTCGGGGCCTGAATGAGGTGACTGTGAAATATCGATATCCTCTGCCGTTAGTTCCTGCTGCCTTGGAGATGCTTCGCACAGCCCGGTACTTCACCAAGCTGGATCTACGGAATGCTTATAACCTGATACGCATACGCAGGGGTGACGAGTGGAAGACAGCATTTTCTACTACTTCCGGCCACTATGAATATCGGGTCATACCGTTCGGACTTTCCAATAGTCCCTCCGTGTTCCAGGCTTTTGTCAACGAGATATTCCGGGACCAGCTTAACCAAAACGTCATAGTTTACATGGATGACATCCTGATCTATTCTGAGACTCTCGAAGCGCACGTTAGGGATGTGCGAGCCGTTCTGAAACGCTTGATTGACAATCAGCTATACGCCAAGATTCAGAAATGTGAGTTCCATCAGACCCGAATCTCTTTCCTGGGCTACATCATCAGCGCCGAGGGGGTCCTTATGGATGATAGCAAGGTCCAAGCTGTGGTCAACTGGCCTCAACCCTCATCTGTGAAGGAGTTGCAACGCTTTCTGGGGTTTGCCAACTTTTACCGCAGATTCATACGGAATTTCAGCATGATCGTGGCTCCCCTCACATCCCTTCTCTGGGGGGGGGGGGAGGAAGTTCAGGTGGTCTACCGAATGCACTTCAGCGTTCGAACGACTGAAAGAGAAATTCACCACAGCCCCCATTCTTCACCACCCTAATCCTGAGAGTGAGTTTATCGTGGAGGTGGATGCTTCTAACACAGGAGTGGGTGCGATTCTTTCACAGCGCCATGGCAACCCAGCCAAAATGTTCCCCTGTGCGTTTCATTCTCGCAAGCTCAATTCAGCAGAACGTAATTATGATGTGGGCGATCGTGAACTCCTGGCCATGGAGGCAGCCTTTGAAGAGTGGAGGCACTGGTTGGAGGGCGCACGTCAGCCTTTCACTGTCCTCACGGACCACAGGAATCTGGAGTACATCAGATCCGCCAAGCGTTTTAATGCGCGTCAAGCTTGCTGGTCTCTGTTCTTCTCCAGATTTAACTTCAAGATCACTTACAGACCGGGGTCGAAGAACGGGAAGGCTGACGCACTCTCTCGTCTGTTTGATAGTCCCCATGAACCATCCAAACCTGAATCTATTCTTCCCTCCATGCTCATTGTGGCCCCCGTGCAATGGGATATAATTGCTGAGGTAACTGCTTCACAGCAAAATCACGCTGCCCTGCCAGAATGCCCTGCAGATCGCCTCTATGTTCCTCTCGAGCTTCGCCATCGTGTCCTCCAATGGGTCCACTGCACTCCCAGTGCGGGACATCCTGTATCACGGCTACCACTCAGCTCGTCTCCAACCGTTTCTGGTGGCCTACTTTGCAAGCCGACGTCATCACTCTCATTCACCAATGCGTTATTTGCAATACTGTCAAATCCTCTCATCTCAAGCCTGCTGGTCTTTTACAACCTCTTCCTGTTCCTCAGCGCCCCTGGTCCCACATTGCCGTGGACTTCGTCACTGATCTGCCCCGGTCCCAGGGGTTCACTACCATTCTATCGGTGGTTGATCGCTTTTCCAAGTCGTGCCGCTTTATTCCTATGGCTGGATTGCCTACCACCCTTCAAACAGCTGAGGCCCTTGTGAATCATGTGTTTCGTCTCTTCGGACTTCCAGATGACATTGTGTCTGACCGCGGTCCCCAGTTCACATCTAGGGTCTGGAAAGAGCTTTGCACCAAACTAAACATCAACGTAAGCCTCACATCGGGTTACCACCCTCAGGCCAACGGTCAGGTGGAGCGGCTCAACCAGGATCTCATCCGTTTTCTACGCACCTATTGTCACCAAAATCAGCACGACTGGAGTCGCTTCCTGGTCTGGGCAGAGTATGCCCAAAATTCTCTGTTGAAACCAGCTACAGGACTAACCCCATTTCAATGTGTTCTAGGCTTTCAACCCCCACTCTTCCCATGGGCTGGAGAAACATCCGATCTCCCTGCAGTGGAACGTGGCTACGGCGCAGCGAGGCTACCTGGGACTCCGCCACGTCCACTTACAGCGCGCTATCCGCCACTATCAGCAGCACGCAGATCGAAGAAGGCGCAGCGGACCTCAATACAGGCCTGGCCAGTGGGTGTGGCTCTCCACCAGGGATCTCCGTCTCAAGCTTCCCTGCAGAAAACTTTCTCCTCGGTTCATCGGGCCATTCAAAATTCTCCGCCAGATCACTCCTGTCTCTTTTCGATTGGCACTACCAGCTCATTACCGCATCTCACCCACTTTTCATGTGTCTCTTTTCAGACCCGCTACTACTCCCAGGAGAGAGGTGGTCCAGGAGGAGATCGCCCCAGTGCAGGCCCCTCCCATTGAGGTTGGCGGCGCAGAGGCGTACCGGGTGCGAATGGTCCTGGATTCCAGACGGCGCGGCGGGGTACTACAGTATCTCATTGACTGGGAGGGATACGGTCCCGAAGAACGCTCCTGGGTTAGGTCTCAGGATATTCTAGACCCCTCGTTACTCTCCACTTTCATCGAGACCACCCAGATCGCCCCGCACCAAGACCCCGTGGAAGACCCCATCGTCAGTCAGGTCCTCGCTTCCGGAGCCGCTCGCAGGGGGGGGCTCTGTCACGGAGCGCTCAGCTACGCCTCCCACTGGTTTCACCCGCTCCCTCTTCCCGGAGTTTTAGAACTGCACTTCCCATCTTTCCCTCTGGTCATTACCTATCTCCATCTCTGCCTGGTTTACCTGATTATCCTCATCACCGTCACCTGTTCATCATTATCTCCCCTATATCTGGACTTCCCCGTTCATTGTCACTTTGCGAAGTGTTGTTTTGCTCAGCTGACATTACCAAGCGTTATTCCTTGATCCCTGTTATTATCTGGACCCTAGATCTCTGCCTGGACTCTCGACTCTGTGAACCCTTGCTGCCTGCCCTGACCCTTGCCTGAGTCTGATTACGAGTACTGGATTGTCCCTACATCTGAGCCTGTTTCTGTTTATGTCTGCCTCTCTCTGTTTGATCGCTTGTGTCAATAAACTACTGCAAATGGATCCAAACGCCTCTGCCTCTGTACTACAGTACTGGATCGATAAGCAGTATCGGTAAGATAGTAATACCATTAAAACCTTAACGATACCCATCCCTAGTTATGCCTGTGCTTCTCTTGGATGCTCTGAATATTGGATTACGTGTCTGGATTGCCCCTTAATTAAAACTGCATTTGGATCTCAACCTTCGCGTCTCGGAGCAGTTCGTAACACCTGCTTTGTTTATTTAATATATTTGTTATACATTATTTATACAATGTTTTTACATTATACATTTTTAATTTAAGTGTACAAGTGCAGATTGGTCAAGTGTTCAATAAATGTATTTGTTGAGAAATTTTGTCTATCTTAAGTAATTATTTGTGTTACATTGTATCTTTCAAATAAAAGGTTCAAATAAGAGGTTAAAAACAAGCACATATCGGCCTAAATAAATCGGCAGCATTAATCCGGATTTCAAAAGATCGGCATCGGCCTGAAAAAAACAATACCGGTCGACCTATAGTTCACAGTATGATAGATATGCATTGATTGATTTGTGAGGAAAGGCTTTTGATGCTTTAACACTCTGCAGTGCTGAAGTCTCTTTAATGACGGATAATCAAAGTATTGAATGTTTTGTTAAAATTCAGAAGAGTTACTGTTATGTTGAAGTTTTTAAGATTACCATTTTGGTGAAAAGTGGAGCTTCATCTTATGATTGAGCTATGATCTTAGGACAGGTACATGTGGTACATGATATGTATTGATTTCTTTATTGGACAATTTCTGTGCTAACCAGAACATAGTTAATAAGCTGCAATCGTAAGTGTTTCCCAACAGCATGTATTTCACATACTCAAAATCACTGTATAGTATATGGAGAACTTAGAGCTTGATAGATTAGATAGATAGATAGATAGATAGATAGATAGATAGATAGATAGATAGATAGATAGACAGACAGACAGACAGACAGACAGACAGACAGACAGACAGACAGACAGACAGACAGACAGACAGACAGACAGATAGATAGATAGATAGATAGATAGATAGATAGATAGATAGATAGATAGATAGATAGATAGATAGATAAATAGGTAGATTGATTGATTAAAAATGGGGTTTAACTGGGGTTTCTTTGACCTGTCCAATTTTGTTGAATTTATCCAATTCAATTAGGTTCCCTCACATAAAGTATAAAGTAGAGTTTGTTTTAATCAAACCAAACCTGCCAAGTGTCATATTTTGGTAGAAGATCCCTCAGACCCCGCTGCTTTGGCTGTCTCTGGGCTCAAAATACAGTTTAGTCTAAGTTTAGTAGTTTAGACTATTTTGTCTGTTTAAGATTTTTTTTTCTGCCAACTTGGATATTCAAAAATATGCAAATATTAATGTATATTGTGATAAATATTGATCTTGAACGATGTGAAAAAGAATCATGCGATAATATTTTTGGCCATATCGCCCAGCCCTACCCTCATATAAATGATTTGAGTTGAGATTACACATTTAAACACATTAAAACATGTGGAATCACAGTCCACAACTGAATCAAGTACATCACAAAAAAAAAAAAAACTAATTGACCTATCCAGACAAGAATAGAGACAAGAGTTCATATAGTTGATTTTCTTTGACATAGAAATAATCTACAGTATCTCTATCTATCTTGACAAACATGTTGTACCTCAGACTAGTTGATGTGTCTTCACCCTTAAAATGTGATGGCTCATCCATAGACGCGTAACTCTTCATGGACACACAGCTGAGGTCAGGTGAGTCTGATCTCTTCATATGGAGTTGACTTAAACAGAAAAAGAAAAGAGTTCATATAGATGATTTTCTTTAACAGAAATAATCTACAGTATCTCTATCTATCTTGACAAACATGTTGTACCTCAGACCAGTTGATGTGTGTTCAACCATAGACCGGTCACTCTTCATGGACACACAGCTGTACTCCGGTGAGTCTGATCTCTTCATATGGAGTTGTCTTAAACAGAACAGAGACAAGAGTTCATATTAGTTCATTTAAACCTCAAGCAAACAATTCAATTCTTCTTCTAACAACAGTTGTGCATATGACAACACGATGTGACAAAACTGGATGTCTGAGTGGTGTTTGAAGAATAGCATCAGATTTATAGAGTATTGGATGGGTTTTTGGGGTAGACCCGTCCCTCTAAAAAGAGATGGACATCATCTCACTTGGGAATGTGCCGCTCCCCTCTCTAGTGATTTGGCTCATAGTCTTAATAGTGTTAGAGTGGGATGCACCAAAACAAATTATTCTTAAACTTAGATTAAATGAAGGTTAATCTGGTAATTCTGTTAAAACTTGTTTAAAATTCATTAGGGTTACACTTGAAATACATTTAATGTTGATTTAAATTTCACAGTTAATCTAGATTAACTTTAATGCTGTTGCTCCATTACTTTAAACTCTGATTTAAATAATTTAGGTGGTTTAAATAAAACAAACTGACCACAATTAAAGATGAATGACTGAGTAAGCAAACAGTGGATGTGCCATCAGCCCTCTGATTGTATTGATTGCAGGAGGAGGCAGACAAGGAGTTTGGATCTAGGTGCGAGTTTTAATTGAACAACGGTGGAAATAAACAGACATGAACAAATGAAACAACCACGATGGGCAGACAACCAGGGATCGTAACACTGATAGACATTAGGGTTACATTTTACCACATTTTGATGTTGATTTAAATGTCATAGTAATCTAGATTAACTTGAATGCTGTTGCTCCATTACTGTAAACTCTGATTTTAATCATTTAAGGGTTTTAAATAAAACAAACTGACCACAATTAAAGATGAATGACTGGGTAAGCAAACAGTGGATGTGCCATCAGTCCTCTGATAGACATTTATTCTATTATTACCAGCGACAGGTGATCATTATTGCTCCCCTCCTATCTAATGCTCGCTTCAGTCAGCAGAATAAACTCTTTATTTATGGCCATATAATAGTGGAACTGAAGGGAGGGGAGGTGGTCCAGCAGAGATTTGCACATCTTGATTCTTTTTGAAAACGCTGCTGCAACATGTTCTCAACCTGGTTGATCGGCCCTGTGCATTAACGATCTACAGCTAGATTCAGAATCCATCATGGCATCATTATTCACAGGTGAAGTTTTTAATCACAGGTTAAAATTTTAATCTCTAATTTTATTAAACCATGATTTAAATTAAGTGGTGCAACACAAATCAAATGAAAATAAAACATGGATCGACAAACAATGGATTAGCTTCAAACTCTGCTTAATTTAAAGGAAAAGTTCACCCATAAATGGATATTATCTCATAATTTATGGTGTGTTCACATTTGGCAGGTTTGGTTCGATTAAGGGTATGTTCACACTTGTAGTTAGGTTCTCTTGGTTCTCTTGGTCTGGACCAAAAAAGAAAATGGTACATTTAGTCCTCATTGGCTTAGCATTCACACTGGCATTTTTAACACCAAACCTAATGATACAAAACCAAAGGCATCAGGAAAAAGTCACAACCTGATTGGACAGCTTTTATGATTTTTTTTAGACGGAACTTGCCAATCATCCAAAACAATGCTGGGCTTAATGTGCTCGTTATATTTATAAATGTATATATGGTGGTTTTTTCACCAGCTGAGAGCAAAAGAAGAGTTAATAAAATGTCTAAAGGAGTCAAAACAGCGCCAGGAATTCGTCCGTTGCACACACAAACAAAGATATGCTTCAAGGATGGCTGATGGAGTTTCTGACGCCTGTCCCGAACTGTAATAGGCAACATAGCATGAGAAGAACCAGATATGCTTGAGGTCCATATTAGGCAAATTATTTCCTGTTTTGGTCCGTTTAGACGTCTTTGGTCCATGTTGCGTTCATATATCAATCGAACCACACCAGAGTTCATTTGGAAGCGGACCGAGACCCACTATTCTCGCCAGCCGCTGCCTTTTCTCTCTATGTTTTTCTCCCCATAGAGTATTAGATACGGCTTGGGCCAGTTAACGCCATTGCACACAGGTGGTCTGCATACCTGGCATAGGGCGGGTTAGCGACATTGTGGGTACCGCAGCCCGTTCGGGGTGTGGCGAACAAAAGAGATACCAGCTCCTTGGTGGACGTCTCGCTCCCTGGGTCGTCCGTCTCAGGGACGCTTAGGAGCCTTACGGTTCTTCGTGCAGGCCCATCCTGCAAGGGACTCTACGCTGGGGCCGAGAACTGGGCTCGGGTTAAGGCGGAGCTGCCTGGGCTTTCGCAGATGCAGGGGGATGCCCTCGGTGAGCAGAAAGGGTGAGCATAAGAACATGAACATCAACAAACGCTGCCTCAGTGTGATCACTGCCCAGTCACGTGAGGTAGCGCCCTTGACCATCAGAAGCGGAGAGATAACGACTGCATCCAGGAATCACACAAAGATGGAAAGGCATCTTTATAAAGATATGTCTTTAAAAAGACGTTCAACATCAATGTGTGTGCTCTCATAGAGAAAATATGCTCTTTAGCAGGAATATATACTCTTTTAACACTGTCGAAGTGCCATGGGGCAAAATCTGCACTCGCCTTGTAGAAGGACAAAAAGCTGCTGGAAATGTGTTGTATATTCAACAGCATACGCTTCTGAACAGGTGAATGGAACAACAGTAGTATTCAGCTCACTGATAGTACAACCGCTCGGCTCCGAAGAATAAATCTGAATGGAGTGGGCATTCCAGCTCCTTTTATACCGGCATGTCCGGGGGAGTGGCATGCAAATTCCACTTGCCAATTCTCATTGGCCTTTTCTCAAAGAATGGGAGATGTTCGGGGCTCTCAAGAGCAACCCTTAGTGTCACTACACTGATACAATGTCGAGTGAGAGACAGCAAAGGAACAATATTTATTATTTTTAGTAGCAGTGATCACTTAGAGAAAATGACTACATCTCACATGAGGCTTCTGAAATAAGCTACGACCGAAGAGTTTAAAATTTACAGGCCAATAAATGCACAGAATTGATGTACACTATAAAATGCAATGTGCTGCTTTTGAAAAAATGTTTTCACAAGAATGAAATGATCAAATTTACATTTACATGAGAAACATACACACAAATGACCTTTGACCCCAATCCTAAATAATGTGCATTTTAGTTTGATGGTTTGTTCTGTATTCATCTGAAGAAAATTCTGTGTTCATGTCTAAAAATGTTGAGAGAAACACATTTGAGTTTCACCTTCTACACACGACTGACTGTACAGGTTTCTCCAGTTCTGTCTGTGACTGAATCAAACCGGTCTCACTGTCATCTGACTGTAGATCTCACTTTACCCTAAAGCTGTTTCACATGTTTATACTTGAGATAATCCAGTCTGTTCTCATTTCTCCTCAGTGTTTTTATACTGTAGTGTTGTGCAGCATATCAGAAATATCTATCAGTGTATTTTATTAAAGCATTGAAAT
>NC_068285.1:2100626-2113126 GCF_025860055.1 Xyrauchen texanus
TTTATAAATGAAACATTCAATCAAAAGATCTTTTATACTTGGCCAGACATTGCCATTATAAAGATGCAACACCATTTACAGCATGACCTCAAAAAAGAAAGAAACAGTGTCAGCTTCTTTGGGTCGCTGATGTGAAGGGCAGAAAGTAGCCCAAAAAGTCAGTCACTGACCCAAGTTTTGACAAATGTCCGCAGCTCATTTCCTGTGAGTTAAAAGTCAACTTTCACTCTTCCTGCTCCAAAGTATTGATGGCATCTGCTCCTTTCTGTGCTTGCTCAAGCTCCTCTTCCTAAATGCAAAGAAATAATCCTTGTCAAAATGTATATTAACAGTTTTGTACAATTAAATATCCTCAAAATCAATAATTACAGAGTAAAAAGAAAAGTGATGCTTAAAGGTTTAAAAATGATCTCATTTACTCACCCTCATGCCATCCCAGATGTGTAGGACTTTCTTCTGTTGAACACAAAGATTTTTAGAAGAATATCTCAGCTCTGTTGGTACATTCAGTGCAAGCGAATGGAGGTCAAAGTAACATAAAGGCAGCATAAAAGTAATCCATAAGACTCCAGTGATTTAATCCATGTCTTCAGAAGTGATATGACGATTGTGGTTGAGAAACAGATCAATGTTTAAATACTTTTTACTATAAATCTCCACTTTCACTTTCACATTTGTCATCTTTTGTTTTTGGGGATTCACATTCTTTGTGCATTTCACCACCTACTGTGCTAGGAGGAAAATTAATAATATAAATGACTTAAATATTGATCTGATTCTCACCCACATTTATAACTTCATTTCTGAAGACATGGATTATTAATATATGTTAAAATGGTGCTATAGAAATATGAATAATGTCATCCAAATGTGTTTCCTACCTTTTTTTCTCTCTACTGAGTAATTTACCTTTGAACTTTTTGGCAAAAACTTTGTGTTGTCCACCACGAGCTCTCCTCATCCAAAATTGCAGCTAGCCCCAAATATGCTGGTGCAAAATTCAGTCACATTCTGCATCATGTGGTTTCCCAAGTAATCTGAAAATATTAGGCTGGATTAACTAAACTTCAGATTATTGTCGCTTAACTCAAAATAATTAGCAAAGTTTCTTTATTATTATTATGAGTACAGCATAATCTCAATATCTTGTCACACATAATTAAGGAAAGTTGAATGCATTATGTTGTCAGTAAAATATTTGAATGATCAATATTTGTGTACAAGCAACAAAACTGGAGAGCCTAAAGGTGTCACGAGAGATCTCTGCTGCTATTGAGGCAGAAACCCGACTGCAGTCTAAATGCCAGCTGTGGACGCAGGTACATAAACCAGGTACGCAAACACCGACTTACAGCCAGCAGATTCTGTGAAATATGCCATGTTCACGGGGAGTCTTCTGCTAAAGCCTTGGCAGCCCGTATTCTGAGAGGAACTCCTCAGACAGGCGCTATGAAAAGAGGATCTGGATCCTCAGATACTGAGGCAATATTCAGATTTTTGTGATGTCTCTGAGACGCAATGTGGCATCATCATCCACCCTGATGCACCTCACCTTGCAGCCACCTCTGATTCTGAAGTCTTCAGCCCAAGAGGAACACAACCATTTGGGCTGGCTGAGGTAAAGAGTTGCGATGTTAAACACCTGATCACAGTTAAAGGCCAGAACTGCCTCAAGAAGAGCCACAAGTACTATTATCAGGTTCAAGTCCAACTGGCCTAAAGAGGACTTCATTGGTGTGATGTCATCACAGATACCCACACTGACTTCACAGATGAGAGAATCTTTAGGGATGAGGAGATCATCACCTCAATGCGACAGAAGCTGGATCATTTCTATCATAACATACATGTGATTTATTAAGTTATCAAACTTGAGGCAGAATTTTATAGCATGTAAATAGTTTTAGGTGCATGTGGAAGGTGAACAAGTGACAACCTGTGAAATTAATATTAGCAGTTCCTGTTGTAAATATTTGTAGTTTTCTTACAATGCAAAATTGACTGAAATTGTAAACTGCGATGAGAATTGTATGTAACTTTATATATATATATAGCTTATGTACTGACATACACATTTAGAAAAGGTTTGTGATCTGTGGGTGTTTCACATTTAATTATCAAATTTAAAAAAGAAGATTGGAAGCAGTTGGTTGCAAACATACCTTTAATAAAGCTTCATTAAAATTAAATGAAGTTTACAGTGTAATATCTGTGGAGGGTCTCAGTCATGTTCATATCTTGTAGTAGTATTCAGAGTAACTGGACTTGCTGTGAAAACACTTGAATATGTTTTGATCCTCATCCAAGAAGCTTCTTCAGTTCTACTGACAGGTGGGGTCTGACCTTTTTAACCTCTTAAGTGTGTCACCCCAGAGAGAGAGACATCTTCACCAGTCAACAGAACTGCAGAAGTTTCTTGGATGAGCAGCGAAACTTCAAGTCTTGTCACAGCAAGTCCAGCTGCTCTGAATCCTACTACACTATAGTTACCATGGAATTCACTGTCACATTGTTTCTGCAAGACAGAAAAAGCTGTTACTATGTTTTTGTAATACAAACCAGAAGAAGGATGAAAGGCAGAGTCATGAACTTTTGCCCCTGCACCTGCAGGTAATGCCTCCTCTGTGCTGTCCCGTGGGATCTCCTGAGAGTCATCCAGGACAGCAGCACTAAGACACTTTCTTGTTCAGCTGGTAAACTTTTTTTTTTCTAAGTCCTGTGATGCTCAGTACGAAATGTGGGCGTTACTTCCGATGTCAAGTTAACAGCTGTTGTTGCGGCATATGTCCTTCATTCTTTTGTGTGGTGTTGGGATTTTGAGGAGAGCATGTTTGATTTTGGATGGACATACATCAGTCACTATATCAGTGTGTTAATAAAAAGTAATAAAGACAAAGAAAGCGCGAACAAAACGCTGTTTCTCCCAGATGCAGTTGAGATTTAATCTAAGCACAAACGCAACATTTTGATCATAATTATCGGTTGTTTTAGTGGAGTGTTAGTTCAGCTTCAGATGTGTGTGCTTGTGATCGTGTCACCCTGCATGTTCAAATCAGACAGACACACTGAGGAAGAGTTGTGAAGTTCTCATTCTGTATGTAACTGCTTTTTCAAGTTGTCCGATTGGACATTTATTTCCTTTAAATCCACACATAAGTTTAAACTTTTGTTCGGCGGGTGATTGACTGATGAGAGGCGGTACTTCACTGCCATCCGGGACTCATCAGGATAGTGTTTTAAAAGTCAAATGCGATGTGGTTTTTGACCACCTCTGTATGTGTTTGTGTCAATCACCAAAAATTTTGCACCCCGTTTACAACTATATTTAGCGCTGACCATTTGCAATCGGATCATCCGAAACCAGTCTTATTACCAGCTGTAAACAGGGTCTTAAAATGACAGCAGCCAGATCTCGGGAATGCTATAGAACGACTTCCGGTGGAAGTCCCACCCACATCCGTTTCCCCAGTAAGACCCCAAAGGAAAAAGGTGGACAGACATTTTTCCACTTACTCTGATGCATTTTCGACTTATTTAGCAGCGTAAATCTCACAAATTAATTTATAATTATGCTTATTGTTATATTACCCTTGAATTAGTTTTATAAACTGAATTAGCACAGCTGTGAGGGGGTTTCTATTACAGATGCTGAGAGAGTGACCGTAAATTTGGCATCTTCTCCCATCTGACTCTTAATCCACCTCTCTCTATTATTGAACTCTTCTTGAAAGTCATTCATATGTAACAGTTTTTCTTTTGGTCTTAAGTGAGAATAATATTTGATGTGGTCTCATATTCACCACTATTAATGTTTAGCCTGCAATCGTTTACTTCCTGTCCAAAAACAGCATTTGAAAAAGTAATATGGTGGTGTGTGAAAATTGCTTTTAGGAAACAAGTTAATTTCTGTGATTTTAAGATTTTGAGACCGCTATAATGTACACACACACACACACACACACACACACACACACACACACACACACACACACACACACACACACACATGTTGGTGCAGCTATCCTTATGAGGACTCTCCATAGACATAATGATTTTTATTCTGTACAAACTATAGATTCTATACCCTAACCCTACCCCTAAACCTAACCCTCACAGAAAACTTTCTGCATTTTTACATTTTCAATAAAACATTGTTTAGTATGATTTTTAAGCGATTTGAATTATGGGGACAATAGAAATGTCCTCATAAACCACATTTATAGCATAATACCCTTGTAATTACTAATTTGTAACCTAAAAAAATGTTCTCATAAACCACATAAACAAACCCACACACACACACACACACACACACAGATACATACACACACACACACACACACACACACACACACACACACACACACACACACACACACACACACACACACACACACACACACACACACACCAATGTCACTGTCAGTCACAGCAACTGCAGAACAACATTCATACAAACCAAAGACATCCACAAGACTCAATAAACAAAAATACATCAGTTATAAAAACCTTAAAACATGGTTTAGATTTACTATTTGTGCTTTCATGTGTATGACATTTACCAAAGAAAGTCAAATGATTCTCAGTCAAATTCACAGATTCAATTTATCATCAGATGTCAGATGAACGTGATCTGATCATTCTTTCCAAAATCTCTGAAATTACCAGCAATCAAACAATAAAAACAAACAATTTTCATCTATTTCAAGAAGTCTTTATTAAGTGTGTTTACAAAAGTTTGCATAGAGAAGTACGCACAGATCGGTGAGGATTTCTCATCAAATCTTATCATATTCATAACAATCATGAGTCTCATGAATCATTTATTAGACTTCTGAATTATATTCTGTGTTGTTTTGAAGCTTGAAGAGGTGTCACCATAAACTGACATTGTATGACATCACTGAGCACAACATTATTTCACAATTTCTCCCTTTGTGTTCAGTAAATGAAAGAAAGTCATATGGAGTTATAACAACACGGGGGTGAGTAAACAATGACTGAATTTACATTTTTGGGTTAACTAGTGTATAGGACGAGGGGTTTTGGACACAAGAAAAGTGTGATGATGATGATGAGCAGTGATGATTTTATTGTTTGCATTGAGAAGTACTAAACTGAACCAAACTAATGAGTTTCACAGGTTTTTGAGGTTGTGGTTTTAACTTCTGAAACCCGTCTGTTGTGCTCTATTGGGCGAGAGAAGAAATGTTTTGAAGGTTTATTTATATTTTTAATAAACTTGCCATATTAATCAAAACATGCTGTCATGCTCTGATTGAAAAACAATTAAAAGTTGTTTATTTTTGCAGTTTCCAGTTGGAGTCATCTGATGTCTGAAGGCATGCCCCCCTCACTGCCACCTGTAATGCAGTTACTGGAGATGATCGAAATGCAGCACAACATCATCTTAAAGTTTGGGATTAAATACATTTAAGACACTGACACAGAATGATACACAATACTACCATCATCTATTGCAGATCTTATCATTGCACAATATATTCTCTTTAAAGAATAATGATTTGCACCCCAGTCTATCCCTGCCAAGCACTTTAAATAATTCATTTAATAAATAATAAAATCCCTTTTTACATTTGTCCATTAACTGTTGAATGTGTGCACTAAAAGTCCATTTCAAATCCACCCCTAAAACCCCCTTACCCCTGATACTGGTTCCTAAACCTGATCATATCCCACTCAAAATGGCTGCCAGGAACTCCTTTTATAGGGCGAGCTCATCCCATTCAAGGGACATAATAATGAGCTTTATTTCCACAGATTAGGCAGACGAGGTGACTAAATCATTATTTGTCACATAAAACATTAACATGGTTCAACATAAAGGGGATCATTAATATTTAAGACATTTCACAAGAGCAATCATAATTCCCAAATATTCCTCCCCGTGTGATGCAACTGAACTATAATGTGCAGCTTTGCATGAACAGAGATTTGGTAAAAGAATGGTAAACTGGTGCAACTCTTTTTGTGTCGGCCTGATTAAATGAAGCAATAAACTTCAGTTGTCACACACTGTGTTGTGTTCTTCTAGAGCAGTTATTATGATGAAGCTCCCCAAAGTCATTTCACAAGCACGATGATTCTCAGATGACTGCCGATTTATTGAAAGATTCTCCATTTGATCATCAACTCAAGATGCTGTAAGAACTCAAATATAGGCAAGAACAAACATAGAAGAGAAATACAGAATATAGAATGACTCAAATAAACACAATAAATGTTCTGAGTAATTCCATCATAAACAACATGTTGAATGTGTTACAGAGACAAACATATAAATCAAATAAATGGAGAAACTTATTTCATTGGCTGTTAATTACCAAAGGAGAACTGAAATCTTGGATTTTGTAACATCTTGTGACTTCAGATGAGCAGCACGACTCGATAAGAGACTTTTCATGTGGACAATCTTTTATCGAGTCTTTTGAGTTTTTATTGTTGTAATAAAAGTCACAGATAAACAGTTCCTTCCAAACTGGCTTAAATCTACCAATTAAAGATCTGTTATTTCTTTAACACAAAACTATTACAAACATATTTAAGTAATCATAAATAAATCTTAATTTGACCTTGATGTCAGCAACAGTGTTATTAAAATAAAACTTTAAACAAACTCAACCATGAAATGATTAAAGTTAACACTTAATGTCATAAACACCAGCACACAAACAAATCTACAAACACAACACTGTGGAATATTGAGGAATAGGAATATTTTTACTGACAGGAATTCTATAAAATGTTTCCTAAAATATTAAATTACCTGAAAAATAGAAGAAAATAATAATAATTATGTATCAGAACTTCAACACATGAAATTGTTTCGAGTTTGAGAAATGAAAGTTTGAGGCAGTTAAAGGGAAAGTTCACCAAAATAATCAAATTCTCTCATCATTTATTCCCCCTCATGATATCTCAGGTGTGTGTGTGACTTTCTTTCATTCTTCACTTGAAGAAAAATAGAAAAATATCTTTGCTTTGTAGATTTTTTCTAAACTCCAAATCAGTTTAATTAAGACATAATCTGTGACATTTACACAGCATCAAATAAACGTAATAAAAAAAATAAATCTTTAAATCTCGCCTTCCTCATGTTGCATTTGACTGTCACTCATTGTTAAAGATGACATGCAGGTGTCGCGAGCGCTGCGCATCACGAGCACATCAGAAGTCCAGCACGAGCGCAACATATACAGACATGTCCGAGTCTGAACCTTTATTTCTGCACCACAGAAGTTGTAGTCCGCTCTCTGGGATTACTTGGCAATGTAAAAGACCCACAAGGCAGCATCAA
Organism: Xyrauchen texanus; assembly: GCF_025860055.1. Lineage (NCBI taxonomy): Eukaryota > Metazoa > Chordata > Actinopteri > Cypriniformes > Catostomidae > Xyrauchen > Xyrauchen texanus. The sequence continues at coordinate 2,107,945 of NC_068285.1, forward strand.
TGTTGATGGTTACTCAGTCTGTAAAGTCAGCCACAACAAAAGTATCGGCTCAGGCGGGAAACACTTCAAACCATAAGCACCATCTCTGTAAGTGGAAATACAGTACACAGGATAATAAATGATGTTTCACAAAAACCCCAGATTCAATATAGTTTTACATGATTTGTAATGAATAGTTCGGCTAAACTTATGTTTATGCTTTCTGTCACATTCACAAATGCAGCAAATGGATTTAAAACCTTGTTCAACTTTATGATGTGCAACTGTTCTTTTGCAGCGCAACAGCAGGCCAATGTGTTTGATAATATTAATAATCTGTTTATTTGTAAAACATAGTAATAAATAGGGCTAACAAAATTTGGTGTTCAGGAAATTGACATTGGCAATATTCATGCAAGAAATTGTCAGAAACGGTGGCAGAAATTGTCAATATTGGACAAAATGGCAATAAATAAACTGAATTAGTTATAACTGAAATATTTATCTGTGTGTTTATCAGAAATAGCATATTTCATAACCGAATATTGAACTGCTTTTAATATGATCAATGCACCTAAATACAGTGAAACATTAATACCGTGAAACATTGATACAGTGAAACATTAATACAGTGAAACATTAATACAGTGAAACATTAATACAGTGAAACATTAATACCGTGAAACATTAATACAGTGAAACATTAATACCGTGATCTTTCTTGTGACGGTTATCATACCGTGAAAATGTCATACCGTTAGCTCCTACTCCAGCGGTTAAATTAATGTCTTCTAAAGCTGACATGATCAAATATTCTTATATATTCCGTTCAAAAATATTATAATATATTGAAGTTAAAGGGGCTGTTCACACCGAATGCATTTTTGCGCTTGACTTGAGCGTCACGTCCCGTTGTGTTTTTTGGACCATGTCATGTGCCATAAATACATGAAATGTTTAATAAAACATTTTTATAGTATAATGAAGAGTTATTTTTTTTAAGTTATTCAAAGATCAAGTTCTTGTGCAATTAATGTTGAATATTAATGTTCATCCTGTGAGATTTAGAAAGACACCTCAGACATCAAACCAAGAAATCTGACATACAATTATTGAAAATGGATTCAACAACTATTATAAACAACAGAACATTTATAGTAATAATTTCTGTATTAAATCATTTGAACTCATCATTAGACCTTTTGATTTTGTGTATAAAACACAAATCACGATCATGAACACTGTAACTGCTGATGATCTTGTGCAGGTGTTCATACTGGAGTGAATAAAGACAAATAATGTAAAAACAGTGTCTTTACAAAACATAAAGTTAAGAGTTAATGGTCTGGTTGTAAAATGAAAGTCAGAATATGATAGGCTGTGTTTGTATCACTAAAGTGTGTGGGCTGTTTTTATTGAGCTCTCTCACTATAATCACAATGACGCCAACATAAATACTTCAGTGACAGTTCTCGTCGCTAAACTTTTAAATCCCACTTCAGTTCCACTCAAACACCTGCAATTCCGAACACAAACATTGGGGCTGGACCAAATGTGGTTTTGATGTAATGACGCCCCAGGGCCGGATTAAGGTCCACCTGGTGTGACGTCACCAGCGAATGGTTAAATCGTTGTGCTCGGTTTCTGTTCACGGTCCTGAATCGAGCATTTGCAGCATTTTCCAATCTTTACCTCCGTTACTTGCGTTACCTCTGAAGAACTAACTTGGATTAAACACTGTCAAAGAAATCTGGCAGCTGTGATTGACAGAATAATTATGTTAAAATACAGTTCAAATGTAGTAAACCACTTTACAGAACAACCTGAACATTTCACAGTTTAAAATGGTTGTAATTTACACGCTGGCACTGTAAAAATCTGTTGTTTACTTTATAAGGTATTTGTGAATCACATAGTAACTACAGAAGGACACAAAACTACTGTATTGTCTTTTCAAATAAATTAAACCCTTTTACTGTATATTTTACAGTTAATATTTGTTAATCAATGAACATTTTATTTCTGTAGCATGTTTACAGTATTTTACTGTTAAAATTACTGTCATTTTTTACAGTGTGCAATGAACTCAAATTGTTGATAAAGTGATAGTTCACCCCAAACTGAACAATCTCTCATCATTTACTCACCAATGTCAAAGAAAGAAAGTGAAACACCTCTGGGACGGCACGAGGGGAGTCAATTATAAGATCAGTTTCATTTTTGGGTGAAATATCCCTTTAAACTTTTATGGAATAATAAAATAATGATGATAAACTGTGGAAACAGACATGATTGTACAATTGTAACAATGTGATTTGATATTGTTCATTGTGTTTTGTCAGTATCTTCATGTTCCTTCCGAACACATGTTTGTTGTGGATCCTGCAGTTGCTGAATCTGACATGGAGAGTCTCAGAACTGCATCCCAAAAATTAGCCCATATTACATGACACACAAACACACAATAAATCATTGTAAAAACATGATCACTTGTAAAGGTACATTTTCTTTCGGACATTTTGTGTGTAAATGGTTTTGAAACACAGACAATACTTCAGAATGCGGCTGAAGCGACTCAGAAAGGAAGAGTGGGGGAACATTCAGTGGAGGTCTGCTCATATTTCACACACAGTCCAAGAAGATGCAACGAGTTGTGGGATGTTTGTCTTACAGGTCATCTTTAATGAAAAGATGAAGCTTTCAAAACTGTGATGAAATCTGATCAACTGCTCACTTTAGACATTGTTCTCACTGATATAAAGTCTCTAATGGACATGAATGAAGCATCTGTATCTTTTATAAGCTCTGCTGCTGTAACAAACGTTAAATAAACTGTGAACAGTTTCCTGAGATTCCACAGACATTCAACATCATCTAAAGAGCAAATCAAAGAACAGAGAAGGGAGATGGCAGAGGACATTGCATCAGGTTAACTGCTCAAAAATCAATGAGACATTTTGTGTCATAGCATTTAAATCAGTTAATGTGAGCTAAACATTTGTGTTCATTATTCTATAGAAATGTCCATTTTACAATGAAAAGAAGACTCCTGCTCTATCTGTGCTTTGAGAGACCTCCCTAAAGGGACAAGCACAGACATCATTGACATCATTTATACAATATACTTTAAACATGACATCGTCTTACACAAGACAGTATTTTAAATGTGTTTCCTTCATACACTGTAAAAGTTTGCATGTTCAGTTCACTTCAAAATGAATTTATATTAATGTTCCTACGCAAGTAATGTCAACTTATTATTAAACTTAATAGTACATTTCTAGTTAACTTTACTTGCTTGTTTTTTATTAATTACTATAAATGAATTAGTAACCGTACAAATGATTTATTAGGACACACAGACCACTGATGTGAGCAAGGGAGTGTTTGCACTGTACTTTTATCAGGATGTGTGTGGAGCCGATGTAGATGAGTGTTCAACGCACCTGCTGTATTGAAAGTGCAGACACACTTGGAGAACAGGCACAACAATGCTACACGTCAGCCTGGGTGCCAGTGCTTGAGCCTGTAGTGTCTCAGCAGCAGATTTTGACTGGCACAGGTGTATTTACAGGACCTACACTGCATGAAGTGTGCTCTCAAGGTAGAGCTGCATAAGAAAATACTCAAATGTGAATGATCAGATTCATAAAAGGCAATTTAATAATGAACAATGAAATAGACAATTCATTTTTTCTTCTACTTTTTTTTAGTGTATTGCAACTGCTGCACAGCAATGAAACTCCCCTATATGATCAATAATCATCATCTCCTCGGAATATTCTAGAAAGCAATCTTCAACTGTTAGTGCAATTGCCCTCAGTACAGTATTAACCCATGGAAAGCAGGTCATCTGACTAACGAGGCTACAGAATCATATGCACAACTTCCAAACGCAATTTAATTGTGCAGCAAAATCCATCGCAACAAAAGACAAAAACAGATTTATTTGATGTAACAGGATTAAAAATACAGCTAGATTTAAACATACAGGAATGTTGATAACTTACAAAGAAAAGGTAGTAGTGTATCTATTGTTCCTATATCGACTAATTTAGGAAAAGTGTGACTCAAAGAATAAACAATGATCATCAAAAACCCAATAAAGTCCTCACATAAAGATTCTTCTGGATTATCACCACGTGCTGTCTCTTCTTTCACAAACATTCTTCTTCCGCCGTTTGATGAAAACTTCCAGTTCTTTCTTTTATTATTGAAGAAAATATCAAAACAAACAATACAAATACAACATTTCAAAAGCTAGGGGGAGGTATAAATAATATTATAAGAACATTATAAAAGTGCACATGCTTGTAAAACTCCAATAGCTTTTAGTTTCTTCGAGGGCAATATTGACTCAATATAATGCTTCACTTCATTATTAAATACTGTAAAAATATTACATTTATGAATTTCTGCAAAGCAAACTTACTAAAATGAAGTTATATTAACGTTCCTAGTTAAGTAATGTCAACTTATTATTAAACTTAATAGTGCATTTCTAGTTATCTTTACTTGCTTAATTTTATTAATTACTATAAATGAATTAGTAACCGTACAAATGATTTATTAGTAAGATTACTCTAAGTCAATGAACTTCAAATTAATACAATTCGTTCAGTTTACTTCTGAAATAATCTCAACATGAGTTTACTGTGTCACTTTAAGTTGTTACACTTAAAATACTACAATCGGTGTCCACATTCTCTTTAAGTAAACTCAACATCATTTATCTAGTTCAAATAACACACTTAACTGTTTATTTGTGTAATAAACAGCTGAAACTCTTTAAGAACAACACAATAAAAACTATTCCTTTAAAACAATCTGTTCTCAAGACTTCGAGCTCTTGCCGCACTCTGCTGCATGACAACATCATATCTGGACCATAAACACGGTATAGAGCATTTGCAGAACAGACACTGTGCAAACTCAAAAACACATTTACAAAGAAAAGAAAAAGAGCCTTTAAACTGTAAAACTGTCAGTAATTTAAACAGTAAAATACTGTAAAAATGCTGCAGAAATAAAAAGTTCATTGATTAACAAATATTAACTGTGAAATATACAGTCAAATGTTTTAATAGATTTTAAAAGACAATACAGTAATTTTTACAATAAAATGATGTAAAAATGTAATTATTTAAATGTAAAAAGATTTTCCTGTATAATTAATGGTAAAAAGAATGAGAGCACATGTAAT
>NC_068285.1:2123126-2153126 GCF_025860055.1 Xyrauchen texanus
CACACAGGACTGTTATTTAGTTTTCCTGGAACTGAATGTGTTAACACTAACAACAAAACAAATATGTGATTAATCGTGATTCAATATTTCAATCCACTGACAGTCTTACAACACATGAGGGGTGTGAGGGGTCCAGGAACTGAGTTTGACACCCCTGCAATACACACACACAACATCCCACCAACAATAAACTCAAGTGCTTTCACACTGCACTTAACCCTGGGTTATTGTCTTTTAACCCCGCTTTAACCTCCAGTAAAGTAACGTTTCACACTTGTAACTCTGAAAGGTGATTAGCAACACTTTTAATCCTGGGTTATGAAACGGCTCCAGATCAGTGTTAGCGCCGCTTTTAAAAGTGCAGCAGTAAGTTTTTATCTGGCTCTTATTCGTCCCAATAGTACCAGTGGTTTTGGACTTTATACTGACACCACAGACTGATCACTGCCCGACCCCCTGTGAAAAATCCTGCACCGCCCCTGTTAACTGCTGCTGCGCCACACAAAAATGTCTGTAAGATGGACTGCTGCGACTCGTAATCTCTCTGGCGGCTGATGAGACCGTTGTGTGCTCGCTCTTGGTGCTTGATGTCACACCGTTTATCTGTGATCATTATTGATATTATTAGTGGTAGTAACTGATCAACTGCAAGACAGTTTGTTATGTCGCGGTCAACATGGCAGCATCCATGAGGGGCGACCCGCTCAATGTACAATTAAACAGCTTTTATTGAGGTCAGTATCTGACTGGAGTCATCATCTAATGTGAGTGTACATCATTTTAAACATATTTGTGTGCTATTGTGTTTATTTGTAACACTTTTAAATGAGCTTAATACAGTGACAGAGCACAACACAAGCAAATGTGCTACAGTATCACTGTTCATTTCCTGTATGCTAATGCACTTTATAAACCCTATTTAGTACTTTACAAATAAAACATATTATTAGTATTAAACATATTGTAGTCTTGCTGTTGTGCTGCACTTAAGCAAATAATAAATATTATAAAATGAAAATAAGCTCATCGTAACATTTCATATAAACACAATCCGTTTGCATCTAAATATATTATCCTCCACAGATTTCATGGGACGATGCAACAAACTTTCCAAACATAATAACTGAGAACCATTAATGGTGCCAAACCCAAAATGTCCAAAATACTCTCACACTGCAGATTTCAGCAGTGAAATAAATGTACGATAAGATACTGTCCAAAGCATTAACCAACAGATTCAAACTTTACATATCTAAATTAATTCACGCTGACAGTCATATTGTATTCCTAAACGCACAATATTTGATCATTTGTTTTGAATACATGATCTGATTTCTTTTGCCAGAGACAATAATCTTAATGTAGGATTTTTAGATTTGGACCAAGAAAAAGCTTTTGATGGTGTAAATAAATGTTCAGGGTCCGACATGTCTTTGTGGTGAGATGAGCCCGTGCCGTGCCTTTAAATGAAGTTTCCATTCAATGTAAAATGAGGAAATCACGATTTATCAAATGTATCTGGTGATGTCATCATTAAACTGATTTGGATTTTAGAAAAGTTCAGATTTTATATTTAAACAGATTTTATATTCATGCAATACTGTGAATAAGAATGTCTATGGTGTGAAAATCATCTATTATTAAACTGGGGTATATCGTGAAACTGTTAAACCGTTACATCCCTACTGGAGATGCTGCAACTATTACAGAAACCATCTTCAACATCATTACAGCAGAGAAATGCAGACCTGCAGACACTCTTGCATCATTTACCAGTGATGCTGCTTCTGTTATTATCGGTAAGATTTGAACATTTCACTTTTATTTGAATAGCAGTTTTGATATAGAATTGATTTTTACTGTCAAGGCAAGAAAACTGAAGAAAGAGACTAAAAGACCTTTTCCCTGAATCACTGTCACTGTGTTCCCCATCCAATAAAAAGGGAAAGTCTTACCCAACCAAATACTGCAAAACCATTTCAACAATATTTTGGCTGTCTGTTTCAATGAGCGTACTGTGTGCTTGAAAAGACTATTGAGTTGCTGTTTGAGTTACTTGTGAACATTGACATTGACAACATTGAAATTGACAACAGAACGATCACCTAATGTAAACAGACATGGCTGCGAGGAACATTGATCCCAATTTTGTGTTGACTGTTTGTATACGAGCTGTAAACTTTTATAGTAGTAATTTTGTGACCATTTGGATGTCTGTCATAAAATAATCATACCATGTGCTTGAAAAGACTGTATGAGCTTCAGTTTGTGTGAATATGAATTACAGGCACTTGGGCAGAGCAGTTTAATGTTGGCCTGAAAACTGATTTGAATCTGACATCACTGACTGCTGCAGAAACACAAATGTGTGACACTACTCTAAGGGTGCCAGTCATAAACCATCACAAATATGCACCAGTAAGTGTGAAAGGGTGAAGTGACAGATGCTTAAAGATTGTTCTTTTGAATTGTTTTCCTAAAATGAGTAAAAAATAATATTCTATATAAAATGTAATGATTACAAAAATGTCCTCATTCTAATGAAACACTATAAATATATGTCTTCTGTGTGTATTTGTTAAGGATTTACATTTTTTAAAAGGAATAAATACAGGTGCTATTTCACTGACCATTCAATAAATTCAAGACCAATTAGGGCCTGGGTTTAAGGGGTTAATATGGGTATAAACAGGGTTTTACAGCTCAACATACTTAAGTTTGTCCAGTGTGCAGTTTGGATCGTTGAGTCTTTCAGAGAGCAGCCTGACTCCTGATTCTCCTGGGTGATTGTAGCTCAGATCCAGCTCTTTCAGGCGTGAGAGATTTGATCTCAGAGCTGATGCCACAGAACAACAGCCTTCCTCTGTCACCATACAGCCAGATAATCTACAAAAACACATTCATAACAGTCAGATAACCTAAAACATGCATATAACCAGTCAAATAATCTACAAACGCACATCAACATTCAGATAACCTACAAACAAACATCAGCATTTACCAGCAGCCATATTAACCTGAAGCTAAGTACCTGTCAGGTCAGTACCTGGATGGGCGACCTCCTGGGGAAAACTAAGTTTGCCACTGGAAGAGATAATAGGGAGGCCTGTGGTCTGTGTGGGTCTTAATGCCCAAGTATAGTGAAGGGGACATTATACTGTAAAAAGACAATGTCCTTTGGATGAGATGTTAAAATCAGGTCCTAACTCTCTGTGGTTATTAAAAACATCCTAGAGCACTTATCGTAAAGAGTAGGGGTATAACCCTAGTGTTCTCGCTAAATTCCCCCCATTGGCCCTTCTCAATCATGGCCTCCTAATAATCCCCAGCCACTAATTGGCTCTATAACTCTCTCCTCTCCACCAATAGCTGGTGTGGGGTGAGCATACTGATGCACTATATCTGCTGTCGCATCATCCATGTGGATGCTGCACACTAGTGGTGGTTGAGGAGAGTACCCTGTTCACTGTGTGAAGCACTTTGATTATAGTGTCAGAAAAGAGCTATATAAATTAATGTTCATTCAACAGTCAGATAATCTAAAAACACACACATCAATAGTAAGAAAATCCACAAACACACACATAAAAAGTCAGACAAACTACATTTACATTTAGTCATTAAGCAGACCCTTTTATCCAAAGTGACTTACAAATGAGGAACATAAACACTTTGTCATATAAAAGTAAACTGTACCTGCAGGATCACACTGCCAAGTTCTAAGTGTTGCTATAATAGTACAGAAACTAGCACAGAAGAAAGAGACAGATGAGGATTTTTTTTAAAGATTTCTTAAATAGTATGTGCCATTATTTAGGACAGGTTATTTGCTCACAGAAAATATATGTTTTCAGCTTTTTCTTGAATGTTGAAATGGTTTCAGCAGAACGGCAGGTGGTTGAAAGCTCATTCCACCACCGGGAGGACAGAGAAAGTGAATGAATGTGAAGTGCCTCGTTGTGATGGGACCACCAGGTGTAAGAGGGTGCTGTTCCACTGGTTGTCCTGAAGGGCAAATTCAAAGCTTTGAAGTTGATGCATAGCCAGTGGAGTAAGACCAAGAAGGGTATGACGTGAGCCCTCTTTGGTTGGTTGAATAACAGACGTGTCACCGCATTCAGGACCATCTGCAGTGGCTTGATAGCACTAGCTGGAAGGCTATCCAACAGAACACTGCAGAAATCCAATCTTGAAATAACCAGAGCTTGGACCAGGGACTGTGCAGCATATTCAGACAGGAAAGGTCTGATTTTTCTGATGTAATAAAGCACAAACCTGCAAGACCAGGCAGTTGATGAGATGCGAGTACTAAAATGTAGCTGTTCATCAATTACTACTCTCGGGTTTCAGCTGTCCTGATAGGTCTCACAGTAGTGGAGCACAGATGAACAGTAACAGATGGGTTTGCTAGGATCACAAGTTCCATCAATGAGTTTGGTCTTGGCCAGGTTGAGATGAAGGTGGTGTTCCTTCATTCAGGCAGAGATCTCCAAAAGGCAGGCAGAGATATGTTACACCCTCCCCAGCCTAGGGACTGTGTGTGTGTGTGTGTGTGTGTGTGTGTGTGTGTGTGTGTGTGTGTGTGTGTGTGTGTGTGTGAATATCTTGTGAATGATTAGAAGATTCTACACTTTAGGATTGGCTTTTCATTAGTAACTACTGTAATAATCATGGTAACTAACTAGTAATGATTCAAGTGTTACTACATACTTAGAAAATATATTTATAAAAGTATACTATTTAAAAATTCACCAAAAATATCAAATGCTTGAAATGACTTTAGCGTTTGGTTGCACAAATCATGACTAGAAAAATTGGTTTAAACATGAGGCATGAAACACGTAACTTTTATAAGCATTTATACATTTTATAATTATTTATTAAGCATCTGGTACCATTTCCATTTAATGTAACAGCTTCACATAAACATAAAACCATGTGATGCCTGAACTGGAAAAAACTATTTATTGCCTTCTACACACTTAGAAAATAAAGGTACAGTGAAGGTACAATTTTGTTCCTATAGCTACAAAATATATAACTATACCTTTAAAGGTCCACAATAGGTCTTTAGGGTACAATTATGTTCCCAAAACGACTTATAAAGTTACAACTTTTTAGGCTTGAATGTGAAAAGTTCATTTTTGTACCTTTGTTTTTTTTTTACAGTTGAGCTCCAACTAGAATAACTTGTCTGTTTTTTTTTTTATTAATTTAATGTATGGCTCTCATGATAACATCAAAACACCATATTAAACATTAAATAATTATTCATGTTTGTTGTAAAGTAGCTAGTATTCATTTTTATCAAATTAATTAATTTTTGACCGTTGCATCAAAAACAGACATATTTGAATTAAATTTGAAATAAAGACCACAATGAACGGCAACAAAACATTCAAAACATATTTATTGCTTATGCAGACGTTACGGTTGTTGTCGCTTTAAGAAAATCTCCCGCTTGGCTTGAGTGAGTCGTTCGGTCGGTCCTGATCTGTTCTTCTGACAGAACTTCAGACCACGATTTCCAGCGACGAGCATTTCTGGAGGACACAGTTTTCAGGTAAATGCGGGATGATGTCAAGTCAAGTGAAGTGGTTTTTATTGTCGTTTCAACCATATACATTTAGTACAGTACACAGCAAAATGAGACAACGTTCCTCCAGGACCATGGTGCTACATAAAAACAACAAAGGACCAACACAGGACCACATGAGACAACACAACGAAATAAAATACCTACATAAAATACCTATATATACCTATATAAAGTGCACGTGCAAACATGTGCAAAGTACGGGACAGTACAACAAATTACTGACAATGAACAGGAAAATAGACACAGTGCAGCGCCGACCAGTACACAGAAGTGCAAAAAGATGACAGTTTCTAAAAACGTACACATAACATACTATGAGATAGTGTTCTATGCACATAGCAGTTATTGAGGTAGCAGACAGTTATGTTATATATTCTTCTTTGTTCACGTATGATGGCAAGTTCTGTTGATTTTGTCTAATTTTATGTTCCCCTGCTTAAAGCCCGTGAAAAGTACTCGAGTCAGACTGGCTGTGGTACGTTACTGACCGATTGGGAAGAGCCCTCAGAAGTTTAAAATGGAGTTGGGGAAAATGTCTACCGCTCAATTAATAAAGGAGCTATTGCAGTTTGGCATAGAAGTCTCTGAAGAGCAGAAGAATAAACGTGAGGGTGAGGATGTTAATTGTCACATGTTGAGATGCTTTAAAAAAACAATTGAGGCTTTTCTTGAGGATTCTTCTCGGTGTGACAACGGCCTTTATCCATAGACTATAAACTTTCATACCGTATTTTAAAAAAAAAATAATAATCTGTGGCAAACACTATATATTTGCAGGGCTAGCCATTGTAATTAATGGTTATCTCAGTTTTTACATTTTGAGTCCAAAAATGTCCTGCCGTTGGGATTGCGACATTTTGTTAGACCGCACGAGACTTCCCCAACGCAACGCTCCGACTCAGATTATACACGGCCATCAAACGCAAAATCAAGTGATTACTAATTAAAGTCAAATGGACATAAAGCGCTACGAATATTTATTGCATTGTTACAAACACACTTGATGATATAAAAAAGAATAATAATTGATATAAAAAATACTTTTCGATTTTAAAAGTCCTGTTCATCATCCAAAATAAATGCAAATACTTATTTTTTAAATTATCGTTAGGTTTTTATTCACATTATCCACTAACAGAAATAACAGTGATGCCAAAGCTGTGTCCTGTTAAATCACTGATGGCCATTTGGACTTCTGTTTAGAATTATGCCACTGCAATTATTAAATTCAGCTGTTTGTTACTTCTGTGTTCATGTATGTTTCATGTTTTATTATTTGAATCTTTATTTTATTGCAGAATTTATTTGTTAGCTCTGTAAAGTGTTCCCCACAGGTTACTATTTTTGTGTGTGTACTTTACCTCACAGGCAGTGGTGCAGTGTTTCAGCCTCAAAAACACTGGTTTAGTGCATGGCTCTAATTGATGGGTAATTCAATTGTACATTTCATTATCTCTTTTATATTATAGACAATGATGTGGATGGAGAGACTGTTGCAATTGGTCTGACGGAGTCTATGGTTTCATTCCTGTTTGAGGGATCATTTAGAAGCAGCAAAATTCCACAGATTTGTCCAACAAATGAAGGAAGCGGAGGCGTTAACGCTTGAACCTGTGCCTGCAGAATGCCTTTTGCAGTCTTCGGCTGGAGCAAGGTTGTTGCTATTTAATGTTTCATTTGTTTCAGGGAACTATTCTTAAAGTTAATCTTAAAGAAGCTGGGGTTTTCCTTTGCTTCCCCATATTCATTTACTGTAATTATACTTGTGCTTAATTCATTTCTTGCATCTATAACATTAAGTATTAGAGATGTTTTGAAATTTCTGCCTTTTCCTTTGCCAACAATACAAACAGAAAACACTACTTAAACAGATCAGATAACAGACTATTTGACATGGTGATAAAGCAGGTGCACAGTTTCAGCCCAGTGTGGCCAGAGTTTTTAGTACATATCTATTATTTATGTTTACTGTGCAACCATTTATTAAGGGTCAGTTCACCCACAAATACAATTCTGTCAATACTGGTCCCGTGTCATTCCAAAATCTCCATCTCCAGAACACAAATTAAGATATTTGTAATGAAATCTAAAAGCTTTCTGTCCCTCCATTGACAGCTTACACAACTAGCATTTTCAAGAAAGGTGGTAAAGACATGATTAAAGTAATCCATGTGTCTCTACTGGTTTAACCTCAATTTATGAACATAATCTACTACATTTACAAAATATTCATCTCCAGCGTGCGTTCATGAGAGCACCACAACGCATACATGTTGTATTGATGCAAGAGCAGACGTTGTGTAAACACGTGTTCAAGATTCATATTTTGTAAATAAAGTGGTAAACTATGTTGTAAATACAACACACACTAAGCACTCGTGTGGCTTCATAAATTGAGGTTAAACCACTGATTTGGATTTCCTGCCTGACATATTGTAAATACCACAAGCACCCGCCATGAACAATCTGTCCCTCACGGACTGCGTGACTTCACCACAAGTTATTATTTTTTTTTTGGTGACTAACCAACTAATAACATTTTTAGTCGACTAAGGATTAGTTGAATATTATGGGGCAGACCTAGTCTTTACTACCTTTCTGGGCCTTGAAAGTGGTAGTTGTGTAGCTGTCAATGGAGGGATCAGAAAGCTGTCAGACTTCATTAAAAATATCTTCATTTGTGGTCTGAAGATGAACACAAAGTATTACAGGTTTGGAACGGCATGAGGGTGAGTAAATAATGACAGAATTTTATTTTTTGGGTGAACTAACCCTTTAAATTGTATGAATTGACAACAGTGTATGAGTAGAGCTAAGATGATCAAGAAAAGTGTAGGGCACATATTTCAAGTAAAATTCTGAAGTTAGTGTTGATTGTATTAATTTTGCAAAATTGCAAAGGACTTGAATTGAAACGGTTAAACTGATGCCATCGTTACTGTGTAATGGAATGTAATTTCTGATATGCGCTGTCGATCACAGCAGACTGGGCCATCTGACCCATTAGAGCAGAGTAGGCTCTCAGAAAAGAGGGGTTTAGAGAGACCGAATCATTTATGAGAAGAGAGATAATACTGCAATGAAAATTACAGTGTTTTTGAACTTGGATGCATGTAAACCTAACCTCCAAAACCAATTTAGCAATCTGTAAAATAGCATAATAGGGGCACTTTAAAATTATTATTATTATTATGGTTCTTCTTCAGAGATTTTAATTTTCCAAGAGAAACTCCTCCTAGAGCCTTCAACCTACAACCACCAAACACAGCAAAGATCTTTAGGCTGTAATTCCCTGTAGCAGACTTCCGACTTTCATTCATTTATAAAATATACATCCCATTATCATAACACACTAATGGATTATTCTCTGTTCTTTGTCAGTCTTTCTTCCAGAGCAAGCCATCAAGAGGTACAACAAGGTCTTGGACTATTTGAAAGGTGGGACAACAAAAACCCTTGTGTGGCGCTCGGACCTTGTGACAGAGGCCTACAAAAATTTGCGAGGCACCTTCCAAAGAGGACAGAAACTGTCTGATTTTGCAGAGCGGTGCAGAGAATTATGCAGACAGGAGCCAGTGCAAAGCACCATTGAAAACAAAAAGAACGTTGGATTGCTTATAGACTTTTGTGAGAGACAAAAATAATCTGTTTATGCATGTGTATGTGTGTTTCTTTGTATGATAAATACCATTCCATGCATGTTCTAGCCCAGTGGCTACACACAGTCACTTTAACTGTTTCATGTTGCATGACTACTGTTTAAAGTCAGTCATCATAAATATGGCCAAGCGGCTATACACACTGCCACTTTAACTGTTTCATGTTCCATGACTACTGTTTAAAGTCAGTCATCATAAATATGGCCCAGTGGCTATACACACTGCCACTTTAACTGTTTCATGTTCCATGACTACTGTTTAAAGTCAGCCATCATATATATGGCCCAGTGGCTATACACACTGCCACTTTAACTGTTTCATGTTCCATGACTACTGTTTAAAGTCAGCCATCATATATATGGCCCAGTGGCTATACACACTGCCACTTTAACTGTTTCATGTTTCATGACTACTGTTTAAAGTCAGTCATCATAAATATGGCCCAGTGGCTACACACTGCCACTTTAACTGTTGCTTGTTCCATGCATCTTGTTAAAATCAGCAATTTTTCCAGTCATGATGAATAAATATCATGTGCAAGCAAACACTGAAGTCATTTTAAGCTTTTGAGGTTTTTGGTGAAGTTTTAGATGGTAATTCCCATAGAAGTATGCAGTAACACATGAGTCATCACTAGTTAGTTACCATGATTATTACAGTAGTTACTAATGAAAAGCTAATCCTACAGTGTAGAATCTTCTATTCAGTCACAAGATATTCACACACATATATGTATATATGAGCTAGGAGACATACATAAAAACATATTTTTTGAGAGGTAGATTAAATAATGAAATAACTGTATATGGTATTTGGATAGCTGATGACTCAATATGTTCCAGTAGTCACATGACTCTAGTGATTCAATGCCAGTCCAGAGGAATGCCAGAAAATTGTCCACAGGACAAGTAAGGTCCCGACAACTGCATTTAAAAATCCATTTCTTTAAAATTATTCAGTTGATAAATAGTTCTAGGAAACAGCATAAGCTAATTATTGACAGCTTTCCCAAATCATAAGTCTGCTATGCTATTACATATTGATAATGTAAACAACGTTGTGTATTCGTTTACAGTAGCAGTTAAAATGTTAATGTGGTGCTAGTCATTTGTCCTGCATTAGTTATTGATTAGTTTTGCATGAATTATGAAACTTTTCAGTAGTTCTCTGGGAAGCATTAAAAAATAGTAGTTATTCATTAGTTAATAGTGAACTACCACTTTCATCTGTGTGCTATTACTTACTAATTCATTAATCAGAGCTTCTTGTTAGTTAATAGTAGTTACTAGATTGTTAATATTGTGTTACACATTTGTTCCTGTGTAGTTGTCCATTATCGAAGGAACCTTATTCTAAAGTGTTACCGAGTTTTCTAAAGAGCTGGACATAAATTAATGTTGTGATAATTTTGAACTGTGATGTCACAATCAGAATAACTTGATTCACTTGAGAGGAAACAGACTCAGCAGAGGGAGCCCATCCACAAGTACACAGTAGTGGGCGACCGATACATCGCCAAGGCCGATAAATCGGATGATATTCGGACATATTTAATGATCGGCGTTGGCCGATAAATTTCCCTGTTTGGCGACGAAAATCACCTGCCTGCACGTGAAGCGTATGAGACATGTAAATGACTAGTCACGGTTTGTTTTGTTGTTACATGCCATCGTGTAACTACAATAATACTCCGGTGTGCAACATAGTGTCATTTAAATGGTCCACATAACAGAGCCGCGGCAGACATGTTTCAGTTCATGTTAAAGTG
Organism: Xyrauchen texanus; assembly: GCF_025860055.1. NCBI lineage: Eukaryota > Metazoa > Chordata > Actinopteri > Cypriniformes > Catostomidae > Xyrauchen > Xyrauchen texanus. The sequence goes on from NC_068285.1 coordinate 2,134,153, forward strand.
CTCGCCTGTTTCATTCTCCCTCTCTCTCTCTCCTCAACAGTTTCCTGTAACTTTGAGCTGTCTTGTCTAGTGACAAAAACGCAAATATCAATCAAACTATTATCATTTCTGCAAATATGCGCATATCCAATAAACCAGCTTTACACAACTTGAGCAGATCAAGCATCCTGATGAAGACTCATATATCTTCATCTGAAGCGCGTATTCTAACAGTCCTCAACAGTTCCCTGTAACCAGTGGTTAAATTGGCTTTTGTAGGGAGGGGGAGCCCTTATTTACGGTGAATGGTCAACATTCAAAATCCCGCCGTAAAATGAATGTGTTTTTACACCAAAGGGCTCTTTTTCCATGTATTAATGTGTAAGGTAGGGATGAGTAGTTATTCAAACAAAGACAAATACTTTACAATTCACTTATTTTATTATTATTTTTTATCTTGAATGTTAACAGGCAGGCAATGGATTTCACCCTCGGAAAACTTGAAAAATGAACATGTTTGAAAATATCCCTTCGCACCTGAATGTTAATGTAACTCTTGCAGTAATTATTTATCATATTCATGCAGCCTGTGTTATTCTGTTGAGTGTTTAAAAACCATGACTCTTTTAGCATGTAAACGGGTAAAGTTTTAGAAAGAAAAAAAGTGTAAACTCGTGCACTTTGCGACAAACATTAGTCGTTCTATACATTTTTTTTTTTTAATTATTATTAAAACTGAATAATAAATTAATAGGGAAGTAGAGGTGGCAAAATAAATGTATAATCTCCGCCTTTATTGAGTTATTTAATGCCTGATAGAAAAGTATCTGTCTTTGTAGAGCAATACAATTCTTTAGGCAATTGCAGAATAGTCCCATTAGTCACAGATACACTTCAGAAAATTGAGTACACAACTATTTCTGGGCTTAAAAGATACAAAAACCAAATAAATGCAGAACATTGTATCTCAAAAGCAATACAATGTGGAACCCCGTGCACTACTTACAGCCCGATGTGGCCCCTTAAACAAAATAGTTACAAATATTAACTATTACACAATATTAAAATATTACACACCATCACCTTTACAAATTTGTTTCAGGATTTTACATGAGTAAAAGTAACTGTTATATTTTGACAAAATGTTTCAGTTTCATATGAAATAATCTAAAGGTAAAATCTATTAGACATCAACAGTGGCAGTTTAAAGTTTCAAGATGTGTTTCAGCTAGTATGTATTTTTCATAAATACATTAATTTATTATTATTATTACTATTATTTAAGACTAGCACACTGACCTAACCATGGTAATGAGGAGCCTTTCCTTCTGTGTATAAAAATGTAATATTAGGTAACAAATGGGATAATAATGGGCCCATATAAGTACAGTTTCTGTAGATTTTGACATCAACAACAAAAATAATGCCACTTGATGCATGTCCTTGTAGGCCTACTGGAAAACTATGCAACATAAAACTATGCAAAATAAAAGGAAATGCAACCCAGGATACATTAAATACAGGTTATGTTTAACCTATGGCAGGTCCACACTTGATGTCAAGTGTAAAATCTGTCCTGAAGCAAAACCAGTTGAGAAGGCGCGCTGAGATAAAGTTACAGACAGGAACAGGATTCGATCGCTCTAGCCGTTAGCGGGTTTCCATGGTAACGTCGCTGTTATGCTTAGAATTGTGACAGTTTTCCCTTGATGGTTGTGGGCGGGGTGTTGAATCAGCGATTAATGCATATATGATGTCTAATAATTCCATGTAGCCTGGGTGTCTCTGTGTAGTCTTGCTAATTATTCAGTCTCATATGCCATGTATTTGTCAGGAGATTAAAAATAATTCAAGTGGAATAACAATATTTGGTGCTGAAGGAGACGGAGCTGAGCTCCGGCAGGGTGTGTTGTGGACCTGAGGAGGCGGAGCTGCGCTCCGGTGCGCTCCAGCACAATTTAACCTCTGCCTGTAACTTTTCTTATGATCAAAGGCAAATATCAATAAAACTTCTATTATATACTGTTTGCAAATATGCGCATATCTCATTTAAACAGATGTCATTCACGAACCTCAAGAAAATCCAGTGTTTTATTCCCATTGATCACTCATTTTCGGATGCAGTCCAAGATAAAAGTGCTTCACGTGTGCTTTAAGTACTATTTGTACAATTGGTTTGATTCTGTATTTTTGAGTAAATGTGATTGCTAACGTGGACATGCCATTCATGGTTGCTGGACTACTGTATGTACTGTTTTTTCCTTCTTCCTAATATATTAACAATTTCGTCACTTTCATCAATAAATTACTAAAATGTGATGACCAAACAGAAATCTGAAGAAACTGATATCTACCATTTAAAATATTAAATACAATAATATCTTTTTGTTTTGTGTGAAATTGAATAAATATAGTGTTAAATAAGAGTTTATTATTATTATTATTAGCAATTTTATGTTTGTTACTATAATAAATAGTGTGATATGTCGGCCTCGTATCGGTCTATTGGCCACCTTGTTCTCTGGATATCGATATCGGCCATTAAAAACCCCATACCGGTCAACCACTGGAATACAGTAACCACAGCTATGAACTGCAATATATTCATATTGTATATTCCAATGTACTAATGAATCTGCAAACACAAACCTCAGTATTTCCAGTTTACAGTGAGAACTCTTCAGTGCATCAGAGAGCAGCTTCACTCCTGAATCCTGCAGGTCATTGTTACTCAGGTCCAGCTCTCTCAGTGATTTTGATGATTGTAGAACTGAAGACAAACTTTCACAGCACTGATCAGTGAATCTACAAGCTGCACATCTAAAACAAATAAAGAAACAATAATAAAAAGCAGTTTTATAAAACAAATGGTAATAACAGAGTGAATGCTCTACAGTTTGATATGAAGGGTTGTGACAGTCACTGAGCCATTTATTGTTTCATTGTCACAGCCATGAACCACAATATATTCGTATTGTACATTCCAATGTACTAATGAATCTGCAAACACAAACCTCAGTATTTCCAGTGTACAGTGAGGACTCTTCAGTGCATCAGAGAGCAGCTTCACTCCTGAATCCTGCAGGTCATTGTTACTCAGGTCCAGCTCTCTCAGGGATTTTGATGAATGTAGAACTGAAGACAAACTTCCACAGCACTGATCAGTGAATCTACAAGCAGCAAATCTAAAACAAATAAAGAAACAATGATAAAAAGCAGTTTTATAAAACAAATGGTAATAACAGAGTGAATGCTCTACAGTTTGATATGAAGGGTTGTGACAGTCACTGAGCCATTTATTGTTTCATTGTCACAGCCATGAACCACAATATATTCGTATTGTACATTCCAATGTACTAATGAATCTGCAAACACAAACCTCAGTATTTCCAGTTTACAGTGAGGACTATTCAATGCATCAGAGAGCAGCTTCACTCCTGAATCCTGCAGGTCATTGTTACTCAGATCCAGCTCTCTCAGACCTGAGGAGTTTGAGCTGAGAACTGAGGCCAGTGCTGAACAACTTTTCTCTGTCAGATTGCATCCCATCAGACTGAGAGAAATGACAAGATAACAGTGTGTTAATCTATAAGATTTAGTGAAGGCTTCTCAGCACAGCTGTTGGGTACAAAGAAAAAATATACAGCCACTATGTTTGACTGCCGTTTGCAAATTCTTTTAAGCTGTTCTACCATCAAGACCCAGTCTGGACTGCCCAACTTGTATTGTTCTGAGTTCTGTCTGTTTTGGTCCATGTGTGCATTTGTTTTGAGCACATGTCTTTGTTTGTGTTTGTGTCAGCCATGTGCTCTACTTACTCCGACTCCTCATTCCACCTTGCCACACCTCGTCATCTGATCCTTGTTGTGTTGATTGTCATCACTTGTTCCTCATGTGCTCTCCCTCTACATGCTGTGCCTTCTACCTTCTTGTGTCTGTTAGATCGTTTTGTGAGTTTGGTTAGTCAGTCATTCCTAGTCTGTTTCTCCAGTTGGTGTTTTGTTTATTTTCTTAGTTTCAAATTGGTTCTATTAATTTTATTGTGAGAGTTTTTGGTTTGTATTTTGTTTTTTTTCATAAAAGCTCTTTGTTTAAAATCGTGAAATAATTCCACAAAGTGACATCAGCCTGCAACACGCTCCAAGTAATCAAGGGTTTAGGTTGTTCCAGTTAAACCCATTGCATGTCTTACAAAAGGTATTGGACAACGTAAGCAGTGACATACATCCAAGTCCATGTGACAGAGTGAAGTATGCAAGGGGACACAATTTTTAAATGGATGGTAGGCCTGAGCAGCACACTCCTGAGGTGGGAATTAGGCTAATGTGCCACATAGTGACGTAGCTATTTCACAGAAGTAATGGCTGGACTGCAAACCATGTCTTTCAGGCAGTTCAGGAGCAGTGTTTTCTGTGGGTGAGTGTAACACCCTTTGGGGTGGAATTTGTGCTTTGTAACTTTGCAGACCTTTTACATGCACAAACAGATATATTACTCACTAATGGAAAGGTAATGTCCCAATAAGTATAATAGGGCCTCTTTAAGCCTAATCTAGACACTAATCAGATAATTTACTGTTTTAACAATGTAAACAAAAACATTATGTCACTGTGACATCATCATACGTAACAACTTGCTTCAAAAAAAAGTCAATTGTTTAGCTGTTTTCAATGGCAGCAAATGTAGGTTCTTCTCTTTCACAACGTGGCCCCGTTTTTCAGGCCACTGTGTAAAACACTTGGCATTAAGCTGAGAAGTCAATTTACTCTATCAATCTTTTAAAGAGAAAATAAGGCTTTGACATCATTAATACTTAGCGCCATCCTATAATGACATGAGAGATTTCAGAAGACATGACAACATTTCTGGTAAGTGAACACAGTGATCAACTATACTCTCTGGTTTTTATGCTGCATTTAGAGAATTTTTAGGAAGAGAATGTTTCAGTGCATTGATTGTAGCGACTGGGACAGCCGTGAAAATGGCTAGATTTACGATTCATGTAGATTTACCAGTTGTAGTAGCGGAGGAGATGAAAACGGAGCCATCAAGCCGGACACATTCTGCTTCACGACATGTGCTGAACCCACATTAGTCACAGAAGATCCCACAATGATTGCTTTGTTTATTACAGATGAAGTGGAAATCAGAACTCAGGTTTGAAATATAAATATTGATTTGAAAAGTTCGAATTATTGTAGTAAAAGTAGCATTTGATATTTATATGCATCCCATGAAACACACGCTACCGTTGTCATCTGTGATTTTGGCCAATTATGAATAAGTTGTGACATCATCAGAGCTCTTGCAGCCACTCTGGAGAAGCTGCATTGGCAGTGCCAGCCGGTTGCTCTTGAATCGCACACAAGGTACTTTAATGGCATAAATCACGGTGACGCGGCACTGACGCCATCTTAAGTCACACAACATTTCTAACCGACATGCACTGCTTCAAGTCAAACTCTGATCGGATCTGATCACACAGCGCTGCATGAAGTTAAACATCTATTGATTACACTAACATCTATTGATTAGTCTAAACTAATAATTCATTACCAATCTAAATAAATATTGATTGCTATATTATTCACATCTTAATGCAATTTTATATATTATAGTATAACATAATTTAACATTGTTTTTAGTAAAATCCATTAAAGGATTATCAAAACAGAAACAGAAAAACTGTGTAAAATAAACATTGCAGGAATAAAGGAAGATACAATATGACAAATAAATTAATAAAGTAAAAAACAATCAAACCCTTAAAATAATAGTAATAATTATTCAGTATTATAATAATAAACTTGACTGAGTTCCCCGATAATAATTCAGTATTGTATCATATTTAACTGGGTTTTTGCACATCATGTTCATTAAATAAATGTTTTAGTAAAAATATTTGAAGGTAAATAATTGTTTATTTATTACACTGATGTGTATTATTGTATGTGGAAGCATAAATAAAAATGATAAAGTATCAGTATAAAGTAAATAAAGTATCGTTTTGTATTTATTTAGTGGAAAACTGTAGAAAACATGTTTTTGTTTTATTAAACTAGATTATTAACTTTGCATTAAACATTTTGAATCTATTTGGCAACAATGTCTGTTTAAAATGAAGGTAAAACTATAAAAAGTACCACATGAAACCAAACAAACATTAAATAGTATAAGGGGTTGTTTTCAATCTAACAAAGTACATTAAAATCTAACCTCTGCTATTTAATTACAATAAAGTGAGATTAAAACACTAAATTACTCACTCAGCTTTTCTGGATGCTTTGATCACCGGCAGCAGCCTCAGAAGACATTCATGTGATGGATCATATTTCCTCAGATTAAACTGATCCAGCTCCTCTTCTGAGTTCAGCAACACAAACACCAGAGCTGACCACTGAGCAGGAGAGAGACGGACTCCAGAGAGACGATTGATATCTCTTCTGTTCACGTATGTTTGTACTTCCTGCACTAGAGAATGATCATTGAGTTCATTCAGACAGTGGAACAGATTGATGGATTTCTCTGGAGAGGGATTCTCCCTGATCTTCATCTTAATGTACTCAACTATTTCCTGTTTGCTGTCAGAGCTGCTTCCTGTCTGTGTCAGTAGGTCTCGTAAGATTGTCTGATTGGACTTCAGTGAGAGACCCAGAAGGAATCGAATGAAAAGGTCCAGGTGTCCGTTCTCACTCTGTAAGGCCTTGTCCACTTCACTCTTCAGGAAATCACTCATTCTTGACTTGTTTTGCAGAAACTTGAATAAAGCAGCGAGAAACTCCTGAATGCTCAGATGCACAAAGCTGAACACCTTCCCCAGTTGCAGTCCAAACTCCTCTCTGAAGATTTGGGTACAAACTCCCGAGTACACTGACGCTTCTCTGACATCAATGCCACACTCTCTCAGGTCCTCCTCATAGAAGATCAGGTTCCCTTTTTCCAGCTGTTGAAAAGCCAGTTTTCCCAGAGACAGAATCCTCTCTCTAGCCTGCTGAAGATCCACCTCACATTTCCCATCATACTTCTGGCTCTTCAGTTTGCTCTGAAAGATCAGGAAGTGTGTGAACATTTGAGTGAGAGTCTTGGGGATCTCTGCACTCTCTGCTTCACTCAACAGTCTCTGGAGAACAGTGGCTGAAATCCAACAGAAGACTGGTATGTGACACATGATGTACAGGCTTCTTGATGATTTCATGTGTGTGATGATTCTGTTGGCCAGACGCTCATCTTTTATTCTCTTCCTGAAATACTCGTCCTTCTGAGGGTCATTGAAGCCTCAGTACATCTGTGAGCTGGTCAACACACTCAGGAGGAATCTGATTGGCTGCTGCTGGTCGAGAGGTGACCCAGAGCAGAGCAGAAGGAAGCAGATTCCCCTTGATGAGGTTGGTCAGCAGCACATCCACTGAGGCCGATTCTGTCACATCACACAAAATATCATTGTTCTGGAAATCTAGAGGAAGCTCGACACTCATCCAGACCATCAAAAATGAAAATGACTTTGTAGTCATCAAGGAATGTTGATCTCAGTTCTTTTGTATCTGTGAAAAACTGATGAAGAAGATCCATCAAACTGATATTTTTGTGCTTCATCAGATTGAGCTCTCTGAAAGGAAGTGGAAATATGAAGTGAACATCCTGATTTGCTTTTCCTTCAGTCCAGTCCACAATGAACTTCTGCACAGAGACAGTTTTCCCAATTCCAGCAACTCCTTTAGTCAGCACAGTTCTGATGGCTTTGTGTTGTCCAGGTAAGGCTTTAAAGATGTCATTGCATTTGATTGGTGTTTCCTGTGTCTCTGCTCTCCTGGATGCTGTCTCAATCTGTCTCACCTCATGTTCATTATTGATCTCTGCACTCCCTCCCTCTGTGATGTACAGCTCTGTGTAGATCTCATTCACAAGTGTTGAGCTGCTTTGATTTGACATTCCTTCAGTAATTCTCTGGAATTTCTCTTTTAGTTTTGTTTTGAGTTTTTGTTGATGCACAGAAATCAGTTCTGATGTAAAGAGGAAAAGAAATGGGAATTATAATTGATGTTGATGTTTAATGGTCATTAGACATTAAGTTTATTTTCTTTCACTAATATTGAGTGAATCCAGACACTGTGTTTCCTCTGAAGGTGACGTGATGTAATAGTGACGTGAGTGCTGAGCTCTTACTGGTTTGAAGTGTGTTAGCTGAGGTCTGTCTGCTTCATCTTCTTCAGGACGTGCAGTGTGATCTTCAGAAACCCCTCTCTGACTCTGCTCTGACCTTCATCATCCTCCTCCTCTCTCTCAGAGCATGCTGGGGAATCTGAGATCAGTAGTCTCTTGATACTCTTCAGCTCTTTCTTCATCAGAGAGATGATTTTGTGCTCAAGTTCCTGAAATCAGTGAACATTCAAACAACAAACTTCATTCAGTAACAGAGAGGAACTGAAGGATCAGTGGACAAGAATCACCACTCATTTTATTTGTGCTTTAGTTGTCTTGATATCATCAGTGTGTGTGTGTGTAAAAAAAACTGCCTATAATGACAATTCACTCACTCACTCACTCACTCACTCACTCACTCACTCACTCACTCACTCACTCACTCACTCTCTCACTCACTCTCTCACTCTCTCACTCACTCTCTCACTCTCTCTCTCTCTCTCTCTCTCTCTCTCTCTCTCTCTCACACACACACACATGTTGGTGCAGCTATCCTTATGAGGACTCTCCATAGACATAATGATTTTTATTCTGTACAAACTATAGATTCTATCCCCTAAACCTAACCCTACCCCTAAACCTAACCCTCACAGAAAACTTTCTGCATTTTTACATTTTCAATAAAACATTGTTTAGTATGATTTTTAAGCGATTTGAATTATGGGGACAATAGAAATGTCCTCATAAACCACATTTATAGCATAATACCCTTGTAATTACTAATTTGTAACCTAAAAAAATGTTCTCATAAACCACATAAACAAGCCCACACACACACACACACACACACACACACACACACACCTCAAAAATGGAGTCCAATGTCACTTTCCCAGCAGTTGACTCTGATTCATCCTGTTTGTTTCTGTAGTTGATCAAAGACTCTCCTGAACTGAAGTTAATTGGAGGACCCATTGACCCGTCACTCTTCATGGACACACAGCTGGGTTCAGGAGATTCTCCATGAATGACACTAAAACAGCAATTAAACAGAGTTTAGTTCATGTGTTTTTTTAGTAATCTGAAAACATAATTTCAACATCCAGTGCAATAAACACATTTAATGACGTGTCTTATATATTATATGTCACATGAGAACTTGCAATGTCACTAACATCAACATAAGTTCTCACATAAACACTCGAGCCGCTGTGAACAAACATCTCTCACAGCACTCATGAATGCACAACAGACGTCAAGATTTACAGTGAAAAATTACACATTTATACTTTTATTTGAAGTTTTAAAGTGAGTCACTCTCCACTGCCATTGTATTAACAAGACCACTCACCATATTCATTAAAACATCTGCTTTTGTGTCTTCTGCATGAGGGTGAGTGAATTATGACACAATTTTCATTTTTAATGAACTGAGAAATCCTGAAGCTGCAGTGAGGACGTGTGTTTTATTTGATCATTCAGAACACAAAACACCTACATAACGGGACATTACAAGCAGGGGCGGATTACGATTTCTGAGGCCCCGAGCAACCGACCAACCCGGGGCCCCATTTAGAAAATAGTTGCTTAAATTAAGTAAAATGTATTTTAAATCATAATTTTAAATTCATCCTATAAGCCGTTGTAGCAAAGTACATTCAAAATGTTTAATGAAATAAAAATCTAGTTAATTATAATGAATGATGTTTTCCAGTTGTTGTTGTTTTTTGTGAACAGGGTGTGCAAGAATCTACTTCACCAGTAACATTTTGAATTTAGTTGGTATTAATTAATATTATAATCAATCAATTAATATTTCCCATGGACTACACTTCCCATAATTCCCTGCCCTCATCACTGCCAGCTGTCTCCTGTTGTCTTCACCTGTGTTTAATTTGTCATTAGTCCTTTGTGTATTTAAAGCCCTGTTTGTTTGCTCACCAGTTGTCAATAGTTGAATGTATTCATGTCTTGTTCTAAGCCCTGTTCTTGGGTTTTTCTTTATACTCTGAGTTACCGTGTTCATCTTTTGTGTTCATTAAAAGCTGCACTTAGATCCTCATTCTCGTCTGCCTCATTACACGGTCACTGCGTGACACACTGAAGAAACACAGAGAAGCGGTGCAGCAGTCAAGGATGTTCGTCCAGCACGTGTTCATTGGAAAACAATGAAACAACAGAGCAGACGCACACAATAACACGTTTGGTGTGAACGGCCCCTAACTCATCCGTTCACGTGTATCTGAGCGTGTGAGTGAAAGAAGTTCAGAATATTTTTTCATAAATTACAAACCCAAAGTCCTGCTGACCTGAACCCAGCAGCTTCTAACATGAACCGCTCTGAGAGCTTGACAACGGCGTGTTCACGTGTGTACCCAGAACATCATGTCACTTCAAGCGCTTTTGATGAGCTTTCCTACCGTGTGGGGCCCTCTCGACGTCCGGGGCCCCATGCAATTGCAACTGATTACAAGATCATTGGAAGTTTTTAAGGATCTTATATTTTTTACAGAGACCAGAATTCCTTTAAAAACATAAACAGCCTCTTTATTGTGTCGTATTCAATGTAGTACGAGACAATTTCTTCAGTTTTTAAGTGTCACTGAAATACTGTCAAACAAAAGACAAAAAGTGTCAACACATATCCCTACAACATATTCTTCATCAGACACAGATTACTGTAGCACAGGTGGAAACATACTGTCACATATAGTCAACATGTCCTTTTTTAGTAACATTGTGATCTCCAGCAGACTGTATGTCCTGTGATAAACCTGAGGAACAATCTCTTGTCATGTCTGATCATCTCTGTCATGTTCACATGATATTACTGTACAGTATAAAGATGAGCTCTTGTGAAGAGATGCCAATGAATCTGTTACAGTAAAGCAATCAGCTGTAGAAGGACTCATTATTTTTATTATAATTGCATATTTCCTTTTAGATTTATATTTTTTACACTGGATTCTTTCTAATGGTCCCTCAGACTGTGGTGTACACGTTCATACTGTCAGTCAACATGAGAGTCCTCACCTCACATCAGCACAAGGGGCTCCTGAACTGAAGTTAGGTGGATGACCCATTGACCGGTCACTCTTCATGGACACACAGATGGATTCAGGAGATTCGCCATGAATGACCTCATCCATGACATCATCTGAACAGTCCACTGAACACCTGTCAACAAACGGGACATCATCTATATTTGTGACGTGTTTATTTGTTCAATACTGACACATATTTGTTTTTATTTGTCCTCTAGAATATTCCATTAGAAATGAATCAATGAGGTTCAATTGCAGACTGTCAGCTTTTATGACATGTTAAACACCAGCATAAAGAGAAAACATCAGAAGACTCAACAGAAGAAAACAAAGCAACGTTTCAAGTCAATAGAAGAAATAACATTTCAGTGCCAAAGAAACTGAACACATACTGACAATTCAGATAAAAGAGCAAAAGTCTCAGTATCTGTTTGTTCTGCTGTGATTAATACTTAGATATCTGTTAGATGTCTTACTGTAGCTGATAGTTTGAAAGGTTTATTATTGTTGTCTTGTGAGTTTTGGTTTGTTTAGCAGCAGTTCAGTACTCACCTGTCAAGAACTGTTGATGTTCCTCTTTACTGACTAGAATATCACCTACAAAATACTTCACAATGAATTTATTGATTGTTTCAGACGATTCAGTGGAACACAAACTGTCAAATTTTGAGTTTCTCTCGTCGTGTAATTTCCTGCGTCATAAAATGGATCCTGTTTTACTAGTTTCACTTTCTCTTTCTCGGAGTTTAATGGCGGAGATTTACTTGAAACCGGAAACACAAGTTCAGGCGTTTATTTACTTCCGCCTCTTTGAAACTGTCCTCGCGTTCCGCCGCTGAACAACTGCGAATAAACATCCCGTCTCATTTGAAGAAATGTAAGATGAAGTATTTACAAACTGACGTTAATCTTGAACAACGCCATCAAACTGGAGAGTAGCCCAGATACAACGTCGTTCGCCATCTTGTTTTGGACTGAATGTGTCACATGACTAGAAACGTATGGGATCAATTCCATGCCACATATATTTGCAAAAATATAAAGTATTGCAAAATAAAATAAAGTTTTGCAAACAAAAAAGTATTGAGCAAACAAAAAAAAAAAGTAAAACAAAAATTAAGTATCACAAACGTAAAATAAAGTATCTAGAGAAAAAGAGAAAGTTTTGCAAACAAAAATAAAGAATTGCAAAATATAAACAAAATATAGCAAAAACCAAGATGTAATTAATTGCAAAAATCAATGACTGTTGTAAAATAATCTAAAGATCTTTGATCCTTTTTTATCTCTGCAACAGATTTTTAGGCAGCAATGATTTTGCCACACATCTTTTTCTTTGCAATGCTACTAATTATTTTGCAACGCTCCTTTTAATCTGCATTTCCATCACGTGTGAGCTCGTGATACCGTTTTGCCTTTGCGCTTCACTTTTCTCTGCGTTTCACTTTATGGCACTGTTTTGACGTGGGGGTGGAGTCAGGGGATTGGGGCGTGTACAGCGGGCTCAGTGATGCCTCTCTGGAAGTTACGTCATTAGCTTGAGACACGGATCAAACATCATGGCTGAGCACAGGCATGCAGGTGGATCTCAGGTATATAAAGTTGATTGTTTAAGGAAACTCATTTTAAAATATTCAATGGGGTATACCCGTCAAGTGAATTTTTAAGACAACGGTTTAATTTTGAAGAAAATGCCTGTACTTTTTGTCAAATTGACAGAGACAACTGATAATCTTTTTATTTTCCTTGTTTTTCTTCAAATACTTTTTGGGAAAATATGTCTTATTAATACCTAAAGAACATCTTTCCACTGTAATGTAACATTTTCATCAACATTTCCAACAATAAAATCAAACAATGACACATAAGGGCCAAAATAAATGAACAGCTGTCTCTGGCTTCTGCTGGCAAAAGCTACAACTTTCATCTATATCTTTTTAAACTGGGTTAAATAATGTTTATCAGGGTATATTCTGTGAAGGAGTTTAAAGACACTTCTTTAACCTTGTTTGTTAAGAGATAGCGATTGGGCAGAAGTCAGACTTTATTCCAGTCAACATCACTCACAAACTGACTCCAATATGCAATTACATTTGATTTCAAACAACATCCTGCTGGAAAAGGGCTCTTATCGATCTGTTATGATTATTGTAATGACAGGAGAAACATGTTTTACCAACAAGGGAGTTATTTGGTGAGAGGGGTGGGAGCTGCTGGTAATCTAATCTGTTTTGCTGTTTAAACAACATTCATATTTGAGAAGAAATCGCACCAAAGATAGTTGCGAATTCCCTTGGTGGTATGGGAATATTATATTTGCCATGAATTCCTTATAAGTAAACAGAAGGCCATCTGTGTTGAATAACTGGTCCACCAAAACAATATTATTTCCAAACCAGTTTTCAAAGAAAATAGACTTTTGTTTTAAAAGAATGTCCTTATTATTGCAGATAAAGTACTGGTGAGGTGAAAGTTGTGTTTGTAAATTAAACTCATGCTAGAAAAGCTTGACGATGAAATGCAGAAAGTTTCACAGGTATTTTGTTAATATCAAAATTGCAAACAAGAAAGAAATTTATGCCACCCAAACTAGATCAAATATGGAGGGGAATAATATTCCAAATAGATACTGGATACTTAAACTATGTGTTTAATCCAATTGATTTTAAATGTATTATTTAAAGTAAGTTCAGGAAATTAAGACCACCATTTTCATATGAGCTCATTACGATTGTTTTTCTTATATAATGCATCCTATTTTTCCAAACAAAATCAAAAAGCATCTTATCAATCTCCTTCAATATCTCATCATCAACCTGAAGAGCCATAGCTGTATAAGTTAACCGGATATTCCTTCTGCTTTAGAGATCAAAACTCTCCCTCTTAATGACAAGTCTCTTAAAAGCCATTGATTAAACTTCCTCCGAGTCTTTTGGATAATAGGATTCAAATGTAATGAACTTCTATTCTGTTGATGCTTATTTATTGTAATTCGAGGTATTTAACTTCTGTTTTGACTGGAATGTTACAATAATATGCCACTGAACATTCTTTGACCGCATCAGTTCACACTTCTTTACATTCAAATAAACACCAGATGCTTTAGAAAACTCTTCTATTACTTTAATTGCGATGGGGATTTGGTTATCATTTTGGAGAAAGAGGGTGATGTCATCTGCTCATTGTGTTATAACTAGTTCTCTATCAGCAATAGTCCTTTAATCGTACTGGCTTTAATATGATTAGCAAGCAGTTGACTTATTATCACAAATATATATGGAGAGACAGGGCAACCCTAATCCCTCTAGATAAATTAAACCTACTAGATGTGCCAAATAACAATTTAATTGAACTGCTGCTGTTCTTATAAAGGGTTTTAATGAAGAATTTTCCAAAACCAAATGTTGTAAGTGACTCAAAAATAAACTGATGCTCTACGGAGTCAAAGGTCTTACAGAAATCAAGAAAAAGAATAAACCCATTATCTACATTAAATTCAGGATAATCCAACATATCTCAAACTAATCTAATGTTGTTTGTAATATGCCTATTCCTCATAAAGCCAGATTGTGTTTCTTCAATAACTGAATCTAAAACAGCTTTGAGTCTTTTAGCGAATATCAGTGCAAATACTTTATAATCATTGTTCAGTAAACTAATTGGACGCCAGTTATCCAGAATAAGTCAATCCTTTTTTGGTTTGGGTATTAATGTGATTAACCCTTGATTCAAGGTAGGTGTAAGGCATTGATTACTAATACTTTCATTAAACAGCTTAAGCAAAAAAGGGGCCAAATCTTTAGTAAACTGCTCATGAAATTCTGTGGTCAAACCGTCTGTGCCTGGCCATTTATTACTTTTTAAATGATTCATTGCCTTCATCACTTCCTCAACAGAAATTGGCGAATCACAAAGTTCATTTTCATCAATAGTTTTCACCTCTACAGAACTCAGAAAAGCATCAGATACTGTTTGAGAATAATTGGATGTATATATTTGATTAAATTCACAACAGTAATTGGAAATGAGTTTCTGGTCCTTTGTTCCAACCCCATTCAAATGTAATTTACTAATGTTGTTATTAAGATTGTGTCTCTCTAAATTAAAGAAGGATTGTGAATTTTGTTCACCTTCTTCGAGCCAGCGTCTCCTTGATCGGACAAACACACCTTGAGCTTTCTTTCTAGAAAACAACTTGTATTAGAGAATTTAATATGAACACTGATAGCTTTATGATCTGTTAGAGGAGTAGAAATAATATCAACTTCCACATCATCTTTGTTAAAGCTCTCAGACAATAACCAGAAGTCAATTCTAGATTGACTAGACCCTGTTTTATTACTCCAGGTAAATTACTTTTTATGTGGAAATTTGGTTCTCCAAATATCTATAAGATTGAATTGATCCATGAAGTTTTTAAGATTGTTATTTACGTTAGGTCGAGCTGGTGGCCATTTATATATTGTTTATTTAGTATAATATTAAAATCTCCAACTAATAAAATTGCATTTGGATATTTATTTAACCAACAAATATTCTTTCTATGGATTCGAGAACATTTTTATTTTCCAAAATGTTTTTATACATTTCCCAAGATGAATATATAATCAACATATTTAATTACTTGGCAAATAAAATGTCCTGCAGGATCACATTCTGTATGTAGAACATCTCCATTAAATCTATTCTTTAAAGTAATTACTCCAGCTGAGTGTTCAGACCCATGAGCAAACCAAACTGAATTACCCCATTGTGAAGTCCAAAATGTTGTGTCTTCTTTAGTAGAATGAGCTTCTTGTACAAAACAAAAATCCGCCCTAAACTGTTTGTCAAAAAGAAACAGAGCTTTCCTTTAATGTTATTTCTTAACCCCCATAGCATTAAACGAAACAAGTGATAAATGTGACATATAAGAATATTGCACAAGTAAAATGTCTGGTCAATCTGGTAAACGTTGAAATCAAAGTGGTATCGAGATCAGCACCGACTGTATAACTGAATAAATAAAAGTTAGAAAAATATCTTTAATTACCCATGGTAGCTGCCTAAGTGTGACATCTCTCTTATATATTTCCGGATTGACATTAATATTAAAAAACAACATAATGAATAATATATAAAACAATCTGTAAAACATGTGTGTGTTAAAATGTTAAATACATATTGTTCATAGTTAGAGTTCGCAGCAGCATATTGGGATCCAGTTTAACCTTGGAACTCAATTCTGAGACTCTTGAGAAAGTTTTGAAAGAAAAGAATAAAAATAGTCCTTTGAAAACTCCTCTGACCCCGTAACATCAGTTCCTTCAATACATCCGCTGCCCCCGACAAAGTCAGCAGATTTCCATCATCGCAGCTTTTTTGATTAGAGGCCACAACGTCTCCAATCTCTGTCCTCCTTCCTCAGATCCTCCTTAAACTGCATGCCTTGATTCGGAGAAACTTCGCTGCTTTTAGCCGCCTTCCATACCGCATCTGTGAATCTCCTGACAGTGAACCGAATGATTGTTGGGTCGGGCCTTGTCTCATTAGCACGATTGGTTCCCAGTCAGTGAGCGACATCAAGAGCATCTGGTAGTTTCGCAGCTTCATGTGGCATCACTTCTTGGCATATGCGGATAACCTCCTCTCGCACATTCTCATGACAGAAATTCATGGCAGAAATTCTTCATCTTCTTCCAGAAGCTTGTCTTGAATTATTCCGCTTTCGCAGTCATGGCCGTTATTAGTCGGCACACGTGAATCAGGTTTTCCGGAGTCACTGGCTCTTTTCTGTGCAGATTTAGGCATGTTTTCGGATCAAAGATATAGATAAGGTACTGTACAGTGGAGCAGTAAAACAATGTTAAAAATGAATGTTCTGATTGTAATTTCTGATTGGATGAGCCACATTGGAAACTGTTGTAATATAGATGATATCTGCCTGTGACAGCACATCAATTGAACTCTATATTATATTTAATAATAATATTTGAATATAATATATCATATTTTATAAGCCTGCTGATCATTAACCCTTAAAATAGCAAGAACATAAAAATACCTGATCAATTAATTTATTGCTATTTTCTATCATATTATGCCCCAAATATGACATTTTCATGTTTTTGTCTTCAACATACTGCTTTTATTGACAATTTTGCATCATGTATCTTTCATGAAAACATGTAAAAGGTCGAAACATTTGCCATGAGGTCAGTGAGTTTCTCACAAAGCTGCATGTTATTTAAAATAAGAAAAATATTATTTATTATAAAATTATGTTTTCTGTAGTGAAAAACTAAAAACATTTCAGCATTAACAACAGATTAATTATGATAGTAAAAACAAAGAAACCACAAAATGTGTAAGGTTCAGAACAACATGAGGGTGTGTGTATGATGACAGCATTTGACTTTTATCAATGAGTGAACTCTTCAAATCTGTCAAATTTACACCAACTTTAAATGATCCTGTAATTAGTTCTTATAAATCCATTTATGAATGCAAAAGTGTGAAGCTGTTTTTTCTAGAATTGTCTGTTAAGTATTAAGATTTATATACTGTAGAAAAATCACAAGAATTCTGTATTTGTAAATGTTTATTTAGTATAAATAAAACAATGAGTATCTGAATGTGCCGTGTGTTTAATAAAGAGTTCATATATAGACTCATTTATTCATTTCAAATCATTATTTTTATTATTGAATCTGATAGTAAATAAGTTCAATCACATCACAGTGAGACACAAAGTACTGTCATTGTATTGAATTCAATCAGTTTCATTGATGAAATGATTTCTAGAAAGAGTTTGGAGTTGTGTTGATGTGAGATACAGTGAGTATATTTCACTCATCCAGTTGTGTGTGTGTGTCTCTGATGATCCATTTCACACACACACACTGAGGAATCAGGATAAAGATAAAATCCAGCATAGAGGGGTCGAGTGAATGTGGTGATGAGTGTGTGTAAGTGTGTGAGTGTGTGTGTGTCAGAGACGCTGTAGAAGGACAGAGTGCCGGCCGGACAGTCCACATACACTCCTACTCTCTTACAGTCGTGTGAAGGGGGACGAATGTCAGTTCTGTTTTTATTGTGACAGACAGTGAATCTGTTATCAGAGCAGTACAGACTCCAGGAGTTTACATTGAATCCAAACACACAGTCACGACTCTCTCCTTTCCTGCTGATTTCTTTATATGACACTGATATATCAGCATCTCCACTCCATTGAGTCTCCCAGTAACAGCGTCCAGTCAGACTCTCTCTACACAGAACCTGATACTCATCAAATCTCTCTGGATGATCAGGATATGACTGACGCTCTCTCACACGTGTCACCTTCCTGTTCCCCTCAGACAGAATGAGTTCAGTGTGTGCTGTGTTTGAATCCAGTGTGAGATCACAGACATCTGAACACAAGAAGAGAAAAACACTTAAAACACAACAATCACTAAACCAGTGTGTGTGTGTGTGTGTGTGTGTGTGTGTGTGAGTGTGTGTGTGTGTGTGTGTGTGTGTGTGTGTGTGTGTGTGTGTGTGTGTGTGTGTGTGTGTGTGTGTGTGTGTGTGTTTGAATCCAGTGTGAGATCACAGACATCTGAACACAAGAAGAGAAAAAACACTTAAAACACAACAATCACTAAACCAGTGTGTGTGTGTGTGTGTGTGTGTGTGTGTGTGAGTGTGTGTGTGTGTGTGTGTGTGTGTGTGTGAGTGTGTGTGTGTGTGTGTGTGTGTGTGTGTGTGTGTGTGTGTGTGTGTGTGTGTGTGTGTGTGTGTGTGTGTGTGTGTGTGTTTGAATCCAGTGTGAGATCACAGACATCTGAACAC
>NC_068285.1:2160626-2165626 GCF_025860055.1 Xyrauchen texanus
CACAATATTTGATCATTTGTTTTGAATACATGATCTGATTTCTTTTGCCAGAGACAATAATCTTAATGTAGGATTTTTAGATTTGGACCAAGAAAAAGCTTTTGATGGTGTAAATAAATGTTCAGGGTCCGACATGTCTTTGTGGTGAGATGAGCCCGTGCCGTGCCTTTAAATGAAGTGTCCATTCAATGTAAAATGAGGAAATCACGATTTATCAAACGTATCTGATGATGTCATCTTTAAACTGATTTGGATTTTAGAAAAGTTCAGATTTTATATTGAAACAGATTTTATATTCATGCAATACTGTGAATAAGAATGTCTATGGTGTGAAAATCATCTATTATTAAACTGGGGTATATCGTGAAACTGTTAAACCGTTACATCCCTACTGGAGATGCTGCAACTATTACAGAAACCATCTTCAACATCATTACAGCAGAGAAATGCAGACCTGCAGACACTCTTGCATCATTTACCAGTGATGCTGCTTCTGTTATGATCCGTAAGATTTGAACATTTCACTTTTATTTGAATAGCAGTTTTGATATAGAATTGATTTTTACTGTCAAAGCAAGAAAACTGAAGAAAGAGACTAAAAGACCTTTTCCCTGAATCACTGTCACTGTCCACTGTGTTCCCCATCCAATAAAAAGGGAAAGTCTTACCCAACAAAATACTGCAAAACCATTTCAACAATATTTTGGTTATATCAAGCAAGCAGCACCTTTTTTTGCCAATGTGTGAACGGCTTGTAACACAACTTATAAAATGAGCCCTTCACAGACTTCCTAGGTTGCCTATTAAAGCCTGTAGACTGATTTTCATGTGAAGGAGCGGGTCAGCTTTGCCGGAAAATCAAAAATATGTGACGTTTATGTGCGCTCCGAGAGCCTCAGTGCTTCTCTTCCACTATTCAACAGTGACAACAAACTGCAACACTAGACAACATTATCTTAGAGATGAATCCAGCAAACGTCCCAGCACAACACCGACTCCAACACAAACTCTGAGTAACCCAAAAAAACATTGATCTACTGAATCCCGTCTGGCTAAGCGGGAATGTGATCGTGGTCGAGTGAAAGCTAGAGTGAAAATCGGCAGGGCATTTGATTCCTGGATGGACCTTCATTTGGTTTTGGGGATCAAAAGTGACCCTGAATTGGTGTTTTTCTTATTGGACAGGTAAACTTACATAACTGCAAAGCATGTGACATATTGAGCCATAAGGATTGATCTGTGTCATTTTAGCTAAACTACAATAACACATGAAATGAATGCTAGACAATGTTCAAGATAATGCAAAAAGACACATTCATTAGTGTAACGTAACTTGTTTATACAGAAAATATATATCATCTATTATTATAAAACAATAGTGCATCGATATATCAAAATGTCAGTTGTGATGAATCACATCAATACTGAATTGTGTCACATATTTATAATGTACAGTCTATTTTATAAACAGCTACTGTCATCATCCACCACATTTAGCTAACAGCTATTGATAAACCTGACTAGCTAGCTAACACCGACATCGGCTATCGTATAAATGCACTCAATGTCTCATGCAAAGAAAAGTGATTATTCAAACTACAGTCTCACATAGTCAGACCGATATCCACACTTTGTTTTAGCCCTGTTCCAGCACTGGAGACTCAAATATAATATACAGAATATATATATCATCTATTATTATAAAACAATAGTGCATCGAAATATCAAAATGACAGTTATGACGAATCACATCAATACTGAATTGTGTCAACATATTTATAATGTACAGTCTATTTCATAAACAGCTACTGTCATCTTTTTTTATTTTTTTATTTATTTCATTCATTTAAAACAAATAAAACGACAGCATTTATCATAAATGAAAAGGAGCAGAAAGAAGTAAAAACTTAAAACAGCTTATAAATCATACTAAATTATGTTTTTTGAAAATGTAAAAATGCAGAAAGTTTTCTGTGAGGGTTAGGTTTAGGGGTAGGGTTAGGTTTAGGGGATAGAATATAAAGTTTGTACAGAATAAAAACCATTATGTCTATGGAAAGTCCCCATAAAACATGGAAACACAACATGTGTGTGTGTGTGTGTGTGTGTGTGTGTGTGTGTGTGTGTGTGTGTGTGTGTGTGTGTGAGACAAACACATTTTCACCTAATGTAAACAAAGATGGCTGGACTGGAATGATTGAATTTCCCTGATGTGTTAACTGCATATAGGTGAGCTGTTGTCCGTTATCGTGATGTTTTGCGACAATTCGTTTCGACAATGATGAATTACTTATGTATTACAATTTGGCTGTCTGTTTCAATGAGCGTACTGTGTGCTTGAAAAGACTATTGAGTTGCTGTTTGAGTTACTTGTGATTGACAACAGAATGATCACCTAATGTAAACAGACATGGCTGCGAGGATCAGTGATCCCAATTTTGTGACCATTTGGATGTCTATGTCATAAAATAATCATACCATGTGCTTGAAAAGTCTGTATGAGTATCAGTTTGTGTGAATATGAATTACAGGCACTTGGGCAGTGCAGTTTAGTGTTGGCATGAAAACCGACATCACTGAATGCTGCAGAAACACAAATGTGTGACGCTACTCTAAGGGTGCCAGTCATAAACCATCATAAATATGCACCAGTAAGTGTTAAAGGGTTAAGTGACAGATGCTTAAAGATTGTTCTTTTGACCGATTTGAATCTGACATCACTGACTGCTGCAGAAACACAAATTTGTGACGCTACTCTAAGGGTGCCAGTCATAAACCATCACAAATATGCACCAGTAAGTGTGAAAGGGTTAAAAATTATTCTTTTGAATTGTTTTCCTAAAATGAGTAAAAAATCATATTCTATATAAAATGTAATGATTACAAAAATGTCCTCATTCTAATGAAACACTAAAAATATATGTCTTCTGTGCGTATTTGTTAAGGATTGACATTTTTTAAAAGGAATAAATACAGGTGCTGTTTCAGTGAATTCACTGACCATTCAATAAATTCAAGACCAATTAGGGCCTGGGTTTAAGGGGTTAATATGGGTATAAACAGGGTTTTACAGCTCAACATACTTAAGTTTGTCCAGTGTGCAGTTTGGATCGTTGAGTCTTTCAGAGAGCAGCTTGACTCCTGATTCTCCTGGGTGATTGTAGCTCAGATCCAGCTCTTTCAGGCGTGAGAGATTTGATTTCAGAGCTGATGCCACAGAACAACAGCCTTCCTCGGTCACCATACAGCCAGATAATCTACAAACACACATACATAACAGTCAGATAATCTAAAAATGTGCATATAACCAGTCAAATAATCTACAAACACACATCAACAGTCAGATAACCTACAAACAAACATCAGAATTTACCAGCAGCCATATTAACCTGTAGCTCAAGACTGGTTGCCACTGAAGCTAAGCAAGGTTGAGCCTGGTCAGTACCTGGATGAGAGACCTCCTGGGGAAGATTAAGTTTGCGACTGGAAAATCAATTTCTTTAAAATTATTCAGTTGATAAATAGTTCTCTAGGAGACAGCATAAGCGAATTATTGACAGTTTTCCCAAATCATAAGTCTGCTATGCTATTACATATTGATAATGTAAACAACGTTGTGTATTTGTTTACAGTAGCAGTTCAAATGTTAATGTGGTGCTAGTCATTTGTCCTGCATTAGTTATTGATTCGTTTTGCATGAATTATGAAACTTTTTCAGTAGTTCTCTGGGATAGTGTTGTCAAAAATACAACCCTGGTACCAAGTACTCAAACAAAAAATTATTTACCCGGGTCTACCCGGTACCCATGCAGAGGCGGGAACTTTTGAATGCTGACAACAAGCAAAAGATTGCGGCAAGCAAATTAGCAGCTGCTGCTACTGCAGAGTCTCAACTGAATCATGTCGAAATGAAAAGTGGAAAAAGCCAGGTAATTTGAGGCTGATGAAAAGGGAAACATCACAGATCAGCACAAACCTATTTGTAAACGCTGCTTTCGCAATTTTCTGATGAAAGGAGGGAACACATCAAACTTAAAGCACATGAAAGACAGACACTGGATTTATTCAAGCAAATAAAGCAGGTGAGTTTAAACTTTCAGTTTATTTGATGTATTTCCCAAAGTATTAGGGATCATAAAAAAAAAAAAAAAAGTACATTCAGAATGGACGATATGACCTAAAATCAAAATCTCGATTAATTGAACATTTTACCTCGATTGTGATTAATGAACGATTATTTTATTTATTTTATTATTTTTTTGCCCTCATAGTTCACTGACAAGGTTTGTACTGTAAATATGCTCAACTATTAAAGGCATTTCTTATCTTTGTGATTTAAAAATATTTGAAACTATGGATATTTATTGAATATTTCGAATAATTGAAATCAAAGCACACATTGGTTGAAATGAAAACGTCTAATGAAAAAAAGTCACATTTCAGTTTGTGTAAAAGCAAGATTCCTAAAAAGTAGAAAATAAATAACTTGCTTTTTTGCAAAGAAAATTAATTATTTAAAATATTGTCATGTGAAAAGTAGAAAATAACTTGCATCTCCTGTAAACAAATATTTTAAATAATGCCATGTGGAAAAATGTAAAAAGACCTCCGCTGATTAAGAGCAAGAGCAGGGCTTGGACAGGACACCTCTAATGGATTAGCAGGCTGTGTGCTCATAGCGTTATAGGTTTGAATCTGACTCAAGATCGCTGTTGCATGTGATCTTCCTGCCAGTGATCATGTACTGTCACTCTATATGCACGTTTTTACTCTAGGTTCTTACTAAGAAACACTAGCATGTTTACCTTTTCAGGTTTCAGGCAGGATCTGAAGCAGCGCAGTTTGGGAAAAATATGGTCATGATGGATCACAGTGTATCTTCTGTCGAGAGTTTTAACGAGGTGTTTAAACCCACTGCGCTTCACTGTAGCTATGGGAGCCATCTCCTTCGTGATGCAGAAAATAATGGCGTCAGTTATTTCTTTCGGTCTTGTAACCTT
>NC_068285.1:2166126-2216051 GCF_025860055.1 Xyrauchen texanus
TTCACCTGTATTTGTATGGTTTATGGTTAATTTCTAGGTTATTGGTCGACGTGAAAAACAGATCTCACAGCTGCGGAGAGGACTCAAAGATACTGGTGTTTTGAGAATGATAAAAGAACAACCCATTTTAGCTGCAGTACTGTTTCCCAGATCTTCTGCACTAGTGCTGGAACCAGAGGTCTTTCTACTTAATTTATAATTTTGGAGCACTTCATGCTTCCATCTGCTGAAAAGCTTTATGGAGATGAAGATTTCATTTTTCAGCACGACCTGGCACCTGCTCACAGTGCCAAAACCACTGGTAAATGTTTTACTGACCATGGTATTACTGTGCTCAATTGGCCTGCCAACTCTCCTGACCTGAACCCCATAGAGAATCT
Source organism: Xyrauchen texanus (assembly GCF_025860055.1). Classification (NCBI taxonomy): domain Eukaryota; kingdom Metazoa; phylum Chordata; class Actinopteri; order Cypriniformes; family Catostomidae; genus Xyrauchen; species Xyrauchen texanus. The sequence continues at coordinate 2,166,507 of NC_068285.1, forward strand.
GTGGGATATTGTGAAGAGAAAGTTGAGAGACACAAGACCCAACACTCTGGATGAGCTTAAGGCCGCTATCGAAGCATCCTGGGCCTCCATAACACCTCAGCAGTTCCACAGGCTGATTGCCTCCATGCCACGCCGCATTGAAGCAGTCATTTCTGCAAAAGGATTCCCGACCAAGTATTGAGTGCATAACTGAACATAATTATTTGAAGGTTGACTTTTTTTGTATTAAAAACACTTCTTTTATTGGTCGGATGAAATATGCTAATTTTTTGAGATAGGAATTTTGGGTTTTCATGAGCTGTATGCCAAAATCATCAGTATTAAAACAATAAAAGACCTGAAATATTTCAGTTGGTGTGCAATGAATCTAAAATATATGAAAGTTAAATTTTTATCATTACATTATGGAAAATAATGAACTTTATCACAATATGCTAATTTTTGGAGAAGGACCTGTATACATCTCGCCAAAGACGTTCAATCCTTAAAAAAAAGATAATAAAAATAAGTATCACACTATGATCACTAAAATTCATTTCATTCATTTAGATTTGAATTTGACAGGTGTTTGAATAGTCTTGACCACGGGTGTCCAGTACCCGGAGATCTACCTACCGTCAAAGTTCAGCTCCAACCCTGATCAAACACACTGAACCTAATTAGGCTAAGCTAATTATGATCTTTAGGAGCACTTGCAAATTACAGACAGGTGCGTTTGATTTGGGTTGGAACTGAACTTGGCAGGTAGGCAGATATCCAGGAACAGGAGACTGGACCACCTCCATATTTGACCATGGAGATGGTGCACTGTAAAAAAAAGTTGCCTGTAAAACTGTTGTATATTGCTGTAAAATTAATAAGAACAAAACTGTAAAGCAATTTTAGAGCAATTAACAACAGTTTTACAGGACTTTATTGGCAACTTTTTTGCCAGTAAATTGAACTAAAGCTTGATGATCAATGTACTTTCCTGCAGGACAGCCATCCCAAAGTATACATCCAGATCTATTTCGACCTCACTCAGACCGTCACCACGGTCTTACCTTGAATGACGCCATTCTTCCGCCTATCCTTCGAGACCTAATATCAACAATGTCAGGTGACTGACCTTAGGGGTTGGCTATATAACATCCAGGTGAACCAACCACTTCCTCTTGCCTTTCTCGCCTCATCTGAGACCGTCGCGGTAGAGCGAATTTTTGATTACAGGAAAAACTAGTTCCAATCCGTCACATTTTCGTGCAGGTGCTTCACGTCCCTGAGGATTGAGGTAGGTTTTCTCCTCATTTAAATTTCTCGGCGCGTCGTCGGAACGCACGTCGGTGAGTGTTTCTTTATTTATTTTTTTCAGCTTGTTTACAGGTATTTATTATTGGTTCTTGGGTCAGCTGTTCGCAGCAGGAGAGAGTTTTTCCATCTTGTTTACTGCGTGTGCGCACGTAGAGTGATGGATATATTATTTTCTAATAGATTATATGATTTTCAAGGAGTTCTGTTTGCAGACTTATTTTGAAAGATGAGTATGAAGTGATTCGTCACAATCTACATATTAAGGATATCTGGTTAACTGTGTTTAACTAATACCTGCAGTTTAAGGAAGTGTTTGATTTGATTAATGAATGGTGATTCGTCACAATCTATGTTAATGGCATTGTCGCTTGTGTTTTTCAACTAAATGCCGGTAGTTTATTTTAAAATCTTGCAGTTCAACTCCAAGAATTAATAAAAATACTGTGATTCGTTACAGTTAATCTGTCTATTTATTTAGTTTTCTTATCATAGACCATTATTATATGAGTGACTTGACCTCTGGCTTGTTGTTATGAGTCACTCAAGATGTCGGTTTTGCCAAACTGGCATACAGTCAAGAGATGGGCACCATGAATGTCCCTCCTGTTTGGGTATGCAACATCTGTTAGATGATATCGAAAACCCCTGTGCAGCTGCAATAGAGCTAACTTTGCAGGAAAGAGTGCAGAGAGCCAAACATTTAACTGGTGGCAAAGAAATGATTCCCAGTAGTCCCTCTCACAAACGCAAGAGGCCTGATGAGTCGATCAGGTCTCCAAGTTCTGACTTGCCTCAAGATAAACAGGAGAGGGCCACGGTAGTGCAAGAGCCCAAGGACGATACTCAGTTACAAATATTATATCCCAATGACTTAGCTGGTAAGCTTGAAACACGTAACACTTCAATAAGCACGCAGCCATCTGCAGCCCCTATTGCACCCTCTCCTGGAGATGAGTTAACATCACATCAGGAAGAGAGGGATGATTCTATGGATGCCGTGTCACTGCATGCAAATAATTCCCTTTATGGTAGTGAGGAGGATATTGGCGAAAATGAGGAAGATGAATCCAGGTCCAAAGTTTCAGAAGGAAGCCTGCATTCTGACATTCTTTCACACATTTTAAGTGCAGCAAGGATCCTGGGCCTTGGTGCTCAGGAAGAAGCTACAGCTCCAACCCCCACACAAGGGGTATGGACGAGTATTTCCCCTGCACAGCCTACTGTGTCCATTCCTGTGGCTGAGGATTATTCCCAGATGCTGAGGAAAGCCTGGAATAATCCAAAGGCTGCACCCCAGTTTAATGCAGGTTGCAGGCGGTTTGTTAAATTGGATTATCCCCCTGAGAGTGGTATGGGGAACATGCCATCAGTGGAGCGAGAGATCGCAGCCTTAACCACTTTGGGACCTGATAAGGTTACAGATAACCCTCGTTGTCCTGGTAAAGAGTGCCAAAAGACCGATCGGTTAATGAGCCAAGCGTATAATGCAGCTACCCAAGCAGCTCGATCAGGAAATGCTTTAGCAATAGTTCTGGCTGCTTTGAGGAAGGTTGTTAATAAAGAAGAGCATGATATGATGAGTTTAATTGACACAGCACTCATCACACACTCACAGCTTACTAGGGATATTGGAGCATCCATGTCTTCAGCTATCTTAGCCAGAAGACAAATCTGGTTGGCGCAGACATCTTTGCCTGACGCTATTAGGAAGGACCTGACTAATATGCCAGTGGTTCCAGGTCGGATATTTCACACTGATTCACAGTCTCTGCTGGACACTGCTGATCAAGCAAGACGCAGAAGGGAATCAGTTCAGCAGACATTTGGTGGACTAACCAAATATGGCCATAGAGCAGCCCATTCCTTTCAGCCCCCACACTTTCCTCGTTCAGAAACTTGGGGGTATGACAGAAGGCAAACCAGGGGTTACCAATTACATGATCGAGGCACCAGACCATTTTACCAGGCTCCCCAAACTGACCAGTCTCATACTCCAGTCAGGGGAGGGTCATTTAAGAGGCGTACTACCAGGGGTTTCAAACCTCGGGGAGGCCAGGCATAGCGGTCTTGGAGTCGCCGGAGAATGCTCCCAACTATGCCTGGACAGTTGGGAGAAGGTAACATCAGATCCTTGGGTTCTAGATACCATCAAGACAGGATACAGGATACAGTTCCGGCGGCGCCCTCCTACCTTTTCAGGGGTTCAAATGACCATAGTCAGAAACCCAGTCCAGGCACAAATTTTGGCCAACGAAATCACAGTCTTAGTACAGAAACAAGCAATTGTACAGATAAGTACCAGCAAACAGCTCACTGGGTTCTATTCGAAGTATTTCCTAGTACCAAAGAAAGACGGGGGACTTCGACCCATTCTGGACTTACGACAGCTGAACCGATTCATAAAAGTATTGCCCTTCAAAATGCTGACTACAGTTCAAATTCTGGAATCCATAGAACCGGGAGAATGGTTCACTTCCATAGACTTAAAGGATGCATATTTCCACATACCCATCTGTCAGGATCATTGCCCGTTTCTTCGCTTTGCTTTTCAAGATCGGGTCTACCAGTTCAGGGTCCTTCCATTTGGCCTGTCTCTGACTCTGGTTAACCAGAGTGGTTTCTGCAGCCCTTCGTCCTCTTCAATGTGCAGGTTTGAAAATTCTATCATACCTGGACGACTGGCTAATTTGTGCTCCTTCTCGCAGCCAGGTATTGAAGGACACAGAAATGGTCCTTCAACATGTACAGTCACTGGGTTTCAAGGTGAACTGGGAAAAGAGCAATCTAAGTCCCAGACAACAGACAGTGTTTGTGGGAATTTCGCTGGATTCCCAACTGATGACTGCATCTTTGTCACCCCAGAGGGTGGAACAGTTGGTCAGTCTAGCTCAGTCATTTCGTCTGAACAAGAGAATGAAGTTAATTCAATTTCAGCGATTATTGGGCATGATTGCAGCGGCAGTGACTGTGGTCCCACTCGGCCTTCTCAGAGCCCTTCCACTACAACGTTGGTTGAACAACTTCCACTTGCATCCCAAATTACAAAGGCATGTGAAGATAAAGGTTACACGAATATGTATCCAAATGTTACGCCCTTGGAATACGAAGACGTTACCATCACAAGGGGTTCCTCTAGGCAACATCCCAGCAAGGCGATCTGTGATAACGACAGATGCTTCTCTAACGGGGTGGGGAGCAGTTTGGGAAGGCAGGTCCATCAGGGGACTCTGGGAATCCCCTTGGACCTCGGAGCACATCAATGTGCTGGAACTCAAGGCAGTCCATCTCTCCTTGAGGACTTTTCTCCCATTGTTGCAGAACAAACATGTGTTGGTGAGAACAGACAACATGTCTGCAGTGTACCACATCAATCACCAAGGCGGCACCAGATCAGCGCGATGTATCCAGGTGACAAAGGAACTACTCTCTTGGGCATTTCTGAAGCTCTCATCACTCAGAGCATTACTTTTTGCGACTACAGAGACAACTCATTGCGATCTATGGTATTCCCTGAACAACCAGGGAGGTCCCTTGGGGATAGATGCACTATCTCAAGAATGGCCGGAGGGATTGTTGTACGCTTTTCCTCCCCTAACTCTGATTCACCTGGTGCTCAACAGGGTAGCGTTGGGTCATCACAAGGTTTTACTTGTGGCCCCCAGGTGGCCAAAAAAGCATCGGTTTCCGAACCTTGTACGTTTGGTCCAAGGTCAACCTTGGCAGTTACCAAAGAGAGCCGATCTTCTCTCCCAAGCGGAGGGCCAAATCTGGCACCCAAAACCAGAGATACTACAACTGTGGGTATGGCCCTTGCTCAGCCCCTCTCTAAAGACTTAGACGAAGCTGTATTGAGGACAATAAATAGTTCTAAGGCACCATCTACGTGGAGTAACTATTCTAGCAAGTGGCGGATATTCTCAATGTGGTGTCAAGACCAACAACTAGATCCAGCCAAGTGTGACACCAGTTTGGTTCTTCGTTTTCTTCAGTCATTGATGGATTCGGGGAAGTCAGTTAATACCATAAAGGTCTACATTGCAGCCATCTCCCACTTTCATGTATCAGTGGATGGTGCAAATATTGGCAAACACCCTTTGGTGTCTCAATTTCTTAAGGGTGCACACCGTTTACATCCAAGGAGAAGTATGAGAGCACCTGCTTGGGACCTTTCTATTGTCTTACACTCACTGACCAAAGCACCTTTTGAACCTCTGGAGCAAGCCGATCTCAAGTTCTTGACATGGAAGACAGTCTTCCTACTGGCGATATGTTCAGCCAAGAGAGTTGGTGAATTACACTCTTTATCAGTCAGTGAAGAATGCTTGAGATGGAAGGCGGAAAAAGCGGGGTTTTTCTTTGGCCAAACCCGTCATTTCTACCCAAGGTCCTTAAACCTAGTACAATAAATCAAGTGATTGAGCTTGATGCTTTCTGTCCAGATCCCCTTTGTTCGGGTGCTGGGTTAGATAATTCTTCTCTATGTCCTATTAGAGCATTGCACACATACATTGAGCGTACTCATCAATTCACGGCAGTCACACATGCAACTATTCATATGCTTTGACAAGAGGTGTGCAGGCAAACCTGTGTCTAAGCAACGATTGTCTCATTGGGTACTGGATACAATTTCACAAGCTTATGTCAACCAAAGTCTACCTATCCCTGGTGATCTGGTGGCTCACTCTACCAGGAGCATGGCTACTTCCTGGGCGGCACTCAAGGGGTAGCGCTCTCAGACATCTGTGCAGCAGCCTCTTGGAGCAGCCCATACACGTTCACTAGATTTTATAGGATTAATGTGGCAAATCCGAATTCTTTGGGGTCTGCTGTATTATCTGTGACTAAATGAATCCCTCGTGACCCTGGTGGTATAAGTCATCCAAGGTAAGACCGTGGTGACGGTCTGAGTGAGGTCGAAATAGATCGTAAGTTATGACCATAACTATGGATCTATGAGACCGAACGATGACCGTCACCATCCCTTGTCACTCGGGACGAACTGGGCGTTCCAGGCAAGAGGAAGTGGTTGGTTCACCTGGATGTTATATAGCCAACCCCTAAGGTCAGTCACCTGACATTGTTGATATTAGGTCTCGAGGATAGGCGGAAGAATGGCGTCATTCAAGGTAAGACCGTGGTGACGGTCTGAGTGAGGTCGAAATAGATCCATAGTTATGGTCATAACTTACAATCTACTTAAGCTTGGTTCAGGGATCAGTCTTAGAATGTTCTTGAGTGGCCTGTATAGTGTTCAGATTTAAATCTCATTGAAAAGTTTTGGTGGAATTTGAAGAAAGCGGGGATAACGTGAATGCCAAAGATTATCAGTGATCTGGAAGCTTTTTCAAGCAAGAAATGGGCCAAGATTGCAGTAGAGAGGTGACAGATGCTTCTAAGCTTCTAAGATTAGCGTTTGTAAAGAGGTTATAAAGAATAAATTATTCTGCTTTACATTCTCAGAATCACTCAAATGTGTATTAATAAACTTTCTATAATAGTCTACTGATGCCTTTGTTGAATTTTTTCATAAAATTGTGTTCTTGGCAGTAAAATGACCTGCAGGCCATGGGGTTGAATAATTTTGATTGCAACTGTACATATGGGATAGAAATGGTGTCCATCAAAGAAAGCCGATCTTTCGCATTAATTTTGAGTATGACTTTGAGGACACGTGTATGGAGCAAGTGGTGGTTTGTTGTCTCATTAATTATGCCATCAGGTTCTGGCGCTACTATTGGTTTTTGATTTCACGTTTGTCGTAAGGAGAAGCCACACTGCATGACTGTGCCAAAATTTCAGCCAGAGGTAAAATGTTATTGTTATGGAATTAATCATGTGTTGGTGAACATGTCAAGCCAACATAAATATAAATATATATATATATATATATATATATATATATATCAGAAAAGCATCATGATTTCAAACCATACAAGTAATTTTTAATTGACCTCTGATTGTGAACACTCCTTCCCGTAATGTGAGAATTGCGGTTTTCTCCATGGTTCTGTACCATAAATTGAGCCACCTCAATGTTTTCTCCTCCTTTATCTGAACGAACACGAGATGGCAACCCATACTGGCTAACAGCACCAAGGAAAGTATCCAGCACAGTGGTGGCATTATTGTTAGTAGCAGCATTCAGATATACTACAAGACGGCTAAACCCATCAATACCTCCATGGATCACGAATCGCCAGCTGATTTTAGACAAAAAGGATGAGAGACAAGAAAAGAACATCAGAGTTTGTACACATTTTGACTAGAAAATTTCCATGACTTTTTCTATCACCACCCTTATACTGGTGAAACTCCAAAAATTAGAATATCGTGCAAAAGTTATAATTTTGATGATTATGGCTTACAGCTTATGAAAACCCCAAATTCAAAATCTCAAAAAATTTGAATATTACATAAAATCAATAAAAAAAAGGATTTTAAATACAGAAATGTCAGCCCTCTGAAAAGTATAATCATACATATGTATACAGTTATATACTAAATATATTAGTTTCACTCTTTAATTTGAATTACTGAAATACATGAACTGTTGCACGATTTTCTAATTTTTCGAGTTTCACCTGTAAATCTGTCTTGTATATAATTTAATAATGAATATAATTATAACAACATTGTTGTCATTCAAAATATAATGCTTAATATTATTGTCTCACAGTATAAATGTGTAGTAAATGAATATATGTAGATCCCTCACAAGGAGATCATAATATTTGGGGGTCTTTGGCATCAAAACATTTGACAATCCCAGTTGGGTGCCATCCAAAAAAATCGAATTACCGTATTAATTTATGATTTCCATCTATATGCCACATGCAATTCGGAGCAGGAACGGAGTATTCGGAGCAGGAACGGAGTACTGTCTGCGATGAAGAGTCCGGTTAGCCAGGGCTCGAAGTTGTGTTCCCTCTGGGTCCACTCTGTGTAGTGATTCACCTACCCTAAAAACTTCAGATGATGAGATATTATTGTGATTTTTGTAATGTTGCGTTTGCGTAAAGTTAATTAGAGTTGGGTAAAATCACTTCTACTTGATGCAAAGTAAATACAAGAATTTCAAAAAGAGAGTTACTGAAATAAAATTAATAATAATAATAATGACTAATGGTTTTTATATCTTTCAGAATTGAACTGGACTTAATGTTTGTGTGTACACACCAAATATCTTATTAGCTATCTTGTGAGTGTAGACTGAAGGCTGGTTTATACTTCTACATTGGAACAAAGCCGTATGCTCTGTGTAGCTACGATGGTTACACCTCTCCATAATATAACTATACATTGCATTTACACAGAATGCAAGTGCTGTAATTGGTCAGAACCAAAGACCCTCCCCAGGATTATACAAAATATATCTGCAGTAGTTTTGCATTCATTGGGACTAAATGTAATAGTGCCTGATTGCTTGTAATGAAAGTGCAAAGGCTGCTTACACAAATATATAGAAGGAAAAGCTCATAAAACATGAATCCAAATAACAATTAGTCATAATGTAAAATACCTGCTTCTGCTGACTACTCCTGTAGTCGACATCACTGGTTTGGCTGTATACTTGCAGAACAATACAAACACACCAAAGCAGGGCTATAAATGCAAACCTCATAAAGGCTATGCAGGTCTGCCATAGGTCCCACACAGATGTATAAATCAGCCTGCAAGTATGTAAACAAAAACAAACTTACACTAAATCAAATGTCCACTTGCTTGGAGAAAAGCTCTCATCATATGATACCCACACCGTGGGTGCTCCCTTTGAATGTCCATCACCAAACGGTCCAGTTCTGTATTTTCAATGCCAGAGTACAACTCTGAAACTCTGCGGAACAAGTGAATAATAGAGTGATATATTTAGCATTAGATGCATCAGATATTTATGTGATGAACAGAAATGTGTAAAACCCTATACACGTGTCTGTGTCTTAGTTATTCATGTCATATCTGAATGTCCTAGTTTAACTTCTACCTATCAGATTCTATTCAATTGTATGTTTCTCTGTTGCTTCAAGACGTTTCACCACCACAAAGACAAAGCAGGTCTAAATACATCAGTAACACAGGATAAGACTTGCCGGTAGTATGTATGTAAATCAATTGTTACTTCTGAAATTAATTGAAGTAACGTTAGATAACTATTAACAGTTAACGTTACTACATTTAAAAAACAAAACTGGCTTTTTTTTTATTAAAATCCCCATGGCAGAATTCGGGAGTAAACACAGAGATTATGGCCTTGAGGCATTTGTATAAAATCATTAAAATATAAGTTGTTGTTTACTTCAGTCCACACTGCTGCATTCGTCGATGTACCGTCCATCGACTAACTCCATACAAGGCCGCGATATCTTTAACTTTTAACCCATACATGAGATACCCCTCTATGGCCTCGCCAGGGATCTCCACGGCTGCTGGTCTCCCCACTCCCCTAGGCCTCTCCGAATACAATTGTTCTTCCACCACCTTTAAGAGGTCAGCAGCCAAACGGGTGTCGGCGCCTGATAAGGCAGAAAATTCTCCCAGACGTTCCAACAACGTACTGGTTCTATCACCTACATACTCGTAATAATCTTCGGAAATACTACCGTTTCTCTGTTCACGCTCCACTTCATCTGCTAGTGAATTTAACGCTCGTATTAGCTCTGCCGCCGCCATTTTTCCAACACCTCAAAACCATAGACTGTAAGCTCGAACGTAATGTTTATCGTTTGTTTTTTGAGTAAACTGAAGTACATAAAGTCCTGATGTCCCAACGTTTGAAAATGGATCTTTTTGAAAACATAGCGTGGACTGTGAAAACGGATGCTTTCGAAAACGATGAAGCGTTTAGTCATGTGACACATTCAGTCCAAAACAAGATGGCGAACGACGTTGTATCTTGGCTACTCCAGTTTGATGGCGTTGTTCAAGATTAACGTCAGTTTGTAAATACTTCATCTTACATTTCTTCAAATGAGACGGGATGTTTATTCGCAGTTGTTCAGCGGCGGAACGCGAGGACATTTTCAAAGAGGCGGAAGTAAATAAACGCCTGAACTTGTGTTTCCGGATTCAAGTAGACCGCCATTAAACTCCGAGAAAGCGAAAGTGAAACTAGTAAAACAGGATCCATTTTATGACGCAGGAAATTACACGACGAGAGAAACTCAAAATTTGACAGTTTTCGCTCCACTGAATTGTCTGAAACAATCAATAAATTCATTGTGAAGTATTTTGTAGGTGATATTCTAGTCAGTAAAGAGGAACATCAACAGTTCTTGACAGGTGAGTACTGAACTGCTGCTAAACAAACCAAAACTCACAAGACAACAATAATAAACCTTTCAAACTATCAGCTACAGTAAGACATCTAACAGATATCTAAGTATTAATCACAGCAGAACAAACAGATACTGAGACTTTTGCTCTTTTATCTGAATTGTCAGTATGTGTTCAGTTTCTTTGGCACTGAAATGTTATTTCTTCTATTGACTTGAAACGTTGCTTTGTTTTCTTCTGTTGAGTCTTCTGATGTTTTCTCTTTATGCTGGTGTTTAACATGTCATAAAAGCTGACAGTCTGCAATTGAACCTCATTGATTCATTTCTAATGGAATATTCTAGAGGACAAATAAAAACAAATATGTGTCAGTATTGAACAAATAAACACGTCACAAATATAGATGATGTCCCGTTTGTTGACAGGTGTTCAGTGGACTGTTCAGATGATGTCATGGACTCCACAAAGGATCTCAGTGGACAGACAGACACAGGGAAGGTCAAGAGGTCAGAGGATTTCAATGCTTTAATAAAATACACTGATAGATATTTCTGATATGCTGCACAACACTACAGTATAAAAACACTGAGGAGAAATGAGAACAGACTGGATTATCTCAAGTATAAACATGTGAAAACAGCTTTAGGGTAAAGTGAGATCTACAGTATGAATACAATCATAAAGACAAGTACAATACAAATAAACAACTTTCTAAACATCGAACTTAACCTTAAATAATGTCATCCATATCAAACATAAGATGAAGATAAACATCTCATAAACACTTTGATACTTACAGACAAACTTCTATAAATGATTGAAAAGATGATTGACAGATTTAAGACAGCTGTCATCAGCAGATATCAGCATCAACTGAGTAAAACCAGATGCACCACCTAGTGACACAGAAATAAACTACAGAGAACAGAACAAAAGTCTTTCCAGCTTTAGTGACATTCAGATCAGATCTGCTGTGTAATGTCATGTGCTCAAATATATCTTCATCAAATAAGCAGAAGTGAAATTACTGAATGTTGAACTAGGACTGTGCATTAAACATGAGCAAACATTTCCTGTCTGTAACATAACAACAACATGACATCTTCCATAAAACACACAAGTTGTGTGAGAATCAGCAATGTTCAGCTGGTTAGCATGTATTTCAGAAATGTTCGGACTGTTTGCACACAACTTTACAGGGAAACTTCAGGAAAACTACAATCTCCAGTGTGCTGCTTTTCACTGTCCTAAACCAGAAATATTCTCAAGATGGAAAGAAATGAGATGTAGTCATTTTTTCTATGAGAGAGAATAAAGTATTGGGGTATAAACGGATGCAACATAGATTAAACGTTTAAAGAGCATTAATCTGAGCCCTGCCACAGCACCACAATCAAACAAATTACTTAAGGTCTTTATTTATAGTAAAATAAATAAGGACAAGGTATTGTGAATAAACACGAAAAGGGAAGCAATGGCTTCAGGAGAGGGCAAGGCCAAAATAACAAACAAACCTAACTGAAGTAGTAAAACTCTTAAGCTACAAAGAAAAGAAAAGAAATAGCACAATAATACTCTAGCGTCCTTCTTGGCCTCAAAACAGGAGAAAACAGAGTACAACAAAAATGGCACCCACCTCCCTACAGCTTCCAAATAAACATCCAATACATCCAATACAACACATGTACTTACAACAGTCAAATATAGATAGAGATACAATACCCAAAAGTAGAACGTTCAACAACTAATTCACAATCTGCTACAACAAGCTGGACAGGACAAAGACAATGTTCTGGAGAAAGCTTTTGTGGGAACATTTCTCTCCCTCTGGCAGTTTCTTCTCTGCTTTTATGCTTCCTCTGTCTGGGCTGGTAAAGCACACAAAAACACGTTAAAGGAAACACATTTAAAACCAACCATCTGAATACGTCTCTGGACGTAACACATCTTTAAAAATAATTGCTTATTTAAATGAATATATGCTTGTATTTATATCACACAGTATACAATACATAATATGCAATTACTTTGTAAGGATACACAAACCCTGCCGAAGTGCTGCGGGGAATCAGGATGATGAGGCCCATTCATCAGCGAAGCGTCAATCGGTGAGACGATGTGATGTTCATGAGGACACTGTAGGGGAGCCGAAAGTTTTCCTTCAGCTGGCTCGTGCATATCAACGGCAATGGTAAAGAGCTTCTAGACAAGAGATGATCGCTGTCTTGAAGGAAGAAATTCTGAGGAAATTGTGTTTGTGCACCTGTTTTTATAGCAGACATATTTTGCTGTTGTGTTTTAGTGTCATTCATGGAGAATCTCCTGAATCCAGCTGTGTGTCCATGAAGAGTGACCGGTCAATGAATCATCCACTTAAATTCAGTTCAGGAGCCCCTTGTGCTGATGTGAGGTGAGGACTCTCATGTTGACTGACAGTATGAACGTGTACACCACAGTCTGAGGGACCATTAGAAAGAATCCAGTGTAAAAAATATAAATCTAAAAGAAAATATGCAATTATAATAAAAATAATGAGTCCTTCTACAGCTGATTGCTTTACTGTAACAGTTTCATTGGCATCTCTTCACAAGAGCTCATCTTTATACTGTACAGTAATATCATGTGAACATGACAGAGATGATCAGACACGACAAGAGATTGTTCCTCAGGTTTATCACAGGACATACATTCTGCTGGAGATCACAATGTTACTAAAAAAGGACATGTTGACTATATGTTCCAGTATGTTTCCACCTGTGCTACAGTAATCTGTGTCTGATGAAGAATATGTTGTAGGTATATGTGTTGACACTTTTTGACTTTTGTTTGACAGTATTTCAGTAACACTTAAAAACTGAAGAAATTGTCTCGTGCTACATTGAATACGACACAATAAAGAGGCTGTTTATGTTTTTAAAGGAATTCTGGTCTCTGTAAAAAAATATAAGATGCTTAAAAACTCCTAATGATCTTGTAATCAGTTGCAATTGCATGGGGCCCCGGACGTCGAGAGGGCCCCCACACAGGTAGCTCATCAAAAGCCGCTTGAAGTGACATGATGTTCTGGGTACACACGTGAACACGCCGTTGTCAGCGCTCTCAGAGCGGTTCATGTTAGAAGCTGCTGGGTTCAGGTCAGCAGGACTTTGGGTTTGTAATTTATGAAAAAATATTCAGAACTTCTTTCACTCACACGCTCAGATACACATGAACGGATGAGTTAGGGGCCGTTCACACCAAACTTGTTTTTGTGTGCGTCTGCTCTGTTGTTTCATTGTTTTCCAATGAACACGTGCTGGACGAACATCCTTGACTGCTGCACCGCGTCTCTGTGTTTCTTCAGTGTGTCACGCAGTGACCGTGTAATGAGGCAGACGAGAATGAGGATCTAAGTGCAGCTTTTAATGAACACAAAAGATGAACACGGTAACTCAGAGTGTAAAGAAAAACCAAGAACAGGGCTTAGAACAAGACATGAATACATTCAACAACTGACAACCGGTGAGCAAACAAACAGGGCTTTAAATACACAAAGGACTAATGACAAATTAAACACAGGTGAGGACAACAGGAGACAGCTGGCAGTGATGCGGGCAGGGAATTATGGGAAGTGTAGTCCATGGGAAACATTAATTGATGGTTATAATATTAATAAATACCAACTAAATTCCAAAATGTTACTGGTGAAGTAGATTCTTGCACACTCTGTTCACAAAAAACAACAACAACTGGAAAACATCATTCATTATAATTAACTAGATTTTTATTTCATTAAACATTTTGAATGTTCTTTGCTACAACGGCTAATAGGATGAATTTAAAATTATGATTTAAAATGAATTTTACGTAATTGAAGCAACTATTTTCTAAATGGGGCCCCGGGTTGGTCGGTTGCTCGGGGCCTCAGAAATCGGTATCCCGCCCCTGCTTGTAATGTCCCGTTATGTCGTGTTTTGTGTTCTGAAGGATCAAATAAAACACACGTCCTCACTGCAGCTTCAGGATTTCTCAGTTCATTAAAAATGAAAATTGTGTCATAATTCACTCACCCTCATGCAGAAGACACAAAAGCAGATGTTTAATGAATATGGTGAGTGGTCTTGTTAATACAATGGCAGTGGAGAGTGACTCACTTTAAAACTTAAAATAAAAGTATAAATGTGTAATTTTTCACTGTAAATCTTGACGTCTGTTGTGCATTCATGAGTGCTGTGAGAGATGTTTGTTCACAGCGGCTCGAGTGTTTATGTGAGAACTTATGTTGATGTTAGTGACATTGCAAGTTCTCATGTGACATATAATATATAAGACACATCATTAAATGTGTTTTATTGCACTGGATGTTGAAATTATGTTTTCAGATTACTAATAAAAACACTTGAACTAAACTCTGTTTAATTGCTGTTTTAGTGTCATTCATGGAGAATCTCCTGAACCCAGCTGTGTGTCCATGAAGAGTGACCGGTCAATGAGTCATCCACTTACCTTCAGTTCAGGAGAGTCTTTGATCAACTACAGAAACAAACAGGATGCATCAGAGTCAACTGCTGGGAAAGTGACATTGGACTCCATTTTTGTGGTGTGTGTGTGTGTGTGTGTGTGTGTGAGAGAGAGAGAGAGCCACACTTATACCTTATAGGCTGTTTTTAAAGCTTTGCAGCTTCACCCTCAACTTAATAACACACACACACACACACACACTGATGAATTCAAGACAACTGAAGCACAAATAAAATGAGTGGTGATTCTTGTCCACTGATCCTTCAGTTCCTCTCTGTTACTGAATGAAGTTTGTTGTTTGAATGTTCACTGATTTCAGGAACTTGAGCACAAAATCATCTCTCTGATGAAGAAAGAGCTGAAGAATATCAAGAGACTACTGATCTCAGATTCCCCAGCATGCTCTGAGAGAGAGAAGGAGGATGATGAAGGTCAGAGCAGAGTCAGAGAGGGGTTTCTGAAGATCACACTGCACGTCCTGAAGAAGATGAAGCAGACAGACCTCGCTAACACACTTCAAACCAGTAAGAGCTCGCACTCACGCCACTATTACATCACGTCACCTTCAGAGGAAACACACAGTGTCTGGATTCACTCAATATTAGTGAAAGAAAATAAACTTAATGTCTAATGACCATTAAACATCAACATCAATTATAATTCCCATTTCTTTTCCTCTTTATATCAGAACTGATTTCTGTGCATCAACAAAAACTCAAAACAAAACTAAAAGAGAAATTCCAGAGAATTACTGAAGGAATGTCAAATCAAAGCAGCTCAACACTTGTGAATGAGATCTACACAGAGCTGTACATCACAGAGGGAGGGGGTGCAGAGATCAATAATGAACATGAGGTGAGACAGATTGAGACAGCATCCAGGAGAGCAGACACACAGGAAACACCAATCAAATGCAATGACATCTTTAAAGCCTTACCTGGACAAGACAAAGCCATCAGAACTGTGCTGACTAAAGGAGTTGCTGGAATTGGGAAAACTGTCTCTGTGCAGAATTTCATTGTGGACTGGACTGAAGGAAAAGCAAATCAGGATGTTCACTTCATATTTCCACTTCCTTTCAGAGAGCTCAATCTGATGAAGCACAAAAATATCAGTTTGATGGATCTTCTTCATCAGTTTTTCACAGATACAAAACAACTGAGAGAATTGAAAACATTCCTTGATGACTACAAAGTCATTTTCATTTTTGATGGTCTGGATGAGTGTCGAGCTTCCTCTAGATTTCCAGAACAATGATATTTTGTGTGATGTGACAGAATCGGCCTCAGTGGATGTGCTGCTGACCAACCTCATCAAGGGGAATCTGCTTCCTTCTGCTCTACTCTGGATCACCTCTCGACCAGCAGCAGCCAATCAGATTCCTCCTGAGTGTGTTGACCAGCTCACAGATGTACGAGGCTTCAATGACCCTCAGAAGGACCGAGTATTTCAGGAAGAGAATAAAAGATGAGCGTCTGGCCAACAGAATCATCACACACATGAAATCATCAAGAAGCCTGTACATCATGTGTCACATACCAGTCTTCTGTTGGATTTCAGCCACTGTTCTCCAGAGACTGTTGAGTGAAGCAGAGAGTGCAGAGATCCCCAAGACTCTCACTCAAATGTTCACACACTTCCTGATCTTTCAGAGCAAACTGAAGAGCCAGAGGTATGATGGGAAATGTGAGGTGGATCTTCAGCAGGCTAGAGAGAGGATTCTGTCTTTGGGAAAACTGGCTTTTCAACAGCTGGAAAAAGGGAACCTGATCTTCTATGAGGAGGACCTGAGAGAGAGTGGCATTGATGTCAGAGAAGCGTCAGTGTACTCGGGAGTTTGTACCCAAATCTTCAGAGAGGAGTTTGGACTGCACCTGGGGAAGGTGTTCAGCTTTGTGCATCTGAGCATTCAGGAGTTTCTCGCTGCTTTATTCAAGTTTCTGCAAAACAAGTCAAGAATGAGTGATTTCCTGAAGAGTGAAGTGGACAAGGCCTTACAGAGTGAGAACGGACACCTGGACCTTTTCATTCGATTCCTTCTGGGTCTCTCACTGAAGTCCAATCAGACAATCTTACGAGACCTACTGACACAGACAGGAAGCAGCTCTGACAGCAAACAGGAAATAGTTGAGTACATTAAGATGAAGTTCAGGGAGAATACCTCTCCAGAGAAATCCATCAATCTGTTCCACTGTCTGAATGAACTCAATGATCATTCTCTAGTGCAGGAAGTACAAACATATGTGAACAGAAGAGATATCAATCGTCTCTCTGGAGTCCGTCTCTCTCCTGCTCAGTGGTCAGCTCTGGTGTTTGTGTTGCTGAACTCAGAAGAGAAGCTGGATCAGTTTAATCTGAGGAAATATGATCCATCACATGAATGTCTTCTGAGGCTGCTGCCGGTGATCAAAGCATCCAGAAAAGCTGAGTGAGTAATTTAGTGTTTTAATCTCACTTTATTGTAATTAAATAGCAGAGGTTAGATTTTAATGTACTTTTGTTAGATTAAAAACAACCCCTTATACTATTTTGATGTTTGTTTGGTTTCATGTGTTACTTTTTATAGTTTTACCTTCATTTTAAACAGACATTGTAGCCAAATAGATTCAAAATGTTTAATGCAAAGTTAATAATCTAGTTTAATAAAACAAAAACATGTTTTCTACAGTTTTCCACTAAATAAATACAAAACGATACTTTATTTACTTTATACTGATACTTCATAATTTTTATTTATGCTTCCACATACAATAATACACATCAGTGTAATAAATAAACAATTATTTACCTTCAAATATTTTTACTAAAACTTTTCTTTAATGAACATGATGTGCAAAAACCCAGTTAAATATGATACAATACTGAATTATTATTGGGGGACTCAGTCAAGTTTATTATTATAATACTGAATAATTATTACTATTATTTTAAGGGTTTGATTGTTTTATACTTTAGTAATTTATTTGTCATATTGTAGCTTCCTTTATTCCTGCAATGTTTATTTTACACAGTTTTTCTGTTTCTGTTTTGATAATCCTTTAATGGATTTTACTAAAAACAATGTTAAATTATGTTATACTATAATATATAAAATTGCATTAAGATGTGAATAATATAGCGATCAATATTTATTTAGATTGGTAATGAATTATTAGTTTAGACTAATCAATAGATGTTTGACTTCATGCAGCGCTGTGTGATCAGATCCGATTAGAGTTTGAGTTGAAGCAGTGCATGTCGGTTAGAAATGTTGTGTGACTTAAGATGGCGACAGTGCCGCGTCACCGTGATGTATGCCATTAAAGTACCTTGTGTGCGATTCAAGAGCAGCCGGCTGGCACTGCCAATGCAGCTTTTCCAGAGTGGCTGCAAGAGCTCTGATGATGTCACAACTTATTCATAATTGGCCAAAATCACAGATGACAACGGTAGCGTGTGTTTCATGGGATGCATATAAATATCAAATGCTACTTTTACTACAATAATTCGAACTTTTCAAATCAATATTTACATTTCAAACCTGAGTTCTGATTTCCACTTCATCTGTAATAAACAAAGCAATCATTGTGGGATCTTCTGTGACTAATGTGGGTTCAGCACATGTCGTGAAGC
Source organism: Xyrauchen texanus (assembly GCF_025860055.1). Lineage (NCBI taxonomy): Eukaryota > Metazoa > Chordata > Actinopteri > Cypriniformes > Catostomidae > Xyrauchen > Xyrauchen texanus. Next base: position 2,185,179 of record NC_068285.1, read on the forward strand.
AGAATGTGTCCGGCTTGATGGCTCCGTTTTCATCTCCTCCCGCTACTACAACTGGTAAATCTCGCAGATCGTAAATCTCGCCATTTTTACGGCTGTCCCAGACGCACAATCAATGCACTGAAACATTCTCTTCCTAAAAATTCTCTAAATGCAGCATAAAAACCAGAGAGTATAGTTGATCACTGTGTTCACTTACCAGAAATGTTGTCATGTCTTCTGAAATCTCTCATGTCATTATAGGATGAGCGCAAGTATTAATGATGTCAAAGCCTTATTTTCTCTTTAAAAGATTGATAGAGTAAATTGACTTCTCAGCTTAATGCCAAGTGTTTTACACAGTGGCCTGAAAAACGGGGCCACGTTGTGAAAGAGAAGAACCTACATTTGCTGCCATTGAAAACAGCTAAACAATTGACTTTTTTTTGGAGCAAGTTGTTACGTATGATGATGTCACAGTGACATAATTTTTTTGTTTACATTGTTAAAACAGTAAATTATCTAATTAGTGTCTGGATTAGGCTTAAAGAGGCCCTATTATACTTATTGGGACATTACCTTTCCATTAGTGAGTAATATAGCTGTTTGTGCATATGAAAGGTCTGCAAAGTTACAAAGCACAAATTCCACCCCAAAGGGTGTTACACTCACCCACAGAAAACACTGCTCCTGAACTGCCTTAAAGACATGGTTTGCAGTCCAGCCATTACTTCTGTGAAATAGCTACGTCACTATGTGGCACATTTGCCTAATTCATGCCTCAGGAGTGTGCTGCTCAGGCCTACCATCCATTTAAAAATTGTGTCCCCTTGCATACTTCACTCTGTCACATGGACTTGGATGTATGTCACTGCTTACGTTGTCCAATACCTTTTGTAAGACATGCAATGGGTTTAACTGGAACAACCTAAACCCTTGATTACTTGGAGCGTGTTGCAGGCTGATGTCACTTTGTGGAATTATTTCACGATTTTAAACAAAGAGCTTTTATGAAAAAAAACAAAATACAAACCAAAAACTCTCACAATAAAATTAATAGAACCAATTTGAAACTAAGAAAATAAACAAAACACCAACTGGAGAAACAGACTAGGAATGACTGACTAACCAAACTCACAAAACGATCTAACAGACACAAGAAGGTAGAAGGCACAGTATGTAGAGGGAGAGCACATGAGGAACAAGTGATGACAATCAACACAACAAGGATCAGATGACGAGGTGTGGCAAGGTGGAATGAGGAGGCAGAGTAAGTAGAGCACATGGCTGACACAAACACAAACAAAGACATGTGCTCAAAACAAATGCACACATGGACCAAAACAGACAGAACTCCAGAACAAAACAAGTTGGGCAGTCCAGACTGGGTCTTGACAGTTGAAGAGCTTCAGAAAATGTGCAAACGACTATGAGCAATCAAACACAGTGGCCATATATTTTTTCTTTGTACCCAACAGCTGTGCTGAGAAGCCTTCACTAAAACATATAGATTAACACACTGTTATCTTGTCATTTCTCTCAGTTTGATGGGCTGCGATCTGACAGAGCAAAGTTGTTCAGCACTGGCCTCAGTTCTCAGCTCAAACTCCTCAAGTCTGAGAGAGCTGGATCTGAGTAATAATGACCTGCAGGATTCAGGAGTGAAGCTGCTCTCTGATGCACTGAAGAGTCCTCACTGTACACTGGAAATACTGAGGTTTGTGTTTGCAGATTCATTAGTACATTGGAATATACAATATGAATATATTGTGGTTCATAGCTGTGACAATGAAACAATAAATGGCTCAGTGACTGTCACAACCCTTCATATCAAACTATAAAGCATTCACTCTGTTATTACCATTTGTTTTATAAAACTGCTTTTTATCATTGTTTCTTTATTTGTTTTAGATTTGCTGCTTGTAGATTCACTGGTCAGTGCTGTGAAAGTTTGTCTTCAGTTCTACAATCATCAAAATCACTGAGAGAGCTGGACCTGAGTAACAATGACCTGCAGGATTCAGGAGTGAAGCTGCTCTCTGATGCACTGAAGAGTCCTCACTGTACACTGGAAATACTGAGGTTTGTGTTTGCATATTCATTAGTACATTGGAATATACAATATTAATATATTGCAGTACATAGTTGTGGTTACTGTGTACCATTGGTTGACCGATATGGGGTTTTTATTGGCCGATATCGATATCCAGAGAGCAGGGTGGCTAATAGACCGATACAAGGCCGACATATCACACAATTTATTATAGTAACAAACATAAAATTGCTAAAAATAATAATAATAAACTCTTATTTAGCACAATATATATTCAATTTCACACAAAACAAAAAGATAATATTGTATTTTAAATGGTAGATATCAGTTTCTTCAGATTTCTGTTTAGTCATCACATTTTAGTCATTTTAGTAATTTATTGATGAAAGTGAAGAAACTGTTAATATATTAGGAAGAAGGAATTAACAGTACATACAGTAATCCAGTAACCATGAATGGCATGTCCACGTTAGCAATCGCATTTACTCAAAAATACAGAATCAATCAAATTTTACAAACAGTGTATAGTGAATAAGAAATGTACTTAAAGCACACGTGAAGCGCTTTTATCTTGGGCTGCATCCGAAAATGTAGGCAGCTGACTTGCTACGTAATCAGTTCATGGCTTAACTGACCACTGTTTTGAATGAATTGAACACTTTAGGAAACTGATCTCCAAATAGTTTGAAAAGCAACTTATTTTTATCGTTCCCAAGTATACAGCCTCCGGAGGTTATTTTCCTGGTTTCGGACGCAGCCTTGAAGTTGCACACACATGCTCATGCAGATCCATCTCCTGACAGTTTAAACAGCCTGTATCGCCTACTTCATAATTTGTGAATGAGAGGAACTTTTGATCCTGATACTGAAGTTTTTGATTCTGGCTGATGGAATACGCGCTTCAGAGGAAGATATTAGATGAGTGATCAATGGGAATAAAACACTGGATTTTCTTGAGGTTAGTGAATGACATCTGTTTAAATGAGATATGCGCATATATGCAGACAGTATATAATAGAAGTTTTATTGATATTTGCCTTTGATCATAAGAAAAGTTACAGGGAACTGTTGAGGACTGTTAGAATACGCGCTTCAGATGAAGATATATGAGTCTTCATCGGGATGCTTGATCTGCTCAAGTTGTGTAAAGTTGGTTTATTGGATATGCGCATATTTGCAGAAATGATAATAGTTTGATTGATATTTGCGTTTTTGTCACTAGACAAGACAGCTCAAAGTTACAGGAAACTGTTGAGGAGAGAGAGGGAGAATGAAACAGGCGAGCACTTTAACATGAACTGAAACATGTCTGCCGCGGCTCTGTTATGTGGACCGTTTAAATGACACTATGTTGCACACCGGAGTATTATTGTAGTTACACGATGGCATGTAACAACAAAACAAACCGTGACTAGTCATTTACATGTCTCATACGCTTCACGTGCAGGCCGGTGATTTTCATTGCCAAACAGGGAAATTTATCGGCCAACGGCGATCATTAAATATGGCAGAATATCATCCGATTTATCGGCCTTGGCGATGTATCGGTCGCCCACTACTGTGTACTTGTGGATGTGCTCCCTCTGCTGAGTCTGTTTCCTCTCAAGTGAATCAAGTTATTCTGATTGTGACATCACAGTTCAAAATTATCACAACATTAATTTTTGTCCAGCTCTTTAGAAAACTCGGTAACACTTTAGAATAAGGTTTCTTCATTAACAAATAACTACACAGGAACAAATGAATAACACAATATTAACTATTAACAATCTAGTAACTACTATTAACTAACAAGAAGCTCTGATTAATGAATTAGTAAGTAATAGCACACAGATGAAAGTGGTAGTTCACTATTAACTGATCAATAACTACTATTTTTTTAAAGCTTCCCAGAGAACTACTGAAAAAGTTTCATAATTCATGCAAAACTAATCAATAACTAATGCAGGACGAATGACTAGCACCACATTAACATTTTAACTGCTACTGCAAACGAATACACAACGTTGTTTACATTATCAATATGTAATAGCATAGCAGACTTATGATTTGGGAAAGCTGTCAATAATTAGCTTATGCTGTCTCCTAGAACTATTTATCAACTGAATAATTTTAAAGAAATGGATTTTTAAATGCAGTTGTCGGGACCTTACTTGTCCTGTGGCCAATTTTCTGGCATTCCTCTGGACTGGCATTGAATCACTAGAGTCATGGTGACTACTGGAACATATTGAGTCATCAGCTATCCAAATACCATATACAGTTATTTCATTATTTAACCTACCTCTCAAAAAATATGTTTTTATGTATGTCTCCTAGCTCATATATACATATATGTGTGTGTGTGTGTGTGAATATCTTGTGAATGAATAGAAGATTCTACACTTTAGGATTGGCTTTTCATTAGTAACTACTGTAATAATCATGGTAACTAACTAGTGATGACTCATGTGTTACTGCATACTTCTATGGGAATTACCATCTAAAACTTCACCACAAACCTCAAAAGCTTAAAATGACTCCAGTGTTTGGTTGCACATGATATTTATTCATCGTGACTGGAAAAATTGCTGATTTTATCAAGATGCAGGGAACAAGCAACAGCTAAAGTGGCAGTGTGTAGCCACTGGGCCATATTTATGATGGCTGACTTTAAACAGTAGTCATGGAACATGAAACAGTTAAAGTGACTGTGTGTAGCCACTGGGCTAGAACATGCATGGAATGGTATTTATCATACAAAGATACACACATACACATGCATAAACAGATTATTTTTGTCTCTCACAAAAGTCTATAAGCAAGCCAACGTTCTTTTTGTTTTCAATGGTGCTTTGCACTGGCTCCTGTCTGCATAATTCTCTGCACCGCTCTGCAAAATCAGACCGTTTCTGTCCTCTTTGGAAGGTGCCTCGCAAATTTTTGTTGGCCTCTATGTCACAAGCTTCGAGCTCTGCAATTGCAGCAGTATCAGCAATGATCTTTCTATCCACGCCATATTTGAAGTATGCCTGGGTGTTTGTTGTCCCACCTTTCAAATAGTCCAAGACCTTGTTGTACCTCTTGATGGCTTGCTCTGGAAGAAAGACTGACAAAGAACAGAGAATAATCCATTAGTGTGTTATGCTAATGGAATGTATATTTTATAAATGAATGGAAGTCGGAAGTCTGCTACAGGGAATTACAGCCTAAAGATCTTTGCTGTGTTTGGTGGTTGTAGGTTGAAGGCTCTAGGAGGAGTTTCTCTTGGAAAATTAAAGTCTCAGAAGAAGAAGAACCATAATAATAATAATAATTTTAAAGTGCCCCTATTATGCTATTTTAAAGATTGCTAAATTGGTTTTGGAGGTTAGGTTTACATGCATCCAAGTTCAAAAAACACTGTAATTTTCATTGCAGTATTATCTCTCTTCTCATAAATGATTCGGTCTCTCTAAACCCCTCTTTTCTGAGAGCCTACTCTGCTCTAATGGGTCAGATGGCCCAGTCTGCTGTGATCGACAGCGCATATCAGAAATTACATTCCATTACACAGTAACGATGGCATCAGTTTAACGGTTTCAATTCAAGTCCTTTGCAATTTTGACAAATTAATACAATCAACACTAACTTTTCTAATTTTTCCAAACAAGTCTTACTGTAAATATGTGCCAAAAAATTACATTCTGTCATTATTTACTCATCTATGTTGTTACAAACCTGTAATACTTTGTGTTCATCTTCAGACCACAAATTAAGATATTTTTAATGAAGTCTGACAGCTTTCTGATCCCTCCATTGACAGCTACACAACTACCACTTTCAAGGCCCAGAAAGGTAGTAAAGACTAGGGCTGCCCCATAATATTCAACTAATCGTTAGTCGACTAAAAGAGGATTAGTCAACTAAAAATGTTATTAGTTGGTTAGTTACCGAAAAAAAAATTACTTGTGGTGAAGTCACGCAGTCCGTGAGGGACAGATTGTTCATGGCGGGTGCATGCTTGTGGTATTTACAATATGTCAGGCAGGAAATCCAAATCAGTGGTTTAACCTCAATTTATGAAGCCACACGAGTGCTTAGTGTGTGTTGTATTTACAACATAGTTTACCACTTTATTTACAAAATATGAATCTTGAACACGTGTTTACACAACGTCTGCTCTTGCATCAATACAACATGTATGCTTTGTGGTGCTCTCATGAACACACGCTGGAGATTAATATTTTGTAAATGTAGTAGATTATGTTCGTAAATTGAGGTTAAACCAGTAGAGACACATGGATTACTTTAATCATGTCTTTACTACCTTTCTTGAAAATGCTAGTTGTGTAAGCTGTCAATGGAGGGACAGAAAGCTTTTAGATTTCATTACAAATATCTTAATTGTGTTCTGGAGATGGAGATTTTGGAATGACATGGGGACGAGTATTGACAGAATTGTATTTGTGGGTGAACTGACCCTTAATAAATGGTTGCACAGTAAACATAAATAATAGATATGTACTAAAAACTCTGGCCACACTGGGCTGAAACTGTGCACCTGCTTTTTCACCATGTCAAATAGTCTGTTATCTGATCTGTTTAAGTAGTGTTTTCTGTTTATATTGTTGGCAAAGGAAAAGGCAGAAATTTCAAAACATCTCTAATACTTAATGTTATAGATGCAAGAAATTAATTAAGCACAAGTATAATTACAGTAAATGAATATGGGGAAGCAAAGGAAAACCCCAGCTTCTTTAAGATTAACTTTAAGAATAGTTCCCTGAAACAAATGAAACATTAAATAGCAACAACCTTGCTCCAGCCGAAGACTGCAAAAGGCATTCTGCAGGCACAGGTTCAAGCGTTAACGTCCCCGTTTCCTTCATTTGTTGGACAAATCTGTGGAATTTTGCTGCTTCTTAAATGATCCCTCAAACAGGAATGGAACCATAGACTCCGTCAGACCAATTGCAACAGTCTCTCCATCCACATCATTGTCTATAATATAAAAGAGATAATGAAATGTACAATTGAATTACCCATCAATTATAACCATGCACTAAACCAGTGTTTTTGAGGCTGAAACACTGCACCACTGCCTGTGAGGTAAAGTACACACACAAAAATAGTAACCTGTGGGGAACACTTTACAGAGCTAACAAATAAATTCTGCAATAAAATAAAGATTAAAATAATAAAACATGAAACATACATGAACACCGAAGTAACAAACAGCTGAATTTAATAATTGCAGTGGCATAATTCTAAACAGAAGTCCAAATGGCCATCAGTGATTTAACAGGACACAGCTTTGGCATCACTGTTATTTTTGTTAGTGGATAATGTTAATAAAAACCTAACTATAATTTAAAAAAGAAGTATTTGCATTTATTTTGGATGATGAAGAGGACATTTAAAATCGAAAAGTATTTTTTTATATCAATTTTTATTCTTTTTTATATCATCAAGTGTGTTTGTAACAAATAAATATTCGTAGCGCTTTATGTCCATTTTACTTTAATTAGTAATCACTTGATTTTGCGTTTGGTAGCCGTGTATAATCTGAGTCAGAGCGTTGCGTTGGGGAAGTCTCGTGCGGCCTAACAAAATGTCGCAATCCCAACGGCAGGACATTTTTGGACTCAAAATGTAAAAACTGAGATAACCATTAAATACAATGGCTAGCCCTGCAAATATATAGTGTTTGCCACAGATTTTATTTAAAAAAAATAAAATACGGTATGAAAGTTTATAGTCTATGGATAAAGGCCGTTGTCACAAAACACAGCAATATCATAAACTAATGCACAGTGAGGAACAAACGACTGAATAAAAATGTGTTTGAAGAAATAATGTTTCATTGTGTCTGGATTTCTGCAGGTGTCAAATGAAAAGTGATGCAATGAGAGTATTGCATTTATACATTGTTCCTCTATAGACCTTATTCACATCTTTGATTTTTATGGGAATTACAGTCAGGCTGTGAGAGATAGACGTTCAGACTCTTCAATGGGTTATTCAGTCATTTAAAGTGTTTTAGCTACTTTTTTTTAAGTTTGTATGATTGTTTCCCTTTTCTGCACATTATGGATAAAAGATAGTTATAAACAAATTCTTTCAAAGACAGAAAACTAAGCTTTCACTAAATTTACACTTGCATTCATATTCTAATTTCTTGAAGATGTGACACGATGTGAACACAGAGATATGTGATGCTCACTGGTTTTTATTGTGCATTCTGGGATTTTTGGGGAGTGACTGTTTTAGTGCACTGGAACAATTTTGTGATTGGGACAATCCTAAAAATGGATGACTCCCTGACCAGTCTGCTGACTAATGATCTAAAGCTGATTGAGATGCACCATATGAGTTCAGTCTCAGTGTACTTCACAGGTACCAGCTGCCTGATATATATATATATATATATATATATATATATATATATATATATATATATTAGTTATGTTACATGCACACAAAATTTGCCTTTGAATTATTATATATTTTTTTATATAATCTTGCCGTAAATATGTGCACACCGTCTGGACACTCTTGACTGTGCACTCGCACTCTTATACTGGTGTGTGTGAATTGGTGACTCCAACTGTTCAAGTAATGAACTCAACAGACTGAATATTGCAGATGATACGCAGCTCTACATATCGTTCCAACCTGATGATCCAACTGTCTCAACTCATATCTCTTACATCCTTGGGCGTATCTCTTTATGTTGTCTCCCTGTGTTTGTGGGGTTTTTTTTCGTTTTGTTTTCCATCTGCCTTTCATGACAGGTTAAAATGCCACCAGGTGTCTCTAAGAGGTGTTCCTTTCTCCTGCCCCAGATTGTGTACATTCTTAATACTTTGCTCACAACACTAAACAGAGTACACTTTATGACCATTGCATAGACTCTCATTTTTTGTTTTGTGTTGTTACATTTTTCATTTACTTGCTTTGTTTATCATTTTATGGAAGCCATAGGGAGCTGGGTAATATTTATTTTCTATTTAACCTTTTTTCTCCTGTTTCTACCTAACAAGGGAGTCCGGGATGAAATGTGTTGCTTATTTGTGTTTATTGCCAAGGCAGGAGCAGGGAATTATAAAATCTGTCCTTGTTGCACCTTTCCAACCCTAGGCTGGGGAGGGTGTAACATATCTCTGCCTGCCTTTTGGAGATCTCTGCCTGAATGAAGGAACACCACCTTCATCTCAACCTGGCCAAGACCAAACTCATTGATGGAACTTGTGATCCTAGCAAACCCATCTGTTACTGTTCATCTGTGCTCCACTACTGTGAGACCTATCAGGACAGCTGAAACCTGAGAGTAGTAATTGATGAACAGCTACATTTTAGTACTCGCATCTCATCAACTGCCTGGTCTTGCAGGTTTGTGCTTTATTACATCAGAAAAATCAAACCTTTCCTGTCTGAATATGCTGCCTGGTCCAAGCTCTGGTTATTTCAAGATTGGACTTCTGCAGTGTTCTGTTGGCCAGCCTTCCAGCTAGTGCTATCAAGCCACCGCAGATGGTCCTGAATACGGTGGCATGTCTGTTCTCAACCAACCAAAGAGGGCTCACCTCATACCCCTCTTGGTCTTACTCCACTGGCTATGCATCAAATTCAAAGCTTTGAATTTGGCCCTCAGGACAAACAGTGGAACAGCACCCTCTTACACCTGGTGGTCCCATCCCAACGAGGCACTTCACATTCATTCGCTTTCTCTGTCCCCCGGTGGTGGAATGAGCTTTCAACCACCTGCCGTTCTGCTGAAACCATTTCAACATTCAAGAAAAAGCTGAAAACATATCTATTCTGTGAGCACTTAACCTCTCCTAAATAATGGCACTTACTATTTAAGAAATCTTTAAAAAAATCGTTATCCGTCTCTTTCTTCTGTGCTAGTTTCTGTACTATTATAGCAACACTTAGAACTTGGCATGTGATCCTGCAGGTACAGTTTACTTTTATATGACAAAGTGTTTATGTTACTCATTTGGATAAAAGGGTCTGCTTAATGACTAAATGTAAATGTAGTTTATCTGACTTTTTATGTGTGTGTTTGTGGATTTTCTTACTGTTGATGTGTGTGTTTTTAGATTATCTGACATTATCTGAACATTAATTTATATAGTGCTTTTCTGACACTATAATCAAAGCGCTTTACTCAGTGAACAGGGGACTCTCCTCAACCACCACTAGTGTGCGCATCCACATCGATGATGCGACGGCAGATATAGTGCACCAGTATGCTCACCCCACACCAGCTATTGGTGGAGAGGAGAGAGTTATAGAGCCAATTATTGGCTGGGGATTATTAGGAGGCCATGATTGAGAAGGGCCAATGGGGGGAATTTAGCCAGGACACTAGGGTTATACCCCTACTCTTTATGACAAGTGCTCTAGGATGTTTTTAATAACCACAGAGAGTCAGGACCTGATTTTAACATCTCATTCAAAGGACAGTGTCTTTTTACAATATAATGTCCCCTTCACTATACTGGGGCATTAAGACCCACACAGACCACAGGGTGAGCACCCCCTGCTGGCCTCCCTAATATCTCTTCCAGTCGCAAACTTAGTCTTCCCCAGGAGGTCTCTCATCCAGGTACTGACCAGGCTCAACCTTGCTTAGCTTCAGTGGCAACCAGTCTTCAGCTACAGGTTAATATGGCTGCTGGTAAATGTTGATGTGCATTTGTAGATTATTTGACTGGTTATATGCACGTTTTTAGATTATCTGACTGTTATGTATGTGTGTTTGTAGATTATCTGGCTGTATGGTGACAGAGGAAGGCTGTTGTTCTGTGGCATCAGCTCTGAGATCAAATCTCTCACACCTGAAAGAGCTGGATCTGAGCTACAATCACCCAGGAGAATCAGGAGTCAAGCTGCTCTCTGAAAGACTCAACGATCCAAACTGCACACTGGACAAACTTAAGTACATTGAGCTGTAAAACCCTGTTTATACCCATATTAACCCCTTAAACCCAGGCCCTAATTGGTCTTGAATTTATTGAATGGTCAGTAAATTCACTGAAACAGCACCTGTATTTATTCCTTTTAAAAAATGTAAATCCTTAACAAATACACACAGAAGACATATATTTTTAATGTTTCATTAGAATGAGGACTTTTTTGTAATCATTATATTTTATATAGAATATTATTTTTACTCATTTTAGGAAAACAATTCAAAAGAACAATCTTTAAGCATCTGTCACTTAACCCTTTCACATTTACTGGTGCATATTTGTGATGGTTTATGACTGGCACCCTTAGAGTAGTGTCACACATTTGTGTTTCTGCAGCAGTCAGTGATGTCAGATTCAAATCGGTTTTCATACCAACACTAAACTGCACTGCCCAAGTGCCTGTAATTCATATTCACAAAAACTGAAGCTCATACAGTCTTTTCAAGCACATGGTATGTGTTGTAGCCGTTTGTCTATAAGTGTTGTATTGGAGTTTATTTATTATAATTTATGTATTTGTTTATTTATTTATTATTATTATTATTATTTGTATTATTTGCATTTATGTACTTATTTAGTTAATTATCATGCACCTGGGCGGGTTTAGGAGGAATATATGTCACCGCGTGTGGGCGGAGGGGGAAGTGACTAAGGAAAGAACAAATGTTTGGATTTGGGGAAGGTGGTGGCGCACAGTTTTTTGACCACTTCGCTAACTTTGTTTGGATTTTTCTTTTATTGAAATTATGAACTTGATTTAGAAATGTTAGGAAAATAAAGCTATCAAAAAATGAATACTGCGTTTGGGAGTGGAGTCCGTGCAAAACAATTAATCATAGTTCCCGGAATCCACGGCCAGCATCGAAAGGCCGATACATTTAAGTCAAAAAACTGGAAGGAATTTGGAGTTTGCACCAGGAGCTAAAGCGAGAACGTGGATTGTGGATTGTCGTGAGTACATGGTGAAGAGTTTAATCCGTTAAGCCGCCGGCTTATGTATCTTGTCAACGGCTTGTTGTTGAGTCATCGCACAAACATGATTTTATGAAATTAAGTTTATGCTTGATGGATAATGGATGATCTTGCTGAAAAGCGATTATGGAAGAAAGGGAATTGTTTAAGTTGCTTGCAACTCGCAGAGGAAAGCTTGGAGTTTTGACGAGAAAGCGAAAGCGAAATAAATGCCGCGATTGAAGCTGGCGAAAATAAAGAAACTGTTGCTAAACATGTGGAAACCTTTAACACCGTGGCGGATTTTATGGAGTTGCAAGTGTCTGTGCAAAGTTTGTTGAATGATGATGAAAGGGAGGCTGACCACGTAGACTGGTATGAGCCGAAATTAATTCTCTTCAGGGAATTTCTGAATGGAATTGAAACATGGATGGGTGAAGATCCAAAAGGTACCATTGAGGATGTCTTGGAAGGTGCTGTTGGGCCTAATGATAGTGTATCTCAGGCCACTGGCAAGTCCTCTAAAAGTTGGCCTACTTCCCAAAAATCATCTAGAGTTTCTTCTAAAAGCAAAAGGAGTGCCTCTGCTGCTTTTCTGCAAGCTGAAGCGGAACGTGCTGCACTAAAAGCTAAAGCCCACACATTGGAGCAAAAGCATATTTTAGATTTGGAGGAGGCTAAATTAAAAGCTAAAAAGGAAAAACTTGCTTTAGAATCTGAAATGGCTGCAGCAGATGCAAAGGTAAATGTTTTTCTAAAATCTGAAGCACAAAAAGAAATGTGAAGTCTGATGCAAGCAGTACTTATCCATCAACTGAATGTATTGTACTTACAAGAACACCAAAGGTTCAAATAAGTCAAGATACAAAAGCAAAAAGGTGTACTACTACAACTGTTAAGAAACATCAAAGCCATAAAAGGGACTTGTCTACTTTAAACAATACAGCTCTTGCAGATGTTTTGAAGAAACAAAATGAGTTAACTTCTTTGTTGATAAAACAACAGCAATCATCCCTTCTTCCAACGAGGGAAATTCCTGTGTTCGGAGGAGATCCTCTGCAGTTCAGATCCTTCATTAAAACATTCGAGCAGGGTATTGAAAACAAGACTGAGAGTATGCAAGACAGACTCTATTATTTAGAACAATTTACAGTTGGACAACCCAAAAATTTGGTTCAGCAGTTATATGCACATGGATCCTGCAAGAGGATATAAGGAAGCAAAGCAGCAACTTGAATGGAATTTTGGTAACAGTATAAAGATCGCATCTGCTTTCATGGAAAAGGCTTTGAATTGGACTACTTTAAGAGCAGAGGATGGACCAGCGCTACGATCATATGCACTCTTTCTTCGTGGCTGTTTCAACACAATGCAAGAAGTTAAGTTTGTGGATGAGCTGGAAAATTCAGCCAACTTGAGAACAATTGTCTCCAAGCTGCCCTTCAAGCTTCAGCGACAAATGGAGAACAATTGCTTGCAGTATACAGAATAGTAACAAAGAAAAGGTCAAGTTTAAAGATCTTCTTGAATTCATTGAAAAAGAGACACGAGCTGCATTGGATCCTGTATTTGGTGACATACAAAGCCCAACAGACAGAAGAGGAATCTCTAAAGTAATAGCAACTGCAAAGCCCAATATCAAGTCTGCCAGCAGAGGAAGCAGTTTTGCTACCACAGTTACTACAGTAGCAGAAAAGATGAACGACAAGTTGAAAGTGAGTCATACTGCCTCAAAGACCGTGGAAAAGCCATGCATGTTTTGTGGCAAAGACCACACAATGGAAGTTTGCGATGCTTTCAAAGGTAAATCTAACAAAGAAAAGGTGGAATACATAAGAGCCAAAGGTTTGTGCTTTGGATGTTTGGGACATGGGCATATGAGCAAAACCTGCCAAAATCGCAAGAATTGTCAGATTTGTCATCAACGTCACCCAACCATTCTACATATCGAGAGTAAGGAAGATCAAAGAAAAGACCAAACTCCTAAAGTCTTTTCAAAAGATCAATTGTCCAGTGCTTTGGTTTCCTTGAAAGAGGGAATGTACATTGGGGCTGGTTCAAGTGATTGTGCTCTGTCTATAGTTCCTGTTAATGTGAAATTGAGTAAGGGAACCAAAGTTGTGCAGACGTATGCGTTCCTTGATCCTGGCAGTTCGGCAACGTTTTGCACAGAAGAATTGATGGTTCAGTTAAATGCAGCAGGAAGAAAAATGAAAATACTTTTAAAAACTATGGGTCAGGAAAAGCTTGTTAACAGTTACAGAGTTTCTGGATTAGAGGTGGCTGCTCTAAAGGAAAATGAGTTCCTAGAATTGCCTGATGTATACACTCAGAAATCAATCCCAGTCACAAAAGACAACATTCCTAAAGAAAAGGACATAAGAAAGTGGTCTTACCTGAGGGATGTTGATTTGACGCCAATAAATGCGAGCATTGGGCTGCTTATAGGTGTCAATGTTCCAAAGGCACTGGAACCATGGAAAGTAGTCAACAGTGAAGGTAGTGGACCGTATGCTGTGAAAACTCTCCTTGGTTGGGTCATTAACGGTCCGCTTAATCATGGTATGGCTGATGTTGAGGATCATGCCCTGAAATGCAAGTAAATAGAGTGTCCATTGAAAATTTGGAGGAGCTGTTGATCAAACTGTATAATCAAGATTTTATTGAACAGCAGTCACGATGAGAAGACCGAAATGTCAGTAGAAGATCGACAATTCATGGACACGATCTCAAAGACTGCAGAACTCAAAGACGGACATTACTATTTAAACTTGCCTTTTACGTGAGTCCAATGTAAAAATGCCAAACAATAAGAGCATGGCACAGCAACGAGCACAGCACTTGTTAAAAAGGTTCAAAAGAGACGTGACGTTCTTTGCTGAATACAAGGAGTTTATGGATCGATGTGATTGCAAAGGGGTATGCTGAGATCGTACCAAGTGATCAGCTGGAGCTAGCAAATGGAAAGCTGTGGTATATACCACACCATGGAGTTAGGCACCCACGCAAAAAAAAAGCTGCGTGTGGTATTCGACTAATGCGTCAACATTTGGTGGGACTTCCTTGAATAAAGAGCTGTTGCAAGGCCCAGACTTGACAAATAATTTGGTAGGAGTGTTACTAAGATTTCGGTCAAGGTCCTATTGCCTTTATGACTGATATTGAAGGGATGTTCCACCAGGTTAGAGTGGCCAAGGAAGATGTGAATTTTCAGCGTTTTCTTTGGTGGCCAGATGGAGACATTACAAAGGACCTCGAAGAGCACAGAATGGTTGTCCATATATTTGGTGCAGTATCATCACCGAGCTGTGCAACCTTTGCCTTGCTAAAGACAGCTGAGGAAAATCAAAATGATTATGCAGACAATGTAATAAACACCATCAGGCAGAACTTCTATGTCGATGATTGTTTAAAAGCTGTAAATACAGTGGACCAAGCTTTATCTCTGTATCATCAATTAACAGAAGTGTGTGATAAGGGAGGTTTTCGACTTAACAAGTGGATCTGCAATGACCGCTCCGTTCTCAGTGTAATTCCTCAGGAAAACCGAGCCAAGGCAGTGAAAACGTTGGACCTCAGTAAAGACCAGCTTCCCATGGAGCGAGCTTTGGGTGTTCAATGGGACGTAGAAAAGGATGCGTTCACTTTCAATATGGCAATCAAACAACATTCGACAACAAGACGTGGTATTTTATCCATTGTGAGTTCTATTTATGACCCTTTAGGGTTTCTGGCACCCATTATTCTTTCTTCTAAGCAAATTCTACAGAATCTGTGTAGGATCAAACTTCCTTGGGATGAAAAGGTCCCCTTGAATATTGCTCTAAGGTGGCAAAGATGGCTTGATGAGTTGATTCCTTTAAACACCTTTAGTGTGAACAGATGCTTCACATGCAAAGATTTCGCAGCATAACATCTGCACAGTTGCACAGCTTTTAGGATGCAAGTGAAGCTGGGTACGGAGCTGTGTCATATCTAAGGCTTCTAAACGACAAAGGAGAAGTTAATGTAGCATTTGCCATAGGAAAGGCCAAAGTATCGCCACTTAAACAAACAACAATACCAAGACTGGAATTGGCAGCAGCCGTCCTAGCTGTACGCTTAGACCGGATGTTAAAAGCAGAGTTGCAGTTTCAGTTTAATCTGGATGAATCTTTCTTTTGGTCAGATAGTACTACTGTACTGAAATACATAGCTAACACAACGAAAAGATTCAAAACTTACGTAGCAAACAGAATCTCCATTATTCACACCCATTCAAAGACCTCACAGTGGAAGTACATCTGCTCTAAACTAAATCCTGCAGATGCAGCTTCTAGAGGGATGAAAACTGAAGAATTCCTTCGATCTCAAGTTTGGATCAACGGACCTGACTTCCTTTTAAAGTCACCGTCGCAATGGCCTGAAACAAAGGAAGAGGTCAGCTTGATTTTGGATAAAGATCCAGAAGTGAAAGGAAAAATCTGTGCTTGTGTTACTGTGACTGATCAAATGGAACCTCCAACAAGTCGGCTTTTGAATTACTTCTCGGACTGGACTCATCTGAAAAGAGCGGTAGCATGGATTCAGTAAGTTTCTGGAAGTTCTGAAATGGAAAGTGAAGAAGAAAAAATGCAGAACCAACCCGGTGAACAGAGTTCACAAAGTTGTAAGAGGAAAACAAAGTTACAGTTACCTGAGAATCTGAGTCCGATGCTTTGTGTTGAAGATTTGATTTCGGCCGAAAAGGCCATTGTATCTTTTGTGCAAAAAGAAAATTTCAGCGAAGAAATTTCTGCTTTAAAAAGAGGCATTCAAAAAGATACAGACATTTGTACAAACTAGACCCAGAGATTGATGAAGGCTTGTTGAGAGTGGGTGGCAGGTTAAGCAATTCCGCTTTGCCAGAGGAGGTGAAGCATCCTGTCATTTTACCAAAATCGTGTCATGTTTCAAAACTCATTCTCAGACATGTGCACGAAAAAATAGGGCATAGAGGAAGAAACCACATGCTTTCAACTCTTCAGTCGGCACTACTGGATTCCTCATGCTAATTCAGCTTCTAGGAAAATAATCAAAGAATGTGTGATTTGTCAGCGAAAGGGACAAAAGCCAGGTGAACAAAAAATGTCAGATCTACCTGCTGACAGAGTTTCTGTAGACCATCCTCCATTTACATACGTTGGTATGGATTATTTCGGCCCTATCGAAACCAAGCGAGGAAGGAGCACTGTTAAAAGGTATGGTGTTATATTTACATGTTTGACATGTCGAGCAGTTCACATTGAAATGGCCCATACTATGGATACAGACTCTTGTATCAATGCGATCAGAAGATTCTTATGTCGACGGGGGCAAGTGAAGGAAATTAGCTCAGACAATGGCACCAATTTTGTCAGTGCTAATCGGGAATTAAAAAATGCTTTGAAAGAGTTAAATCAAAGTAAGTTTCAAAAATCCCTTAGCAACAGCGGCATAAAATGGACCTTCAATCCACCTCATGGTGCCCATCATGGCGGTGTTTGGGAGCGCTTAATCCAGCAAGTCAAGAAAGTGCTTTACTCAGTAGTGAAACAGCAGATGCTGGACGATGAAGCATTGCATACTGTTTTATCGCGAAATAGAAGCAATACTGAACGACCGTCCGATTACTCCATCTTCAGATGATCTAGAAGACCTTGAAGCGTTGACACCAAATCACATCATACAGCTTAAAGCAAAACCGGTTTTACCATCTGGTCTGTTTAAGAAAGAAGACTTGTATATTCGAAGACGCTGGAGACAAGTTCAATACTTAGCTGACCTATTTTGGAAAAGGTGGGTGAAAGAATACCTCCCTATAATGCAGCAACGCCAGAAATGGAATAAACCACGCTGAAACTTCAGCACTGGAGATCTCGTACTTGTAGTTGATGAAACGGCGCCAAGAAACTCTTGGCCCATGGGGCGCATTATAAAAACGTTGGCTGATTCCAAAGGATTTGTTCGTCGAGTGCGCTTGAAGACTCAAACAAGTGAACTAGAAAGGCCTATCACTAAGCTTTGTCTGTTAATGGAAGCAGCATGCTGAACTTTGGAGTCAAGTATTTGACTCTAACTTTTAACCGAACACTTATACTGACTCATGTATACTGATAAATTTACATACACGCCATACACAAGCATAACATCTGTTTGTTTTGTGAAGACTTTTTTGAAAGAACATTTTGGAACAATTTTGAGCATTTAAAAGGACACTTTTTTTTTATTTTTTGATATAAGCCTATTCAATATGGACTTGAAATGTGAAACTAAAAATTTTCTTCATGTTTGGTACGGCTACTGAAATACATGTTGTAATTCTTGAAAGCCAAGAATTAGGGGCTGGAATGTTGTAGCCGTTTGTCTATAAGTGTTGTATTGGAGTTTATTTATTATAATTTATGTATTTGTTTATTTATTATTATTATTATTATTATTATTTGTATTATTTGCATTTATGTACTTATTTAGTTAATTATCATGCACCTGGGCGGGTTTAGGAGGAATATATGTCACCGCGTGTGGGCGGAGGGGGAAGTGACTATGGAAAGAACAAATGTTTGGATTTGGGGAAGGTGGTGGCGCACAGTTTTTTGACCACTTCGCTAACTTTGTTTGGATTTTTCGTTTATTGAAATTATGAACTTGATTTAGAAATGTTAGGAAAATAAAGCTATCAAAAAATGAATACAGCGTTTGGGAGTGGAGTGCGTGCAAAACAATTAATCATAGTTCCCGGAATCCATGGCCAGCATCGAAAGGCCGATACAGTATGATTATTTTATGACATAGACATCCAAATGGTCACAAAATTACTACTATAAAAGTTTACAGCTCGTATACAAACAGTCAACACAAAATTGGGATCAATGTTCCTCGCTGCCATGTCTGTTTACATTAGGTGATCATTCTGTTGTCAATCACAAGTAACTCAAACAGCAACTCAATAGTCTTTTCAAGCACACAGTACACTCATTGAAACAGACAGTCAAATTGTCGCAAAACATCATGATAACGGACAACAGCTCACCTATGTGCAGTTAACACAACAGGGAAATGCAATCATTCCAGTCCAGCCATCTTTGTTTACATTAGGTGACAATGTGTTTGTCACACACACACACACACACACACACACACACACACACACACACACACACACACACAAATATGTTGGTACTCCTATCATAATGAGGACTCTCCATAGACATAATTATTTTTATACTGTACAAACTATCCCTGATAGCACAGATACATCAACCAGACGTCTGTTTGATGTGTATTTACATCTTAACAACATCTATTTTACATTGTTTGCTCATCTGCAATATGTCTATAAAATGACAAATATTGTCTTGAATGTCAGTAAGACATTCAGCAGATGTCTTTGAGACATTTATGATCTAGAATGTTGTAAATCTGTTATTTAAGATGTTTAGTAGATGTTGCTTTCCAGATGAAAAGATCTAATCAGACATCAGAGATGTACATATATTAAACCTGTAAACACACACAGCCACAAACATTGTTACTCCTATCATTATGTGGACTCTCCATAGACACAATGATTTTTATAATATATATTCTATCCCCTAAACCTAACCCTCACAGAAACATTTGGGATACTTAATTTAAAAAAAAATTATATATTATGTACGTTTGAATTACAAGGACACTAGAGATGTCCTCATAAACCACATTTATAGCATAATACCTTCGTAACTACTAGTGTATAACCTAATAATACCACCAAACACACACAAACACACACACAGACACACACACACACACACAGTGTACAGACAGACCGTATTGATGATTTCTGACTATTTTTATAACTATGTATAAAAGAGGAAGCAAAACAAATACAGTACAGTAGACAAAACCCATTTGTTTATATGCCTAGTATATACAGTATTTTTAAATATATTTTTATCTATAAATGTTTTAAAATGACAAATCAAGAATTCAGTATATTACTCGTCTACACTGTGAAGTGTCACGTGACCTCATTATAACAGATTTTGCATTCTTTTGATATTTTGCGTGTGGACATAACTCACTCTGGGGGCATTCAAGGGAATTCAGAACCTACTCGTGAAAAGGTAAAAACAAAATTTTTCATGGTTTTGATTTAGGGCAGTCCCCTAAATACAGAAAAGGTGACACAGTGCAAATTGTATTAAAGGTGCAGTATGTAAGATTCAGAAACCCTTGTTATTAATGACACCTGTGGCCGTGAAGTGAACTGCAGCAGCTACCTGTTGCTCGTGAACTCCATAGGGAGGAGAGTGAGCATTTACCAAAACAATGATGTAACCTACAAAGAGACTGAACGTGATTCACCGGCATCATGCTGACAGATGAGGTAGCATAATTAAAATTACTCAGTTATGATTGTTTTACAAACTTTGAGACTGTATATTATATTTGAGTCTCCAGTGCTGGAACAGGGATAAAACAAAGTGTGGATATCGGTCTGACTATGTGAGACTGTAGTTTGAATAATCACTTTTCTTTGCATGATACATTGACTGCATTTATACGATAGCTGATGTCAGCGTTAGTTAGATAGCCAGCTTTATCAATAACTGTTAGCTAAATGTGGTGGATGATGACAGTAGCTGTTTATAAAATAGACTGTACATTATAAATATGTTGACACAATTCAGTATTGATGTGATTCATCACAACTGACATTTTGATATATGGATGCACTATTGTTTTATAATAATAGATGATATATATTTTCTGTATAACCAAGTTACGTTACACAAATGAATGTGTCTTTTTGCATTATCTTGAACATTGTCTAGCATTCATTTCATGTGTTATTGTAGTTGAGCTAAAATGACACGGATCAATCCTTATGGCACAATATGTCACATGCTTTGCAGTTATGTAAGTTTACCTGTCCAATAAGAAAAACACCAATTCAGGGTCAGTTTTGATCCCCAAAACCGAACGAAGGTCCATCCAGGAATCAAATGCCCTGCCGATTTTCACTCTAGTTTTCACTTGATCATGTTCCCGCTTAGCCAGACGGGATTCAGTAGATCAATGTATTTTTTGGCTTACTCTGAGTTTGTGTTGGAGTCGGTGTTGTGCTGGGACGTTTGCTGGATTCATCTCTAAGATAATGTTGTCTTGTGTTGCAGTTTGTTGTCACTGTTGAATAGTGGAAGAGAAGTACTGAGGCTCTCGGGAGCGCACATAAACTGCACATATTTGTAATTTTCCCGGGAAAAGCGACCCGCTCCGTTCACATGAAAATCAGTCTACAGGCTTTAATAGGCAACCTAGGAAGTCTGTGAAGGGCTCATTTTATAAGTTGTGTTACAAGCCGTTCACACATTGGCAAAAAAAGGTGCTGCTTGCTTGAAATAACCAAAATATTGTTGAAATGGTTTTGCAGTATTTGGTTGGGTAAGACTTTCCCTTTTTATTCGATGGGGAACACAGTGGACAGTGACAGTGATTCAGGGAAAAGGTCTTTTAGTCTCTTTCTTCAGTTTTCTTGCCTTGACAGTAAAAATCAATTCTATATCAAAACTGCTATTCAAATAAAAGTGACATGTTCAAATCTTACGGATCATAACAGAAGCAGCATCACTGGTAAATGATGCAAGAGTGTCTGCAGGTCTGCATTTCTCTGCTGTAATGATGTTGAAGATGGTTTCTGTAATAGTTGCAGCATCTCCAGTAGGGATGTAACGGTTTAACAGTTTCACGATATACCCCAGTTTAATAATAGATGGTTTTCACACCATAGACATTCTTATTCACAGTATTGCATGAATATAAAATCTGTTTCAATATAAAATCTGAACTTTTCTAAAATCCAAATCAGTTTAATGATGACATCATCAGATACATTTGATAAATCGTGATTTCCTCATTTTACATTGAATGGACACTTCATTTAAAGGCACGCACGGGCTCATCTCACCACAAAGACATGTCGGACCCTGAACATTTATTTACACCATCAAAAGCTTTTTCTTGGTCCAAATCTAAAAATCCTACATTAAGATTATTGTCTCTGGCAAAAGAAATCAGATCATGTATTCAAAACAAATGATCAAATATTGTGCGTTTAGGAATACAATATGACTGGTCAGCGTGAATTAATTTAGATATGTAAAGTTTGAATCTGTTGGTTAATGCTTTGGACAGTATCTTATAGTACATTTATTTCACTGCTGAAATCTGCAGTGTGAGAGTATTTTGGACATTTTGGGTTTGGCACCATTAATTGTTCTCAGTTATTCTGTTTGGAAAGTTTGTTGCATCGTCCCATGAAATCTGTGGAGGATAATATATTTAGATGCAAACGGATTGTGTTTATATGAAATGTTACAATGCGCTTATTTTCATTTTATATAATTTATTATTTGCTCAAGACTACAATATGTTTAATACTAATAATAATATGTTTTATTTGTAAAGTACTAAATAGGGTTTATAAAGTGCATTAGCATACAGGAAATGAACAGTGATACTGTAGCACATTTGCTTGTGTTGTGCTCTGTCACTGTATTAAGCTCATTTAAAAAGTGTTACAAATAAACACAATAGCACACAAATATGTTTAAAATGATGTACACTCACATTAGATGATGACTCCAGTCAGATACTGACCTCAATAAAAGCTGTTTAATTGTACATTGAGCGGGTCGCCCCTCATGGATGCTGCCATGTTGACCGCACATAACAAACTGTCTTGCAGTTGATCAGTTACTACCACTAATAATATCAATAATGATCACAGATAAACGTTTGGTTACGTATGTAACCTCCATTCCCCGAGGGAGGGAACGACACGTTGTGTCGGAGAGCCGACACTAGGGGTCTCTCTTGAGCGCCGATATCCACCTCTGATCTATGAAAAAAGGCCAATGAGAGTTGGCAGCCGGTATTTGCATGTCCCGCCCCCAGACATACGGGTATTTAATCGGCGCAAATACGAGAGTTCATTCAGGATTTTTCTGAGGAGCCGGAAATGGTCCGGTCACAACAGTGGCTCGGTTCAGCGACATGGCGGAGGAAAGACACAACGTGTCGTTCCCTCCTCGAGGAACGGGGGTTACATACGTAACCAAGCGTTCCCCTTCTGTCGCTCTCTCCACGTTGTGTCGGAGAAGCGACACTAGGGGACCCATTCCAATCTTGCCATGCGCTGAACCGTATGCGTGAACCGCCCGATACAGAGGCGGGCAGGGATTTCATCCAGTGCCGCGCATCGCCTGTACCTGGCTGCACGCACTCTTCCCCAATGCCCCATAAGAACATCGGAATCCTTCTAGTTACCCTGGGAGGAACAAGGCGATGTTTGCCAACATGGGAACGGGCCAGCCTGGCTGGGCCTCTTTCTCTCTATGTTTCTCGCATAGAGCAATCACGGCCGGGGCCCTTACGCATATAGGGAAGGGGTCTTACCAGACCCTCGCGGAGACCACACCTGCCCTTTTTCTTGGGGAGGAAAAGTGGTAGACACGTCACACGTCCGTCTTAGGGCTCGTGTGGAAAGTATGGTGCGGTGGTAGATCCAGCCTCGAAAGGGGAGTTGCTACAGCACGGCGACCGGGCAGCTGTAACTGCCTAAGGGAGACACGGGGTCCTTCGTAAGGGGACAGAACCGTGGAATTACACACAGGGGAGTCCGAGCAGGAGGCCTTACCTGTGGAGCACCTATACCAGTACAGGGTAGCCATCAGGGTACCCGCAGTGGCTTGGTCGGCGAGTTCCTACACTGAACCGCGGACCGGAGGGCTGGGGAGGAATCGACCAGGGTCCCGACTTCGGAGTGGGGCGCCCTGGGAAGAAGGCGCACTACTTTACCTTGACGTCAGGAAAAGGGCGCTGGGCGCAAGCGATCCACCCGGCCGGTCGGTCTACGTGAGAAAACACGAGACGCAACCGACTCAACGCGGAGGTTGTAAAACTTCGCGAATGTGTTGGGTGTTGCCCAACCCGCGGCTCTACAGATGTCTGCTAGGGAGGTGCCCTTGGCCAGTGCCCACGAGGGCGCTAACACCCTTGTTGAGTGAGCTCGGACCCACAAGGGTAGGGGCACGGCCTGGGTGTGATAAGCCAGTGTGTTGGCGTCGACAACCCAGTGGGCGAGCCTCTGTTTGGAGACGGCATTCCCTTTCTGCCATCCCCCAAAGCAGACAAAGAGCTGCTCAGAGCGTCTGGTGCTCTGTGTGCGGTCCAGGTAAATGGAGGAGGTCCTTTCTCAGGGGAATTCACCAGGGAGGAGCTGTCGCGAGAAGCCTGAGTTCCGAGAACCAAGTCCGAGTGGGCCAGTAGGGGGCCACTAACGTGACTTGCTCCTCGTCCTCCTGACCTTGCACAGCACCGGTGCAAGAAGGCTCACTGGGGAAATGCGTGCTTGCGCAGCCCGAGGGCCAGCTGTGTGCCAGCGCGTCTGTCCTGAGGGGAGCCTCTGTTAGGGCGTACCAGAGCGGGCAGTGGGAGGTTTCCTGGGAGGCAAACAGGTCTACCTGGGCCTTGCCAAACCGTTCCCAAATCAGCTGGACCGATTGGGGTGAAGCCTCCACTCCCGCCCGGGCAGGCGTTGTTGTGATAGCGCATCCGCTACGACGTTGAGCTTGCCGGGATGTGAGTGGCACGTAGCGACTTGAGTCGCTGCTGGCTCCATAGGAGGAGACGGCGGGCGAGTTGTGACATGTGGCGGAGCGCGCACGCCTTGGCAATTTATGCACGCCACCACCGTGGTGCTGTCCGATCTCACGAGGACATGTTTGTCCCAAACTAACGGGAGGAACTTCCTGAGAGCAAGAAGGACGGTCAGCAACTCCAGGCAATTGATGTGCCAACGCAGCGGGGCCCTTTTCCAACGGCCCGCTGCTGCGTGCTCGCTGCACACGGCACCCCACCCGGACCGGAGGCGTCGGTTGTGACCAGAACGCGTCGGGACACCTGCTGCAGGGGCACTCCTGCCCTTAAAAAGCAGAGGTCTGTCCAGAGTCGGAGTGTTTTGAGGCAGGCGGGGTGATCCTTACCCGATCGCGTGCCGTGGTGCCATGCTTGTCTCGGGACTCGAGTCTGGAGCCAGTGCTGGAGTGGTCTCATATGCATCAACCCCAGCAGCCGACCGCCGCGGAGGACGCCATATGCCCCAAGAGCCTCTGGAAAAGTTTTAGAGGGACCACTGTGCCTGGCTTGAAGGAAGCAAGGCAGTCCAGCACCGACTGAGCACGCTCGCTCGTGAGGCGTGCTGTCATTGAGACTGAGTCTAACTCCAACCCGAGAAAAGAGATGCTCTGAACCGAGTGAGCTTGCTCTTTCCCAGTTGACCTGAAGCCCTAGCGGCTGAGGTGCCGGAGCACCTGGTCTCTGTGTGTGCATAGTAACTCTCGAGAGTGTGCTAGGATGAGCCAGTCGTCGAGGTAGTTGAGAATCGCGGATGCCGGCTACTCGTAGCGGGGCAAGGGCGCCTCTGCGACCTTCGTGAAGACGCGAGGGGACAGAGACAGGCCGAAGGGGAGGACTTTGTACTGGAATGCCTGGCCGTCGAACGCGAACCGTAAGAAGGGTCGGTGTCGTGGCAGAATTGAGACGTGGAAGTACGCATCCTTCAGGTCTACCGCTGCGAACCAATCTAGATGCTGAACGCCAGCCAGAATATTTCTCTGCGTGAGCATTTTGAACGGGAGTTTTAACAAGGTCCGATTGAAAACTCGCAGGTCCAGGATTGGTCGTAAGCTGCCGCCTTTCTTGGGTACAATGAAGTAAGGGCTGTAGAAACCCTTCCTCATTTCGGTTGGAGGGACGGGCTCTACCGCGCCCTTGGCTAAGAGGGTCGCGATTTCGTGGGCAGGGAACTGGCATGCTCGCCGTGTACTGCGGAAGCGGACGCCCTGAAGGGGCGGAGCCGGGCAAACTGAATTGCGTAACCGAGTTGAATGGTCCGGTGCAGCCAGCGTGATGCGTTGGGAAGCGAAAGCCATGCTTCCCAGCTCTGCGCTAGGGGCACCAAAGGGACGAGTATTTTGGACGTACCCGGCGGGGCCTCGCAGCGGGGCGGAACAGGTAATGCAGCGTCGGGCGGCTTCGTTGCGGCCTGAGGCTGAGGTGCTGAGAATAGACTCAAAGCACTTACCTTGCTCCGCGCGCCCGGCAGGGGGCGGGTTCATGACTGAGGAGGAGGTCTGATGTCGGCGTCCTCTGGACTCGTCTGAACTGGCCGGCCGGGGGACAGTCGTGGGCAGGCGGAAGGCGGGATCGCCGCGTCTGGTGTACCGGGACTGTCGTAATCTGAAAGCACATTGCCGTGAGAACGGCATTTGCGGGCCAGGTGACCCAGAGGCAAAGGAAATAGCTCTTTTATTGAGAATGTGGGTACCACAGCCCCCATCAGGGGGTGTGGCAAATGAAAAAACAAAGGATTCTCCAACCGGTCCTCCACCGGGGGACGGAGCGGTCTTACCACCTCCGGAGCTAACGTCTTCGGCTCTGGGTCGACTGTCTCAGGAAAGCTTGGGAGCCTTCCGGGTCCTAGAGGGGGTTCGTGAGACAGGGGGCGTACGCCGCCTGCGGAGTGCTCGACGCCGGGGCTGAGAGTTGGGCCCGGGTTGAGGCGGAGCAGGAGCTGGTTTCTTCGCCGCAGGGGGACGCCCTCGGCGAGCAGACGGGGCAGGGCCCGTAGCGGCAGGTGTGCGGCGGGGCATGATGTGGGAGATGGCCTCCGTCTGCTTTTTCACCACGGAGAACTGTTGGGCGAAGTCCTCGACAGTGTCGCCGAAAAGGCCAATCTGGGAGACAGGTGCGTCCAGGAAGCGGTTCTTGTCGGCGTCACGCATCTCGACCAGATTGAGCCAGAGATGGCGTTCCTGGACCACTAGGGTGGCCATCGCCTGTCCGAGTGCCTGCGCTGTGGCCTTCGTCGCTCTCAGGGCGAGGTCAGTCGCTGAGCGCAGTTCCTGCAGCACATCAGGATCAGGTCCACCCCCGTGCATGCTTCTGAGTGCTTTGGCCTGGTGGACTTGGCGGAGGCAGCGCGTCCAGCCGCACTGTAGGCCTTCGCGTTGAGTGAGGATGTTGTCCTACAGGGCTTGGATGGGAGTACGGGGCGACCACGCCAGGAGGTAGGGCTACCGGGGCATAGATGGTACGCAACTGCCCTATCGACCTGGGGAATCGCCCCGTATCCGTGGCGCTCTCCGCCGTCGAGGGTGGTGAGAGTGGAGCGGGTGGCACCTAGACGAGCGGAGAGCGGGGCTCTCCACGTAGACGTCAGTTCATCATGCACCTCCGGGAAAAACGGGACCGGGGGGATGCGAGGCCGCAAACGCGGCGCGCTGCCCCCAGGAACCAGTCATCCAACCGTGAAGGCTGTGGGGAGGATGGAGGGTTCCAATCCAACCCCACGCTCACGGCAGCCCGGGAAAGCATGTCAGACATCTGAGCGTCGGCCTCAGCCTGGGCCTGCTGGCCCGTAGGCGGCAATCCAGGGGAGTCCTCGAAATCAGACATCACACTCTCCGATGCAGCGGCGAGCTCATCTGCTGCGGGCTCGGTAGGATAGACAGCCAGGCCGCGAGGTGAGCCGCTATCACCGCGAGCGTGGACGGGGACCAGCGAGCGTGTCGGGGAACGGGAGGTTCGCGGGGGGCTACCCGGCGTAACTGCACCCGCTGCCGCCCCCAAATCGCCCCCAGCGCCAACCGCATCGTCCTCAATCCCGTGGGAAGAAGGAACAATGCGGGGTGCAGCTGGGGTGGCTTGCTTTCTGTTGAAAGCAAGCCGCGACCGCAACGTGGTCATGGTCATGTTCTCGCAGTGAGAACATGAACCATCCACAAACGCCGCCTCGGTGTGATCGCGGCCCAAACACACGAGACAGCGCCTGTGGCCGTCTGAAGCGGAGAGGCTTCTACCGCATCCAGGAACGACACAGGGGCGGAAGGGCATCTTGAAAAAGACGCGTCCTTAAAAGGACGTTCAACGCCGCTGTGTTTGCTCTTTTAGAGGAATTTACTCTTTTAAAGAAAATTGCTCTTTTAATACACTGTGTGTGTGTGTGTGTGTGTCTGCGCTGTCGAAGCGCTCAGGGGCAACAATGCACGCCGTGCAAAGTAGGAGAAAGCCGCTGTTGTGCGCCGTCAAATCCAACAGCAAGCAGATCGTCAGAGATACAGGAGTTCAGGGTGTGTATTCTCGCAGCAGACTGCAAACAGACCATCGGCTCCGAAGAAATTTTCTGAATGAACTCCCGTATTTGCGCCGCTTAAATACCCGTATGTCCGGGGGCGGGACATGCAAATACCGGCTGCCAACTCTCATTGGCCTTTTTTCATAGATCAGAGGTGGATATCGGCGCTCAAGAGAGACCCCTAGTGTCGCTTCTCCGACACAACGTGGAGAGAGCGAAAGAAGGGGAACGGTGTGACATCAAGCACCAAGAGCGAGCACACAACGGTCTCATCAGCCGCCAGAGAGATTACGAGTCGCAGCAGTCCATCTTACAGACATTTTTGTGTGGCGCAGCAGCAGTTAACAGGGGCGGTGCAGGATTTTTCACAGGGGGGGTCGGGCAGTGATCAGTCTGTGGTGTCAGTATAAAGTCCAAAACCACTGGTACTATTGGGACGAATAAGAGCCAGATAAAAACTTACTGCTGCACTTTTAAAAGCGGCGCTAACACTGATCTGGAGCCGTTTCATAACCCAGAATTAAAAGTGTTGCTAATCACCTTTCAGAGTTACAAGTGTGAAACGTTACTTTACTGGAGGTTAAAGCGGGGTTAAAAGACAATAACCCAGGGTTAAGTGCAGTGTGAAAGCACTTGAGTTTATTGTTGGTGAGATGTTGTGTGTATGTATTGCAGGGGTGTCAAACTCAGTTCCTGGACCCCTCACACCCCTCATGTGTTGTAAGACTGTCAGTGGATTGAAATATTGAATCACCATTAATCACATATTTGTTTTGTTGTTAGTGTTAACACATTCAGTTCCAGGAAAACTAAATAACAGTCCTGTGTGTCTTTATTAGAGTCTTTTCTGAAAGTTTCAACTAGTTGATAAAAAATGAGGCTATAAAACCATCAAACTTTGACATGCCAATAAAGCTAATAAATATAAATTAATAAAGAGAGAGAGAGAGAGAGAGAGAGAGAGAGAGAGAGAGAGAGAGAGACATTCTCTGTGTGTTATTTCAGATAAAATCACTTTGAAGTAAGTTTCAGGTGAGCTGAATGTGATGTCATCATTTGTGTGTGTTTGTGTTTTTATAGTGTGGATCATGGAGGAGAGTTCAGGATTACAGCAGGACTACACAAATGTAGGTCTACACATACACACACACACACACACACACACACACACACACACACACACACACACACACACACACACTCACACATGTAGTGTTTCCATGTTTTATGGGGACTTTCCATAGACATAATGGTTTTTATACTGTACAAACTTTATATTCTATCCCCTAAACCTAACCCTCACAGAAAACATTCTGCATTTTTACATTTTCAAAAAACATAATTTAGTATGATTTATAAGCTGTTTTCCTCATGGGGACCGAAAAAATGTCCCCACAAGGTCAAAAACTTCGGGTTTTACTATCCTTATGGGGACATTTGGTCCCCACAAAGTGATAAAAACACGCTCACACATACTCTCTCTCTCACACACACACACATACACACATACACACACCCACACATTTGCGCGCACACACACACACACACACACTCACACACACATATGCGCACACACACTCGCTGTTTTCCTCCCGGTTTATTTAATTTATTTTAGGGGCTGCATGTGTAAACTGGAGGAGCTGAACACTGATGCTGCAGTCCCGACGGGGTTAGGAAATTAGGTGTGAAGGTAGATCGGGGGGTGTAGGTAGTTTATTTGTAAATAGTGTGGATGGTCCAAAGGGAGATGATGACGGTAATGCAACAATGGCTTTGTGAAACACCGAGAGCTCCTCAATCAGATATTTCGGATGTTTAGACGCTCGCTTTGATAACTTGTTCTCTTGTTAGTTTTGACTGATTTTGACTTTGTTTGTAATCTGTGAATTTATAATTCATCTTGTTTTTTGTTTGTTTGTTTTGATTGATGAAACTGTTTATCTGTCAGTGTGTCGCTGTTACACGACATTATCTCACTGTCCGTTGTGTTCATTCCTTCACATTTCTGAGTTATTGGATTATTTTGAGTTTGTGCTGCAGGAAATGGGACGGGTAAATGATGTCACGTGACGTACATTGTGCACACTTAGAATATTCTGTTGTATAAACACACTCGGTCAGGGGCAAGTGACACCCGCTGTCATTTGTTGTTTGGTTAGTGAAGTTTAGATATGACGTCACGGACGCTGAAGATTTTTGATTCTACAATTTCTTTTGCCTTTTGATTTATTAGATTAAAAAGATTAGGAAGATTTGACGTTTAGTTTTATTCATTTCTTTGGCACTGTCCAATTCCTTTTCCTCCTCGTCTTCACTGTTGATACATGCTGTAAATATTGTCTTGTAAATAACACGTGTAAATATTTCACTACACTGCTGATTTATAAACACACACAAACACACACACACACACACACACTCAAATACACACACACACACACACAAACACACACACACACACTCACACATACACACACACGCAAACAAACGCACTCACTCTCACACACACACAAACACACTCACTCACACACACACACACACACACACACATTCACTCACACACAAACACACTCACTCACACACACACATTCACTCACACACAAACACACACACTCACTCACTCACACACAAACACACGCAAACTCGCACACAAACACACACACACACACACACTCACTTACACACAAACACACACTCACTTACACAAAAAGACACACTCACATACACAAACACGCACACTCACTCACACACAAACAAACTCACTCACACAC
>NC_068285.1:2216551-2243551 GCF_025860055.1 Xyrauchen texanus
GATCGGCACAAATCAAAAGCTTAGGCTGGACTTTATTAAAGGTTTCCAATGGGAGACCCTTTAGATGAGTGAATTGTTTCAGAAGGCTAGGATTGTTCAGGAAGGACCTGGGCAGTGAAAGCCCCTTTGACCTGGTATTTCTGCTGGGAACATGCTGCAGAAATGGTAAAGTTCACACTGGCTCCTCTAAGGACCTCTGCATCTTGACGAACAGTTCTAAGCACCAATGCTTCAGCTGTAACCTTCAATCCCAGATACTGTGCTGCAATGGGTAAAAGCATTGTCCATTCAGAACCATCATCCAAGATTGCATAGGTCTCCATACATCTACCATCATGGCTCAGTAGGACTTTTACAACTTTCGGTAGAACTCTAGGAAAGCAGCTTGGATGACTAAGTAAGAAAACACCGGAATCTGGCTTCTTCTGATTCATCTCATGATGTTTACCTTTACATTTAAGACAGCATTTCTTTAGATCACACCAGGAAGCCAAATTACCCCTGCCACATCTTCAACAGCAATGGTTCTCTTTGATCCATTTTCTCACACTCTCCATATAAAGCAGGCTAAATTCTTGACATCTACTCAGATGATGATCATCACCATTACAAAATAGACATGGGAATTTCAGGAACTCCTTTCCTTCATAGAAACTCGAATCTTGGATCAGACTAGAAGAATCATTAGCCTTTCTCACTGGAACACTACTCACTCCATGAAGAATCGTTTTAGTTGGTTGATACTGCCTCATTGGTCTCCTCTCATTCACAAAATGGTCATTAGGCCTCATCCAGACAGCACCGACTTGTGCTTCTACTACTTGACACTCTGCTTCCTCTTGAAGCCACAAAGATAAATTGACCAAGTCATAAGGTTCTCCTGGATGAGTGATTCTACTATGCTGGGTATTATTAGGAACTTGATCAGGGGGAAGTCTACTCAAAAGTGGTTGAACATGAGAAGAACAAGCCAATTCTGCTGCTCCTTCACCTTGGTCCAAAGACTGTTGCATGCCCACCAGGGCACAGATATGAACTGCTAAGCTAATGAAGGCTTGTGAATCACCAGCTTTAATATTTGAAAGACTCATGATATCAGCAATTTCCCTCAGTACAAGTTGATGTGGCTGACCATATTTCTGCTGGAGGGCTTCCCATGCTGTACTAAACGGCAGAGAGTGGTTAGAAAAAGCCAAAGCTAAATTTCGTGCTGAATCCAATTATAAATGGTCTTGGAGAATCTAGAATTTATACTGCTCAGTCTCATCCTTTGGTAATTAATTCTTCAGAGCCATCTTTAACATTATGAACTGTTTAGGATCCTCTTTACAAAAATATGGAAAGGAAGGGCAGTCAATTCGATTCAATTCGGGAGGATGGATGGCATTTCGGAGGATGGCTTATTTCAACCCTGCTTGAGAGCTTGAAACAGGCAGTTGATCTGAAGTCTGAGAAACACAAGGTGTATGATCATTTTATAACATTTGGTTATTCTGTTGTTGCCAAATAGGTCTCCCAGACTTGGGATGCTTCAGCCCAAACGGACTGAAATGAAGACTGAGCATCTTGAACAGCAGATTAGGCTACTGTTACATTAGTCGAAAACTTTCCTGATATTCCTTTGCTGCTGAACATGATTAGTCAGATTTTCAGTTTGAACTGTAAGGGGTAGAGATGATGGATTAATTGTGCCAAATGCTGAAGTAGATGGAACAGGTAACTGACTGTTAAGATGTTCATTTTCCGCTACTGGATTACGCCAAACCTGCAGAGAAATTGGTGGACACTGAGATAGTAAGGGAGGGGCAAAGAGGAGGCGAGAACCAGCTTGTCAATATAAATCATGTTTAATGACAAACTTAAACAAAAACACTCAAACATAAACACATACAGGGCAGCCACCAGTAATTTCCTCTCACTCCTCCCGGTGTTGCCTCAGGGTATCACCCATCTGCCGGCTGGTCATCCCCGCCTTCTTCGACCTGGGAGGAGACAGGAGGGGAAAAACAACAACAACAACAACAACAAAAAAACAAACAAAATAGGCGAGGGAAAAGGCCAACATGGTGCGAAAGAAAGAGGAGAGAGAGAAGAACTCACTCACCGGTTCTCTGATGTGCCATCGCGTGGTCCTCGAACACTCCTTCACAATCTCAGGCAGACAACAGCCGCTCCTCCCCGGGCGGACCGGAGTCAAACATCCGACCCCCAGTGGACAGAACGCCCCTCCGTTTTTCTGGCGGCACGTGGGGACACTCCTCGACCCCTCCGCGTTTCTGGGGGACGGCAGGGCACTCCTCTGCCCCTGGCATCGGTTCCATCGCTCCAGGTGGTCGGGGAATCCAGTCCCCACTCACCCTGCGGATGCCGGCCGTTCCCCACTTCCGGCGTGCGACATTCCAGCCCGGCCCCACCCTCCTTAGCTCCACAGGGACGATGACAGAACACCCTGGGAATCTTGAGGTCGTTGACCATCATAAGCATCCAATGGAATTGACAATTGGCTTTATACTGTTTGCCAAAATCCAGGATATACTGGATTAGTATACTTATTATACTATAATTAGTACTGAGGAGTTGGTACCATGGAGGGAGGAGGTGGAGGCAAAGAAGACTGTCTACTGACACATGGTAGTGACCTTAACTCAGGAATAGCTTGCTAATTCTGATGCTCCTGCAGAAAATCTCGCAGCTCTTGAAATAATGCTAGACTCAGTCACAGCAGAAGGGGCAAGGGAGTCCATATTAGGTTAGGAAGGTGCAGATAAATGTTAAATACTTGCTTTAGATGACCAATAACTTGCTGAAGAACACATTGGATTAACTTTACTATTTACTGTATCTGTTTCACACTTTTGCCCAATTCCATAACAAACTCCTTCAACTGTTTCATCTCCAGTAAGACAGGGTCACAAAGTTCAGATTTAACTTCTACAATGGATCTGATAGTGCTCTGGACTGGGGCTGAGGAAACTGAATGGCTAGGAAGTGTCCTTTCATAATCCTCAAGATAGACTGGAGGCTTGGTCTGTCTTGAAGACTGTCTACATGGCATTGGCTAATTAACTGATCTTGGTCCATTGGAATACTAAATTTCCAGCTTGAATGACCATGTAAAAGATTCCTAGGATACTGTTGATTCGCAGGGGGAGCATCACTATGGGGCATCAGTTAAAACACCTTGAGGAAACATCCATTTTAAAGTTTTATTTTCACCAATGCCAGTACATGTCATTTCATAGGTGCATCAGACTGGTTTCTAAACAAATACATTAAGAATGTGAATAAACAAAGACAGTAAGTCAACAATAATTTGCATGACAAACAATTCAAAGAATACCATATATTAAACAACCCAAATAAAGATAACTTACCTCAACATACACAGCCACAACACCATATGAGTATTCCTGAGCAGCAGAGACAAGGACAGAGAGTAAACTGCTCTACTAAGCCACTTATTAGAGTCCCAACAGCCTGCAGCTGTCAACAATGGGTGGAGCTTCAATGACATCCGTGTCATAGGGATTTTCAACATTACATTTTAGGTACATTTCTGCAATGCCATTCACAATTTGTCATTCTTAAAGATAATAGCCTAATAATTTAACTGTATGATTAGCGTCATGGGTTTCTTTGGGGTACCGCATAGCACCTCCTCTTCTGCACACAACATCATCACACCTGAGGCCGAGTCCTGATCTCCCACATTATCGGCGCATGGAAAAAACTGGGGCTCTGCAACAAGTTGACCTAGTTTTTTAGTTTTTTTAGTTGTTTGTTTTGGTGCCTCTCAGCACCCCCTCTTCTGCACGCGGCATCATCGCACCCTAAACCGAGACCTGATCTACGTCATCGGCGCATGGACAAAACATGGGGCTTCCACTTCTGCAGAATAAACAATTGTTTTTGCTGTTGTTGTTAAAAAATATGCTGTCATTATTTTACTTTGAAGTGTTATTGAAATAAAAGTTTAGTATGCAGATGCATAATCCAAAAGATAATTATGAGGAATACTCGTTAATGTAGCAACAAAATAAAAAGATTGAACACTCGTTTATTATACCAAATGTGAAGAATGTGATATCACTACCCATGTATTTTTCTCATTTAATGTTCAACACTGCATCAAATATTTATGTAGACTCATTACACAATTTCACAATGAACAGAAATGATTGAATATCTTAATAAAAATACACAAATAAATACCTCAGACTCAGCAAAAAGATAAACCTTTTCTAGTAATTTTAAACGTGACCAAACTGTGGTTAATAAAAGCTAGCTCATAAATGACTAGAGGGAAATATTCATATTAAATTATAAAATTAAATTAACGTTTACGTTTTCATGAACAGTGTACGTACATCAAACGCATATAAACACACACACACACACACACACATACACACACACATAAACACTTACTCACACACATACATACACACACACACAGACACACACACACACACACACAAAATAATAATAATAATAAAACAACAAGTGGCCATATTTAGGCATCCAGTCAGATGAACAGAGAGGTAGAATCCAGATAGGGTGGACATTGAATTTAATTGAATATACTTTATTGTCCCACTTAGAGAAATTTGTCTTGGACTCAATTCACAGCAGCCAGTGGACAGCAAACACATACAACAAGCACAACATAATTCAAAATTACTAACACAGCACAATATAATTTAAGTACATTACACACAATGTAAAAATACTAAATACAATTCAAGCTCCTATAGACCTACAGTGCCAAACCTTAAGAAGTATTATTTAAATATAAATACATGTACACATACACAGTCAAATATATAAAAACAAAATATTATTAATTTGAGAAGACTAGCTCAATACAGTATCTATATGGACCCCTAGATACTTATATGAAGAAACTTGAGTTATAGCATTGTCATCTATTATTACTGGACTGTGGTCCCCCACAGACCTAAGGGGTCTTTTTATCATTTAGAGTCAAATAGTTACTGTCATACCATTGTACAAACCTGTCCACTTCTGAAAAATACATGAGAGGACAGGTTTTCTTGTGCACTAAACTCAAAACACCAGTGTCATCAGAAAAATTTAAAATAAAATTACTATCCATACTCCTTGCTCACTAATTAGTATATAGTGTAAATAAAATGGGGGAATGGACACAACATTGGGGAGCCCCAACATTACAGTAATACTCTTAATTTCAAAAACTGAATTATTGATCTTGACCTGCTGAGTGAGATTTTTCAAACATGAATAAAACCATTTAATAAGAAAAAAGTGTTCACATTCAACTCTCTCTGTTCCTTAATGAGCAAGTGAGGTTGAAGAGTATTAAAAGCAAATCTAAAATCTACAAAGAGTAACCATGCATAGGCTTGTGGATCTTCTAAATGCTTATTAACAAGATGAGTAATACAGGTAATAGCATCATCAGTGCTCCGGACAGGCCTATAAGCAAACTAAAGTGGGTCAAGTGATAATCTGATATCTTCTTTGAGGACAGATGCTACCAAACATTCAAAACATTTCATTACATTTGATTGAAACCACAGGTCTATAGTCATAGTTCTCAACTGAAAAAAAATGTTTAGGCACAGGGGAAATTTTTTGTTCCCACAATTATGGAATGGTCTGTGTATTCAAAGATTTTAAAAAAATGGGATACCATGCTGAATGTTTTATATGATTGATTTACTGTCATGTTTGTTTTCTAATTCTGCATGTTTAATGTTTGCCTTTTGTTGTGTTTCTATGATTTGCATGCTCAAATAAAGAAATAGCATTACTGTGTGGGTTGACATGGGATGTGTGTGTGTGCACTTACTGTTTGCTAAAGAAATGTTTAAATAACCAAGAAAAAAACTGTTTAAGTAAATAGAATAAGATATGTTATGTGACACACAGTGTTGCTTGTGTCAGTACACTAAACCTTTCTTTCCATTCCGAAGCTTGTCCGGATTTAGATGAACTGACAGAAACTGTGTCTGCCTATACACTCACCTAAAGGATTATTAGGAACACCATACTAATACTGTGTTTGACCCCTTTCAGCCTTCAGAACTGCCTTAATTCTACATGGCATTGATTCAACAAGGTGCTGAAAGCATTCTTTAGAAATGTTGGCCCATATTGATAGGATAGCATCTTGCAGTTGATGGAGATTTGTGGGATGCACATCCAGGGCACGAAGCTCCCGTTCCACCACATCCCAAAGATGCTCTATTGGGTTGAGATCTGGTGACTGTGGGGGCCATTTTAGTACAGTGAACTCATTGTCATGTTCAAGAAACCAATTTGAAATGATTCGAGCTTTGTGACATGGTGCATTATCCTGCTGGAAGTAGCCATCAGAGGATGGGTACCCGGTGGGGACTTCTGCTGTTGTAGCCCATCCGCCTCAAGGTTGTGCGTGTTGTGGCTTCACAAATGCTTTGCTGCATACCTCGGTTGTAACGAGTGGTTATTTCAGTCAAAGTTGCTCTTCTATCAGCTTGAATCAGTCGGCCCATTCTCCTCTGAACTCTAGCATCAACAAGGCATTTTCGCCCACAGGACTGCCGCATACTGGATGTTTTTCCCCTTTTCACACCATTCTTTGTAAACCCTAGAAATGGTTGTGCGTGAAAATCCCAGTAACTGAGCAGATTGTGAAATACTCAGACCGGCCAGTCTGGCACCAACAACCATGCCACACTCAAAATTGCTTAAATCACCTTTCTTTCCCATTCTGACATTCAGTTTGGAGTTCAGGAGATTGTCTTGACCAGGACCACACCCCTAAATGCATTGAAGCAACTGCCATGTGATTGGTTGATTAGATAATTGCATTAATGAGAAATTGAACAGGTGTTCCTAATAATCCTTTAGGTGAGTGTATATCCTTTTGTGAGGAAATGATCATCTCCCAAAAATCCATTCTCATTTATCCAAATAATAAACCCTGGGTCTCTAAATCAGTAAAAAGCATAATTAATCAGAGGAACATTAGTTTTAATCAGGGGGATATGATACAGCACAGGGTATTATCTAAACAGTTGAAGAGGGAACTCAAGCTTGCCAAGCGCGTATATAAAGACAAAGTAGAAAACTTGCTGCGTACTGGAAATTCACATCCTGCTTGGGAGGGCGTGAAAACCATAATGGGATTGCAGTCCAAAAAGCTTTCCATTACTCAGAATGGAAAAACCGATCTGGACTTTTCTAATGAACTGAAAGTTTTTTATAATCGTTTTAATATCAATGATTTTAGTGAGGAGGTGGCTGTTTTTAAAAATGTTGATTTAAATCCTGTGAATAATATTGTTTCCATTGATAAATTCATGGTCTTGAAACTCTTTTGCGGTGTAAAAGAAAGGAAAAGTCCAGGTCCCGATGGGATCGGGGGTCGTGTTTTGAAGAACTGTGCTGTTCAGCTGGCAGACATCTTCTGCTTCATTTTCCAGTTGTCTCTACACCTGCATAGGGTCCCTTGTCTTTGGAAGGACTCAATAATTGTTCCTGTGCCTAAGATTCAAACTCCTAAGACCCTCAATGATTTCAGACCAGTGGCACTTACATCTCTTGTCATGAAAGCTTTTGAAAGGCTAGTGAAGGATGCACTTTTGGACACTGTACAGGATAAGTTAGATCCTTTCCAGTTCGCCTACAGGTCGGGCAGAGGTGTGGACGATGCAATAGGGACACTTTTAAACATGGTTTTTAAACATCTTGAGGGGGCCATGTCTCTTGTCCGTCTACTATTTATTGACTTTTCCTCCGCTTTTAACTGCATTCAGCCCCATGTTTTAGCAGACAGGTTGAAGAACATTTATAACATTGATACTGGATCTGCTGGCTAATGGATTTTTTAACAGTGAGGTCACAAAGGGTGAGAGTGAACAGTGTTTTATCAGATGCACTTTTTTCTTCTACTGGGTCCTCCCAGGGCTGTGTCCTCTCCCCTCTTTTATTTGTTTTATAAACAAATGAATGCCAAAGCCATCATGAACCGCGCCACATTATAAAATTTGCGGATGATTCTGTCATCGTGTCCCTCCTCAGTAGTGATGACCCTGAACACGGTCCTGTAGTGGATGATTTTATTGATTGGTGCAAATCCTCCTTTTTAAATATTAATGTGGCAAAAACGAAAGAGATGTGCATTGACTTTAGAAGAAATCCCACTGTCATTTCCCCTGTTGTGATGGACAATCAGCCAGTTGAACTAGTGCAGCAGTACAAATATCTTGGGACTGTAATCGACAGTAAACTGTGCTTTGAGTCCCAGGTTGATGCTGTGTGTAAAAAAGCACATCAGCGCATGCACTTTCTTCGTAAGCTTCGTAGTTTTAATGTCGACACTGTTTTTATGGAAATGTTTTATTCCTGTTTTATTGAATCAGTTCTTACTTTCTCTTTTATCTGTTGGCACGGGTCACTTTCTATTAAACAGAAAAATCGCATGCAAGGTATCGTGAAGGTATGCAGCAAAATTGTTGGCACACCCTTAAATGACCTACATGACCTGTATAAGGTCAGATCTTTGAAGAAGGCGAGAGCCATCCTGGCTGACCCCAGTCATCCCTTGTGGGATGAATTTATGCTGCTGCCATCCGGGCGCAGATATAGTCGGCCGCGATGCAGAACAAACAGATTAAAAAGGTCATTTATTCCGACTGTTATCACCATTGTTAACAATACCCGGTAAATTCAAATATAAATTATGTTCCCCTTCTGTCGCTCTCTCCACGTTGTGTCAGAGAAGCGA
Organism: Xyrauchen texanus; assembly: GCF_025860055.1. Taxonomy (NCBI): domain Eukaryota; kingdom Metazoa; phylum Chordata; class Actinopteri; order Cypriniformes; family Catostomidae; genus Xyrauchen; species Xyrauchen texanus. The sequence continues at coordinate 2,225,307 of NC_068285.1, forward strand.
CACTAGGGGTCTCTCTTGAGCGCCGATATCCACCTCTGATCTATGAAAAAAGGCCAATGAGAGTTGGCAACCAGTATTTGCATGTCCCGCCCCCGGACATACGGGTATTTAAGCGGCGCAAATACGGGAGTTCATTCAGAAAATTTCTTCGGAGCCGATGGTCGTGTTTGCAGACTGCTGCGTATTACACACCGAGTTCCTGCTATCCTCTGCTGCATGCTGTTGGATTCTACGGCGCACAACAGCGGCTTTCTCCTGTTTGCACGGCTGTGCACTTCCTGCCCCTGAGCGCATCGACAGTTGCAGATAAGAAAGATCTCTCACGAGTCTTTCATTCATAAAAGAGTGATTTTATTTAAAAGAGTAATTTCCTCTAAAAGAGCAAAAACACAGCGGCGTTGAACGTCCTTTTAAGGACGCGTCTTTTTAAAGATGCCTTTCCGCCCCTGTGTTGTTTCTGGATGCGGTAGAGTACTCTCCGCTTACGACGGCCACAGGCGTTGTCTCGTGTGTCTGGGCAGCGATCACACCGAGGCTGCGTTTGTGGATGGTTCATGTTCTCATTGCGAGAACATGACCATGACAACGTTGCGGTCACGGCTTGCTTACAACCGTAAGCAAGCCACTCCAGCCGCCCCCCGCGTCGCTCCTTCTTCCCACGGGATTGAGGACGATGCGGCTGGCGATGGAGGTGATTTGGGATGGCAGCGGGTGCAGCTCCGCCGGGTACGCCCCCTCGGACTACCCACGCCCCAGCACGCTCGTTGACTCCCGTCCCCGCTCGAGGTGGCGGCGACTCGCCTCACAGCCAGTCTGCCTACCCTCTTGCGATGGAAGCAGATGAGTTCGCCGCGACATCGGAGGGCGTGGGCTCTGACGCTGAGGGCTCCTCTGGGCTGCCGCCTTCGGGCTTGCACGCCCAGGAGGAGGCCGACGCGCAGATGTCCGATATGCTTTCCCGGGCAGCCAACAGCGTGGGCCTGGATTGGAACCCTCCATCCTCCCCACAGCCATCACGGCTGGACGATTGGTTCTTGGGCGTGGGGCGCCGCTCACAGCCTCGCCCCCCCCCCCCGGTTCCTTTCTTCCCGGAGGTGCATGATGAGCTGACGTCTTCGTGGAGAGCACCCCTCTCCACTCGTCGCACCGCCACCTGCTCATCCGCCCTCGCCACCCTCGACGGCGGAGCGCGCCACGGGTACACGGAGATCCCCCAGGTGGATAGAGCTGTTGCGCTCCACTTATGTCCCGGAAGCACTACCACCTGGCGGGGCCGCCCTGTACTCCCTTCCCGGTCCTGTAGAGCAACATTCTCGCTCACCGCGAAGGCCTACAGTGCTACCGGACGCGCCGCTTCTGCCCTGCATGCCATGGCTCTCCTGCAGGTCCACCAAGCCAAGGCACTTTGCAACATGCACGGGGGTGGCCCTGATCCCGACACGCTGCAGGAACTGCGCTCAGCGACCGACCTTGCCCTGAGAGCGACGAAGGTCACAGCGCAGGCTCTCGGGCAGGCGATGGCCACCCTGGTGGTCCAGGAACGTCAGCAATGGCTGGACTTGGTTGAGATGCGTGAAGCCGACAAGACTCGCTTCCTCAACGCCCCTGTCTCCCAGTTCGGCCTCTTCGGCGACACCGTTGAGGACTTTGCCCAGCAGTTCTCCCTGGTGAAGAAGCAGACGGAGGCCATTTCGCACATCATGCCGCGCCGCAAGCTTGCCGCCACGGCCCAGGCCCCACCTGCTCGCCGAGGGCGTCCTCCTGCGGCCAGAAGACCTTCTGCTCCGCCCCAACCTGGGCCCAGCTCTCAGCCCCGGCGTCGAGCAAACCGCGGGAAGCGTACGCCCCCTGCCTCACGGACCCCGTCGAGGACCCGGAAGGCTCCCAGGTGTCCCTGAGACAGCGGACCCAGAGGACGAGAAGTTAGCTCCGGAGATGGTAAGACCGCTCCGTCCCCGGTGGAGGGCCGGGAGGAGAATCTTTTGTTTTTTCATTTGCCGTACCCCCTGTCGGGGGCTGCGGTACCCAAATTCTCAATAAAAGAGCTATTTCCTTTACCTCTGGGTCACATGGCCCGCAAATGCCGTTCTCACGGCACCTTGCTTTCAGGCCTCAACAGTCTCGGCGCCCAGGATGCGGTGCTTCCGCCCTCAGCCCCACGACTGTTCCCCGGCCGGCCGGTTCAGACGAGTCCAGAGGACGCCAGCATCAGACCTCCTTCTCAGTCACGAACCCGCCCCCTGCCGGGTGCACGGAACAAGGTAAGTGCTTTGAGTTTATTCTCAGCACCAGAGCCTCGGGACGCCACAGCGCCTCCCGACGCCGCGTTACCCGTTCCGCACCGCTGCGAAGCCCCGCCGGGTACATCCAAAATACTCGTCCCCTTGGTGCCCCTAGCACGGAGCTTAGAGGCATGGCTTTCACTGCCCAGCTCGTCACGGTGGCTGCACTGGACCATCCGACTCGGTTACGCAATTCAGTTTGCCAGGTCTCCGCCCCCCTTCGTGGGCGTTCATTCCTCCGCAGTGCACGGCGAACATGCCCACTCCCTGCGCGAGGAAATCGCCTCCCTTCTAATCAAGGACGCGATAGAGCCTGTCCCTCCGACCGAAACGAAGAAGGGTTTCTACAGCCCTTACTTCGTTGTACCCGAGAAAGGCGGCGGCATACGACCGATCTTGGACCTGCGAGTTTTCAATCGGACCTTGTCCAAACTCCCGTTCAAAATGCTTACCCAGAAACAAATTCTGTCTGGCGTCCGGCATCTAGATTGGTTCGCAGCGGTAGACTTGAAGGACGCATACTTCCACGTCTCAATTCGCCCTCGACATCGACCCTTTCTACGGTTCGCGTTCGACGGCCAGGCGTATCAGTACAAGGTCCTCCCCTTCGGCCTGTCTCTGTCCCCTCGCGTCTTTACGAAGGTCGCAGAGGCAGCTCTTGCCCCGCTACGAGGAGCGGGCATACGCATACTCAATTACCTCGACGATTGGCTCATTCTGGCCTCCTCGCAGGAATTACTAAGCGCACACAGAGACCAGGTGCTCGAGCACCTCGGCCGTTTAGGGTTTCAGGTCAACTGGGAAAAGAGCAAGCTCACCCCGGTCCAGAGCATCTCTTTTCTCGGTTTGGAGTTAGACTCAGTCTCAATGACAGCACGTCTCCAACGAGCGTGCTCAGTCAGTGCTGGAATGCCTCGCTTCTTTCGAACCAGGCACCGTGGTCCCTCTGAAACGTTTCCAACGGTTCCTGGGGCATATGGCATCCTCCGCGGCGGCCGCGCCACTGGGGTTGATGCATATGAGACCACTTCAGCATTGGCTCCAGACTCGAGTCCCGAGACGAGCATGGCGCCACGGCACGCACGGCGTGGAAGTTACCACTGCCTGCCTCCAAACCTTCAAACCCTGGACAGACCTCTGCTTTCTACGGGCAGGAGTACCCTTGCAGCAGGTGTCCCGTCGCGTTCTGGTTACAACCGACGCCTCCAAGTTGGGTTGGGGCGCCGTGTGCAACGGGCGCGCAGCCGCAGGCCGGTGGAACCGAGGCCCGCTGCGCTGGCACATCAACTGCCTAGAGCTGCTGGCCGTTTTTCTTGCCCTGAAGAAATTTCTTCCGTTGATTCGTGGCAAGCATGTCCTAGTCAGGACAGACAGCACCACGGTGGTGGCCTACATAAACCGCCAAGGCGGAGTACGCTCCCTCCACATGTCACAGCTCGCCCGTCGTCTCCTCCTTTGGAGTCAGCAGCGACTGGAGTCACTGCGCGCCACTCACATCCCCGGCAACCTCAATGTGATAGCGGACGCGCTGTCAAGACAAACCTTGCCTGGCAGAGAGTGGAGGCTCCACCCCCAATCGGTCCAGCTGATTTGGGACAGGTTCGGCAAGGCCCAGGTAGACCTGTTTGCCTCCCAGGAAACTTCCCACTGTCCGCTCTGGTATGCCCTCACAGAGGCTCCCCTTGGGACAGATGCTCTGGCGCACAGCTGGCCCGCGGGGCTGCGCAAGTACGCTTTTCCCCCAGTGAGCCTTCTTGCACAGGTGCTATGCAAGGTCAGGGAGGACAAGGAGCAAGTCACTCTGGTGGCCCCCTACTGGCCCAACCGGACGTGGTTTTCGGATCTCACGCTCCTCATGACAGCCCCTCCCTGGCAAATTCCCCTGAGGAAAGACCTTCTTTCTCAGGGACGGGGCACGCTCTGGCATCCGCATCCAGACCTCTGGAATCTCCACGTCTGGTCCCTGGACGGGACGCGGAGGATCTAGCCGGCCTACCTTCGGCCGTCATAGATACTATTAACCAAGCCAGAGCCCCTTCGACCAGGCATCTTTACGCCCTGAAGTGGCGTCTGTTCGCGGACTGGTGTTCTTCCCGAGCCTTATGGGACTCCGGAGACCCCCCTTCGAGCCGCTTGACTCAGTTGGACTCAGGGCCCTCTCTCTCAAGACCGCCCTGCTGATCGCGCTCGCTTCCATCAAGAGGGTCGGGGACCTGCATGCGTTCTCTGTTAGCGACGCTTGCCTGGAGTTCGGTCCGGCAGACACTTTCGTGATCCTAAGACCGCGACCGGGCTACGTGCCCAAGGTTCCTACCACACCCTTCAGGGATCAGGTGGTGAACCTGCAAGCGCTGCCCCGGGAGGAGGCAGACCCAGCCCTTTCACTGCTGTGTCCAGTACGTGCCTTACGTATTTACCTGGACCGCACACAGAGTACCAGATGCTCTGAGCAGCTCTTCGTCTGCTTTGGGGGACAGCAGAAAGGAAATGCTGTCTCCAAGCAGAGACTTGCCCACTGGGTTGTCGACGCCATTTCCCTGGCTTATCACACCCAGGCCGTGCCCCCCCCTTTGCGGGTCCGAGCCCACTCCACCAGGAGTGTTTCGTCCTCGTGGGCACTGGCTAGGGGCACTGCCCTAGCAGACATTTGTAGAGCAGCGGGCTGGGCAACACCTAACACTTTTGCGAGATTCTACAATCTCCGAGTTGAGTCAGTATCGTCCCGTGTTCTCTCAGGTACCGAGCCCGTAGAACTCGGTTGCACGTCCACGATCTGACCGGGTGAATCGCTTGCACCCAGCGCCCTTCCCCCTAACCAGGGGAAACAGTGCGCCTTCTTTCCCAGGAGATCCCAGGTTTGGGACACTGGTTGACTCCTCCCTAGCCCTCGTGGGTCGCAGTTCTCTGCGGAGGAACTCGCCGACCCAAACCACTGCGGGTACCACTAGCTACCCTGTACTGGTATAGGTGCCCCACAGGTAAGGCCTCCTGTTCGGACTCCCCCTGTGTGTAAAACCACGGTTCTGTCCCCTCACGAGAGTTGACTCCGTGTTTTCCTTAGGCAGTTACAGCTGCCTCGGGTGCCATGCTGTATGCTTCCCCCCCTCTGCGAGGCTGGATCTACCACCGCACTACTGTTCCGCATAAGACCTAAGTATAGGCCATGCGATGTATTTGCCACTCAAAATTTGCCTCCCCTCCCGGGTAGGTGTGGCCTCCGCAGGGTCTCCTCCGCCCTACTAAGGGCTAAGACCCCCTTCCTTCAATGCGTGTAAGGGCCCCGGCCGTAGTTGCTCTATGCGAGAAACATAGAGAGAAAAGAGGCCCAGCCAGGCTGGCCCGTTCCCATGTTGGCGGCCGTCACCTTGTTCCCCCCCTCCAGGGTAACGATAAGGAATCCTGATGGCTTAAATGGGGCATTGGGGAAGGGTACGTGCAGCCTGATACAGTTGGTCGTTCTGCACGTAGGAATACCTGCTCGCTCCTGTATCAGCAGATCACGTACACGGCTCAGCGCATGGCTCTTTTTAAGTGGACCCCTAGTGTCGCTTCTCTGACACAACGTGGAGAGAGCGACAGAAGGGGAACGTCTAGGTTACGTATGTAACCTCCGTTCCCCGATGGAGGGAACGAGACGTTGTGTCTCCCCTGCCATGTTGCTGAGCCGAGCCCCTGTTGTGGCCGGACCATTTCCGGCTCCTCAGAAAAATCCTGAATGAACTCCCGTATTTGCGCCGCTTAAATACCCGTATGTCCGGGGGCGGGACATGCAAATACTGGTTGCCAACTCTCATTGGCCTTTTTTCATAGATCAGAGGTGGATATCGGCGCTCAAGAGAGACCCCTAGTGTCGCTTCTCTGACACAACGTCTCGTTCCCTCCATCGGGGAACGGAGGTTACATACATAACCTAGACGTTCTTCTGTGGTTGTGTTTATTGTTGTTGTTTGATTAATATATTTGTTACTGCTGGTTGTAATCTAAATTGCCCCTCGGGGATAAATAAAGTTACCTTGACCTTGACCTTGAAGAATGATGGAAGCAGAAATCAGGCAGATGGGTAACAATGACTTTTTTTATGGGTAACAATGACGTTGTTTATGTTGTTTTTGTTATTTGTTTGTGTAGATTTCTCTTATTAATTTGTTAAAAACGTTTTGCTTAAATGCTGAAAGGTGCAGTAGAAATAAAACATTATTTATTTTCACCAAGAGCCAATTACAGAACTTTACTGCATAGATACTACATTTACAAAAAGTGCTTTAGTCAAAATACCAGTAAAATCATTATCATGCAAATTAAATACACTTATGTGTTCATTTGGACAACATTGTAACATTACAAGTCAGATTGACAAACTCATTTTATTTTGTAAAGCATGTGACACCTTAGTGTAAAATATACCAGTAGGCTACAAACTGATTTAACGTTCAATAAGCAGATAAAAAAGACCTGAAATTGACTAGAAACACAGATAACTGTTTCCATAAGGATGTAGGGCAATGACGTTTGAAATAATTTGAATTAAAATTCTGAGTCTGTGTTGTCATCTACTGGAAAATGTATAACTTTTCGGATGGGTTGGGTGAAGACGAAATTCCCACTTTTCTACTGCCATCTAGTGGAAACATGGCGGTACTTTGCGGGCGCGCGCGCGTGTGTGTAGGTGTGGGTGGGTGTGTTTTGGTGTGTGTGTACTGTAGGTGTGTGTGTATGGGTAGGCTTCAGTCGAAATTAGGCACAACGGGTGAAATACGACAGGTGTGAGACAGTGAGAAGACGGCTTTAGTCACTGAAGCCGCCCGTAGCACCTCACATTGACAATTTAACTGGCTACTCGGATTTAGTTTTTATAATGTGCGCACGCGTACGAAACTAATCTGAGCCAATCCGATCCGTGTTCAGTAGAAGGGCGCGTGAGGACATTTTGACAGTCTGATGCAGGTTGTGACAGGTTACTCCAGCAGTCTTGAGGAACTTCCCATTGAAAGTATTTGACGACGAGAAAATGTGAGCGAGATGTTGCAGTAAATGTAACTTGAATCATCCTGAATGGATTATTTACTAACAATTCGAAAGAGAGATGATTATTATACTCTTTACTCTGTTTTTTATACTTTTTTACTCAGTGTGTGCACTCAAAGTCAAGTGTGGTAAGAAACCTTTTGTGTATGTGTGTTAATAATACTGAACAGAGACAGCTCGAAAGATTTCAAGCTGTAAATGAATGTACACAAGTAAATATATACCAGCTAGTGTGATTTCAGCACACAATTCTTGCTTTGTCATTTAAACTTTTAACTATAAATCTTTGTAGTACAAATGGAAATGATGTCTCATGTTTTTCAGTTGATATCATCCTCCTCTCTGTAATTAATCGTTTTAACTTTACAACTCTTTATTTTATAATGCAAATATCTTCATAAATTGAACAGCTAAGGAGTTTTGCTGCTTTTAGTCTATATGTATTCCATTTAATGTCATCAATATGCTAATGTACTTCTAAATGCTGACAACATTTCAGAAGAAAGAAGCATTTCAAATTGGCAATTGACCCTGGAAATTGGTGCCCAGGTAGAGATTTTTGCAACTCCTATTTGCTCCACTCCTAAAATCTCACTGGGGAAAAAAAATATTGTTTTGTCTACACTCATTTGTGCCATTCAACAGTGAAGCTTGATTCCACTCACGTTAAGATAACCTCCATTGACAGAGCAACTGTAGTATCTTGTGAAAAACTTGAAAAGCTCAGAGATGGTTTCTCAGATGGGTAAATTTATCAAACTGCACACCAATATCATTCAACAACTTGAAAAGGGGCTACAAAGGTGTGTATTATTGCTGATGTAACGCAATATGTAATTGCAATGTGTGCAAATGTGTGTAGCGACTGACACTTAAGGCTGTCGCCTTTAGCCTCCTTGTTAGCACACCTGCCTCCCATGCAGGAGATGCCGGTTCAAGTCCCATACGGAGCTGTGCAATGTGTATAAACCTCACTCTCCTGACCTCAAGAGAGTGAGGTTTATACACAAGCGAATAATGTTCAAGGTTGTAGCCTTTAGCCTCCTTGTTAGCGCACCCACCTCCCATGCAGGAGAAGTTGGATCGAGTCCCATATGAAGCGGATAGAAAAGGAGTGTCACACTGAACTCTAGATGCACATTTTGGAGTTGGTTGTAAGAATGTAAGTCATTGTAATCAAATGCTATTTATTAATTTGCGACTATTTGTGAATGTTGAATGTCAAACATCAAGACAACTTTATTGCAGTTCAGTTCTGGATCAGTGATTACAGCATGATTTTAGTGAGAAAGCTCAATAAAAACAGCTCAAACACTTTAGTGCTACTGAACACAGCCCATCATATTCTGACTTTAATTATACAACCAGACCATTAACTCTTAACTTTATGTTTTGCAAAGACACTGTTTTTACATTATTTTCCCCAGAAAAACACTCACTCCAGTATGAGCACATCGCCCTTTCCACACCGGACACATTCTCTGGATCTATGTTCAGTGCTGTTAGTGTGTGTGATGATAGACAGATCTCCCACTACAGTTATGAAGAACAAGACTGGAAGAAATCAGAAATCTGGAGAGATGTTCCTGAACTACATGAGACTAGAGACTGGTTTCTACATCAGGTTAATATTCTGTCAAACTGCACAAACTCCAAATGTTCTGGTGAGTTTAATGGGTTTCTCTGATCAATCATCAGATATGTTATGAAACTGTAATTATCTATAATTTGTGTGAGATTCTAATCAATATTTGTGTTGTGACTGTAGAGCTTCATGTACTTCAGAGAAGAGCTGGATGTGAGGTGGAGAAACTTCCTGATGGAGCAATCAAGAATCTGAAGGGGTTTGATGAGTATCATTATGATGGAGAAGATTTTATTGCCTTTAATTTTAACACAACACAGTGGATCAATAAAAATCCCAAAGCCAAAGAAACAAAACTGAAGTGGGACCGTCAAACAACAGAAAACCAAATCATCAAGGATCAACTCAAAAACTGCATGAACTGGATCTCCACATTTAATAATACTCAAATAAGTATGTTTCAATAAGTTTTAGTAATAATAGTAGTTCTAGCAGTATTTTTAAACAATTTCTGTCCTGTATAAAAACTAATTAAAGAGACTGATGAATTTAATTGAATAAAACTATGAAAATGTGAATGTGTTCATGTTGTCATAAGACTCTGGAATGTGATGCATATATCCTGAATTATTCTTTGTGATGAATTATATCAGTATTTATTGTTGGTCCCTTTAACTCCAGCTCTTCCAGATGTTGAGGTGTTTGCTGTTGAATCTCCTCAAGACCAAAACAAGTTGATTCTGATCTGTCTGGCCACTGGTTTCTACCCCAAACACCTGGAGATGAATATGATGTTGAATGGCATTAAACTGGATCATGTAAACTCTTCTGGAATCAGACCAAACGGTGATGAAACCTTTCAGCTGAGAATCAGTGTGGAGATCCACAGAAATGAGGAAGAGGGTTTTGAGTGTCATGTCAATCACATCAGTGTAAAAGAGCCGGTTATATCAGAATGGGGTAAATATGATCAAATCTTCAGTATTGAGTGAATATGTGGATATTTGTTGTATTTGTGTCGCTTCTGACCTGAACACACATTTGTAAACGAGGCTAAGCTTTCTTTAAAGTGTACATCTGGAAATAGTTGTTGAATGTTATTATACATTTCTGTGTTTGTAATGTGTATATTTTTGTCTGTCATAATTTTGCAGATGGAAAATGCAGTAACTGCAGTGAAACATCTAGAACATATAGTATAACAATCATAGTTGCAGCAGTCGCAGTTACAGTGTTCATGAATGTGATTTATATTAATATCCACAAAAGAAAAAGGTCTAATGGTGAGTTCAAATGAGTTCATACAGAAATTATTACTTTAAATATTCTGTTGTTTAAAATAGTTCTTGAATCCATTTTCAAGAATTGTATGTCAGATTTCTTGGTTTGATGTCTGAGGTGTCTTTCTAAATCTCACAGGATGAAAATTAATATTCAACATTAATTGCACCAGAACTTGATCATTGAATAACTTGGAACATTACTGTTAATTTAACTCTTTATTATACTATAAAAAGATTTTATTAAACGTATCATTTATTTTATGCCACATGAGATGGGTCCAAAAAACACAGTGGCACGTGACGCTCAAACGCATTCAGTGTGAACGGCCCCTTTAACTTCAATATACTGTAATATTTTTTAATGGAATGTATAAGAATATAACAAGAAAATATTTTGTTATTTTATGATCAATTTCTTGCATGCATATTGTCAAAGTCAATTTCATGAAGACCAAAAGCAATGTATTATGTAAACCCTATTTATTACTATGTTTTACAAATAAACAGATTATTAATATTATTAAACACATTGGCCTGCTGTTGCGCTGCACTTAGGCAAAAGGACAGTTGGCACATCGTAAAGTTGAACAAAGTCTTAAATCCATTTGCTGCATTTTGAATGTGACAGAAAGTATAAACATAACTTTAGCCTCATTACAAAAACTAAACTGAATCTGGTGTTTTTATGAAACGGGCTATAATTTATTATCCTGTGTACTGTATTTCCACTTACATTAATCTCAGCAAATTCTGTGGGATGGTGCTCACGGAGGTTTGAAGTGTTAAAATTATTATTATTATTTTCAGTAAAAATAGTCCTATTCCTCAATATTCCACAGTGTTGTGTTTGTAGATTTGTTTGTGTGCTGGTGTTTATGCCATTAAGTGTTAACTTTAATAATTTCATGGTTGAATTTGTTTAAAGTTTTATTTTAATAACACTGTAGCTGACATCAAGGTCAATTTAAGATTTATTCTTGATTATTTAAATAAGTTTCTAATAGTTTTGTGTTAAAGAAACAACAGATCTTTAATTGGTAGATTTAAGCCAGTTTGGAAGGAACTGTTTATCTGTGACTTTTATTACAACAATAAAAACTCAAAAGACTCTATAAAAGATTGTCCACATGAAAAGTCTCTTATTGAGTCGTGCTGCTCATCTGAAGTTACAAGATGTTACAAAATCCAAGATTTCAGTTCTCCTTTGGTAATTATCAGCCAATGAAATACGTTTTTCCATTTATTTGATATGTGATTTATATGTTTGTCTCTGTAACACATTCAACATGTTGTTTATGATGATTTTTGGTTGTTTTTTACAGTTTGTTTTATGTCATGTGGATTATTTTTGCATTGTGAAGAGTAATAACTGAACATAGAGTGTATTAATACTGTTCATTTAACTCTGTGAAAATACATTAAACTTTGAGGAGTTACACAGAACATTTATTGTGTTTATTTGTGTCATTCTATATTCTGTATTTCTCTTCTATGTTTGTTCTTGCCTATATTTGAGTTCTTACTGCATCTTGAGTTGATCAAATGTTGAATCTTTCAATAAATCGGCAGTCATCTAAGAATCATCGTGCTTGTGAAATGACTTTGGGGAGCTACCATCATAATAACTGCTCTAGAAGAAAACAACACAGTTTGTAACATCCGTAAAGCTGCGGGTCCAGACGGCATTCTGGGTCGCGTCAGCAGAGCATGCGCGAATCAACTGGCTGGTGTTTTTATGGACATTTTCAATCTGTCCCTCTCCCTGTCTGTAGTCCCCACATGCTTCAAAACATCAACCATTGTGCCTGTACCGAAGCAAGCCACAATCACTTGCTTAAATGACTGGCGTCCTGTTGCTCTGACTCCCATCATCAGCAAATGCTTTGAGAGGTTAATTAGAGATCACATCTGCTCTGTGCTTCCCCCCTCTTTGGACCCATTGCAGTTTGCCTACCGCAACAACCGCTCCACTGATGATGCCATTGCATCTACAATACACACTGCTGTCTCCCACCTGGAAAAAAGGAACATATATGTGAGAATGCTGTTTGTAGACTACAGCTCAGCATTCAACACCATAGTGCCCTCCAAGCTTGATGAGAAACTCCGGGCTCTGGGCTTAAACAGCTCGCTGTGCAGCTGGATCCTGGATTTCCTGTCAGGCAGACGTCAGGTGGTTAGAATGGGCAGCAACACCTCCTCATCACTGACCCTCAACACTGGAGCCCCGCAGGGCTGTGTTCTCAGCCCACTCCTGTATTCACTGTACACACATGACTGTATGGCAACACATAGCTCCAATGCCATCATTAAGTTTGCTGATGATACGACGATGGTAGGTCTGATCACTGACAATGATGACAGAGCCTACAGAGAGGAGGTGCACACTCTGACACGCTGGTGTCAGGAGCACAACCTCTCCCTCAACGTCAGTAAGGAGCTTGTAGTGGACTTCAGGAAGAAAGACGGAGAACACAGCCCCATCACCATTAATGGAGCACCGGTAGAGAGAGTCAGCAGTTTCAAGTTCCTCGGTGTCCACATTACTGAGGAACTCACATGGTCCGTCCACACTGAGGCCGTTGTGAATAAGGCTCACCAGCGCCTCTTCTTCCTGAGACGGCTGAGGAAGTTTGGAATGAACCACCACATCCTCACACGGTTCTACACCAGCACTGTAGAGAGCATCCTGACTGGCTGCATCACCGCCTGGTATGGCAATAGCACCGCCCACAACTGCAAAGCCCTGCAAAGGGTGGTTTAAACAGTTTTACAAAACCCTGCCACTGAATATGAAATGTGTGACTAAACAGTAGCATGTAGGAGGAACAAAATTTCACTTTTAAGAGAATTCAAGAATAAGTCTTAAAAATTCTAAATGCACCAGTACACAATATACAGTGACATCTAAACCAAACATTATTATGCCAAAGGTATACATTAAAAGCATCTGAAAATACTCAAAGCATCTTAAACTCCATATACAGAGAAAATCATATTCTTCAGGGACTGAACTCTGTTGTAACACTTTTCTCCCGATCCCACAAAGATGTTCTGCACTGCCTCAACTGTGCATTTCAGTCCTTTAGAAACTCAATATTTAGCACATAGAGAAGTCCAAAGAGTTCCATGAAAGCAGTGGGAAAGTCAGATAGGACCTCCATGACCAGTTTCCTCCAGGATGATGCTGAAGTTTAGACCTCTTTGTTGCCTGTGAGAGGTCATCCTCTGTGACTTCAAGGATGCCCAGTTTCTCTCCTCTTGCGTAAGTCTCCTCTAAATCAGTGTCCTAAGAATTATATAAATTTAATGAAAAATGGTTGTGCATAAGTTTAAATAGAAAAATCAATGCTCAAATAAACTCTTGCAAACAAAACATAGCACATCATGTGCTAGCCTGATGTAAACACGATGAAAACGAGCCACATGAAAACCATGTCAGCACCTTTATTAAATATAACCACACGTTTCATAAAAGAATGAAAATATGAGATGAACAAAAGTTGAAAACCCACCAGACAGTCTTGGATATTGCATCACGCTCCCTGTGGTACAAGGGGAGTCCCCGTAGAGCCGTAGTCTACAAAGAATCATGATAAAATTATGACCAGACAAAATGTATCTTACTTGCTCCCACAAAAAGAGGTCAGGCCATCTTTCTTTGATGACCGAGACCAAGGGCTGCTCATTGACTATCTCTTTTCCTCTAAGAGGGAATGTAATTTCCATTTTGGTCTCGCTTCTCTAAAGGACACACAGACCACTGATGTGAGCAAGGGAGTTTTTGCACTGTACTTTTATCAGGATGTGTGTGGACCCGATGTAGATGAGTTTTCAACGCACCTGGTGTATTGAAAGTGCAGACACACTTGGAGAACAGGCACAACAATGCGACACGTCAGCCTGGGTGCCAATGCTTGAGCCGGTAGTGTCTCAGCAGCAGATTTTGACTGGCACAGGTGTATTTACAGTACCTACACTGCATGAAGTGTGCTCTCAAGGTAGAGCTGCATAAGAAAATACTCAAATGTGAATGATCAGATTCATAAAAGGCAATTTAATAATGAACAATGAAATAGGCAATTCATTTTTTCTTCTACTTTTTTTTTGTGTATTGCAACTGCTGCACAGCAATGAAACTCCCCTATATGATCAATAATCATCATCTCCTCGGAATATTCTAGAAAGCAATCTTCAACTGTTAGTGCAATTGCCCTCAGTACAGTATTAACCCATGGAAAGCAGGTCATCTGACTAACGAGGCTACAGAATCATATGCACAACTTCCAAACGCAATTTAATTGTGCAGCAAAATCCATCGCAACAAAAGACAAAAACATATTTATTTGATGTAACAGGATTAAAAATACAGCTAGATTTAAACATACAGGAATGTTGATAACTTACAAAGAAAAGGTAGTAGTGTATCTATTGTTCCTATATCGACTAATTTAGGAAAAGTGTGACTCAAAGAATAAACAATGATCATCAAAAACCAAATAAAGTCCTCACATAAAGATTCTTCTGGATTATCACCACGTGCTGTCTCTTCTTTCAGAAACATTCTTCTTCCGCCGTTTGCTGAAAACTTCCAGTTCTTTCTTTTTTATTATTGAAGAAAATATCAAAACAAACAATACAAATACAACATTTCAAATGCTAGGGGGAGGTATAAATAATATTATAAGAATATTATAAAAGTGCACATGCTTGTAAAACTCGAATAGCTTTTTGTTTCTTCGAGGGCAATATTGACTCCATATAATGCTTCACTTCATTATTAAATACTATAAAAAAAAAAAATGAAAATGTAAATTTATGAGTTTTAAATTTAGCCATTAAAATAAAATAATATATAAAATAAGTGTGGGTTTGTTTATCTTTGGAGTTTACAATAATACCTAAAGAACATATTTCCACTGTAATGTAACATTTTCATCAACATTTCCAACAATAAAATCAAAAAATGACACATAAGGGCCAAAATAAATGAACAGCTGTCTCTGGCTTCTGCTGGCAAAAGCTACAACTTTCATCTATATCTTTTAAACTTGGTTAAATAATGATTGGAGTGGTGGTGGCGTAGTGGCTAAAGCACAGGGCTATTAATCGGAAGGTCACAGGTTCTAACCCCATGGCTGCCACCATTGTGTCCTTGAGCAAGGCACTTAACTCCAGGTTTCTCTGGGGGGATTGTCCCTGTAATAATTGCACTGTAAGTCGCTTTGGATAAAAGCGTCTGCCAAATGCATAAATGAAAATGTAAATGATTAGCAAGCAGTTGACTTATTATCAAAAATAAATATGGAGAGACAGGGCAACCCTGCTTAATCCCTCTAGATAAATTAAACCTACTAGATGTGCCAAATAACAATTTAATTGAACTGCTGCTGTTCTTATAAAGGGTTTTAATGAAGAATTTTCCAAAACCAAATGTTGTAAGTGACTCAAAAATAAACTGATGCTCTACGGAGTCAAAGGTCTTACAGAAATCAAGAAAAAGAATAAACCCATTATCTACATTAAATTCAGGATAATCCAAAATATCTAAAACTAATCTAATGTTGTTTGTAATATGCCTATTCCTCATAAAGCCAGATTGTGTTTCTTCAATAACTGAATCTAAAACAGCTTTGAGTCTTTTAGCGTATATCAGTGCAAATACTTTATAATCATTGTTCAGTAAACTAATTGGACGCCAGTTATCCAGAATAAGTCAATCCTTTTTTGGTTTGGGTATTAATGTGATTAATCCTTGATTCAAGGTAGGTGTAAGGCACTGATTACTAATACTTTCATTAAACATCTTAAGCAAAAAAGGGGCCAAATCTTTAGTAAATTGCTCATGAAATTCTGTGGTCAAACCGTCTGTGCCTGGCCATTTATTACTTATTAAATGATTAATTGCCTTTATCACTTCCTCAACAGAAATTGGCATATCACAAAGTTCATTTTCATCAATAGTTTTCACCTCTATAGAACTCAGAAAAGCATCAGATACTGTTTGAGAATAATTGGATGTATATATTTTCTTAAATTCACAACAGTAATTGGAAATTAGTTTCTGGTCCTTTGTTCCAACCCCATTCAAATGTAATTTATTAATGTTGTTATTAAGATTGTGTCTCTCTAAATTAAAGAAGTATTGTGAATTTTGTTCACCTTCTTCGAGCCAGCGTCTCCTTGATCGGACAAACACACCTTGAGCTTTCTTTCTATATAGTTCATCTAGTTTAATTTGCAGATCTGATAATAATAATTTTTCTTCATCCAATAAGCTGTCTGGGCATTTATTTGCAAATGTTGTTATTTCAACAATAATGTTGGATTCTTCAGCTCTTTTGTGTTTGGCTATTCAGCTTCAATATTTACTGACCTCAAATTTCAGAAGTTCCCAATTTGAACAAAATGCATCTCCTTATTGGCTTTATCCCAAAAGCTACATATCAACCCAGTGATTACTTTTTACTTCCTCATATAGTAGCAGTGGATTGTTAAGTTTCCAATAAGATCCATTAGTAAAACAACTTGTATTAGATAATTTAATATGAACACTGATAGCTTTATGATCTGTTAGAGGAGTAGAAATAATATCAACTTCCACATCATCTTTGTTAAAGCTCTCAGACAATAACCAGAAGTCAATTCTAGATTGACTAGACCCTGTTTTATTACTCCAGGTAAATTACTTTTTATGTGGAAATTTGGTTCTCCAAATATGTATAAGATTGAATTGATCCATGAAGTTTTTAAGATTGTTTTTTACGTTAGGTCGAGCTGGTGGCCATTTATCTATTGTTTATTTAGTATAATATTAAAATCTCCAACTAATAAAATTGCATTTGGATATTTATTTAACCAACAAATATACTTAAATATATTACATTTAATTTAATTAAATATAATTAATTATTAATGTGTGTTAACCTTTAAAAGAGCAAGAACATAAAAATACCTGATCAATTAATTTATTGCTATTTTCTATCATATTATGTCCCAAATATGACATTTTCAAGTTTTTGTCTTCAACATACTGCTTTTATTGACAATTTTGCATCAAGTATCTTTCATGAAAACATGTAAAAGGTCGAAACATTTGCCATGAGGTCAGTGAGTTTCTCACAATGCTGCATGTTACTTTAAAATAAGAAAAATATTATTTATTATAAAATAATGTTTTCTGTCGTGAAAAACTAAAAACATTTCAGCATTAACAACAGATTAATTATGATAGTAAAAACAGAGAAACCACAAAAGGTGTAAGGTTCAGAACAACATGAGGGTGTGTGTATGATGACAGCATTTGACTTTTATCAATGAGTGAACTCTTAAAATCTGTCAAATTTACACCAACTTTAAATGATCCTGTAATTAGTTCTTATAAATCCATTTATGAATGCAAAAGTGTGAAGCTGTTTTTTCTAGAATTGTCTGTTAAGTATTAAGATTTATATACTGTAGAAAAATCACAAGAATTCTGTATTTGTAAATGTTTATTTAGTATAAATAAAACAATGAGTATCTGAATGTGCCGTGTGTTTAATAAAGAGTTCATATATAGACTCATTTATTCATTTCAAATCATTATTTTTATTATTGAATCTGATAGTAAATAAGTTCAATCACATCACAGTGAGACACAAAGTACTGTCATTGTATTGAATTCAATCAGTTTCATTGATGAAATGATTTGTAGAAAGAGTTTGGAGTTGTGTTGATGTGAGATACAGTGAGTATATTTCACTCATCCAGTTGTGTGTGTGTGTCTCTGATGATCCATTTCACACACACACACTGAGGAATCAGGATAAACTCCAAATCCAGCATAGAGGGGTCGAGTGAATGTGGTGATGAGTGTGTGTAAGTGTGTGAGTGTGTGTGTGTCAGAGACGCTGTAGAAGGACAGAGTGCCGGCCGGACAGTCCACATACACTCCTACTCTCTTACAGTCGTGTGAAGGGGGACGAATGACAGTTCTGTTATTATTGTGACGGACAGTGAATGTGTTATTAGAGCAGAACAGACTCCAGGAGTTTATATTGACTCCAAACACACAGTCATGACTCCATC
>NC_068285.1:2244051-2262243 GCF_025860055.1 Xyrauchen texanus
TTGCTGTGTACTTCAATAACCAAACGGGCACGCGTTTAACTCTTATGTATAGAACTGGCGCAACACATACAGGTTCAACATGAGGGTATTACAGACTTCCTTTAGCTATATCCGACATGCACAGAAGATACACTTGTAACACTCTCCAATAATATTAAAGGTTGAGTTTACACTAAATAGGGATCTCTCGTACTGTTTCTAAAGATAGGTGCAAAGGAATAGGGAAAATAAATAACAACACTGATGAAAAATTAACAATAAACCCAAGTGTATTTACAAAATCAATAATAATATTTACAACAATAACAAAAGGTGTATATACACATGTAAACGTGAAGTCCAGAGTGCGCAGAGTTATTTACAGTGAACGGATCAGTCTCACCGGGTGTTTGTATTGTCCGTGAGCAGGATCAAGTGATGGAGTGATGATTTTGATGACTGACCAATGTCCTCTGATAAAAGGTAATCCTGGCAAACGAGCCAAACGAAATACCTCCGGGAGGAACGGCGTTTCAGCGCTTCCAGGTAGGTCACCAACGTAGTATATTCCAATATGAGTTTGACGGGTTTGTGGTTGTGCGTACTCGCAAATGAGCCCCGTACTCCGGCATAGCGGTTCTTTAAATAGATAATGAAAGTGATTCCTGATTACGTGGCAGGAAAACACGTAGGTGAATTCACGCGAAGATCTCGCGTGAACAGAGATCGGGGAATAACACAAAACAGCTGAGGGGAATAACAGAAATACAGGGGAAAGCAATATAACTAATAAGCATAAATGACAAACATAATTAGTTTAAAGTCATCAACCTTAGTATAAAACCTCCCCTTATGTGGCCACGCTACACACTTTGCTAACTACGGCAAGTCCTAAGGGACAATCTTCATGTACATATTAACAATACTAAATACACCACATTGCCTCCCCTTAAAGATTTAAGGTAATCTTTTATAGTGCTTAGCATTTCACACTAACTCAAACTTTACTCTTACACAGAATAGTGATTTCACTTTAGTTAACTAGTAACATGTCAACTCTTACAATTGCTTTAACCCTCTTTTAACCCCAACAAGTTACAGTATCAATTTATACTTAGTCTCTGTAACGTAATGGTTTCTTAATCATACGCTCTGAGCATCTCAAAGTCACTGTCTCTAGGTCAGGTAACTCTGGTTCATTCCTCACTAAAGGTAGTGATACAGGCGTCTCAGTAACTTGCTCAGCAACGTCACTCTCTTGCTCAGTTAACGAAGTTACTCCTTCCTTCTCTAGATCTGAAACAACCTTAGGTTATCTAGGTCGTAACTGGTCTCCATGACGTCTGTCCACTTGATCAGTCAACTCTCCTTGCACTCGGTATGACACTGGACCTGTCAATTGTGTCACTACTCCTGGAATCCATTTTGGTTTATCTCCCGTAGTATTACGTACATACACACGATCATCCACATCAAACTGTCTCTCAGCAGCGCGACTGTCATGCTCTTCTTTCTGTTTGTACTGTCTCCTTCTCACTCTCATAGCGATGTTTGGATTTAGGAAATCCAATCTCGAACGTACATGTCTCTTCAAATGCAAGTATGCAGGTAACTCTCCAGTCACACTATTGGGAGTTATACGATATCTCATTAAGAAATGTGAGATCTTATCTTCCACACTCAATTCTTCCCCCTCCAATTTTTTTATTCCTGCTTTGAACGTAGCAACATACCTCTCAGCGAGGCCATTGGTAGCTGGATGCCTGGGTGCACCTGTAGTATGAAGAATACCATTTCTTTTCATGAACAGTTGAAACTCGTCTGACATGAAGGTCATTGCGTTGTCTGTAACAATCTGTTCTGGTAATCCGTATGTTGCAAAAAGTCTCTTAAGCCTTGAGATGGCTTCTGAGGATGTTATTTTTCCCATCTTGAAAACCTCTAACCATTTAGAGAACGCATCTACAACAATCATGAACATGTGACCCATGAACGGACCAGCAAAGTCAATGTGAATCCTTTTCCAAACCTCTCCTGGAAATTCCCATGGGTGTAAAGGAACCTGTCTTGGCATACGCTGTTCCAACTGGCACTTGTCACACTGCTTACAAGTCCTTTCAACGTCCACGTCCACATTTGGCCACCACACATACTTTCTAGCAATGGTTTTCATTTTCACAATGCCAGGATGTCCATCATGGATCTCTTTAATCACTGCTGTTCTCAATTTTGTAGGCACCACCCCTCTTGTACCCCAAAGAACACAACCTTGCTCAACAGATAGTTCTTCTTTTTTCTTGAAGTATACTTTCATTCCTTCTGATACTTCTTTTGGCCATCCTTCCATGACGTATCTGTGCAACTTAGATAGTTCTGCATCTTTACGTGTCATCTTGGAAATCTGTTTTGCACTCAGTGGTACATCCTCCAGATGCTCACAAATCAATGCATGTAGATATGCTGTCATTGTTTCTGTTCCTGCATCAGTAGTTTCTGGTAGTGGAACACGAGACAATCCATCAGCATTACCATGTTCTTCAGATCGGCGGTAGATTATGTGATAGTCATAAGCAGACAATATGATAGCCCACCTTTGTATCCGCGCTGCAGCCATTGTTGGAAGTCCTTTATGCTCCCCAAACAATGTAAGCAAAGGCTTGTGATCCGTAGTCAGGTTGAACTTCCGTCCCCACAGATATTGGTGAAATTTCTTCACTCCGTACACTAAACTCAATGCCTCTTTTTCAATTTGAGAATAGTTATTTTCTGCTTGCGAAAGTGTACGAGAAGCATAAGCTATCGGATGCTCTTGACCATCAGGTGTGGTGTGTTGAATGACAGCTCCGATTCCGTATGCTGAAGCATCACATGCTAAAGAAAGTGGTAAGTTCGGATTAAAATGAATCAACACTTTGTCACTTCTCAACATTTCTTTACACCTGTCAAAAGCGCTTTGCTCTGCTTTACTCCATCTCCACTTTGTCTGTTCTTTCAACAGTCTGTACAATGGGGCCAACACAGTACTTTGCTGTGGTAGGAAATGTCCATAATAGTTCACTAACCCCAGGAAAGCTCTTAGCTCTTTAATGCTTGTAGGTGTTGGAGCATCATGCACAGCCCTGACTTTGTCTTTCGACGGATACACTCCTTTTCCATCCAACATGTGACCAAGGTACTCAATTTGTGTTTTTCCAAAGTCACACTTGGCCTTTTTTACTTTCAGGCCATTTTCTTGCAACCTCTGTAGAACTCTGTTCAGGTTCATCAGATGTTCAGTTTCATCCTTACCCATCACCAGCAAATCATCCAAATAGACTACAACGTTGAGATCTTTCATCACGTTTTCCATGATCCTTTGGAAGATACTGACCGCAGAATTAATACCAAAGCACAACCGATTATACACAAACAATCCCTTGTGTGTATTCACCGTTGTATACTTCTTCGACTCGTCATCCAGAAGCACTTGTTGGTAAGCGGCTGCGAGGTCAACAAGTGCCTTACCTCCGCACAACGCTGCCAAAACCTCTTCAATACGCGGCAGTGGATATGTTTCGGTGTTTGTAGCCATGTTTACGGTTACTTTATAGTCGCCACACAAACGAAGTCCTCCGTCTCTCTTAGTTACTGGAACTACTGGAGTAGCCCACTCACTGTACTTCACAGGGCTAATAACGCCATCTTTTTCCAAGCATTCAAGCTCTTTCTCTACTCTTTCTTTCATTGTGAAAGGGAGTACACGGCTTTATGGAACTTCGGAACTGTGTCAGGTTTCACAGAAATTGATGCTTTAATACCCTTCAACGTTCCCAATTCGTCTTTGAAAACATCAGCGTATTTATTCAACACATCTTGAATTGACTTGGGTTTAGTTTCTGTGTGTGCAACACTTTCCAAGTCTTTCTTGATCGTTTTCCAATTCAGTCTAATTTGATCCAGCCATTCACGTCCACACAATGAAGGACCTCCTCCCGCCACTACTATTAGCGGTAAATTAGCAATCTGATTTTCATAAGTCACTTTTGCAATGAATTGTCCTTTCACTGGAATGGTTTTGCCCGAATAGCCTTTCAGCGTGACGCTGCTACTCTCTAGCGGCACATGCGAAAACGATTTCTCATACACATTTTCTGAAATTATGCTGACTCCGGCTCCTGTATCAATTTCCATCGGCGCGTTTTTTCCATTTACATCAAAAATTGCCTTGTATGGTCTTTGACCAGCACCATTTGCACTGAACACAGAAAACATTTGAATTTCGTCTTCCACTTTATCAGCTTTCACATAGCTTGTCACTCTTTCTTCTTTTCGCTCATTTTTTTTCTTCCCCTTTTTCTCTGGTCGCTCACGTGTCCATCCCCCAGTCCTGCATGCTTTCTGAATATGGCCAACTTTCCCACATTTCTGACATTTTACACTTTTGTAGTAACAGTCACTCGTTCTATGATCTTTCCCTTTACATCTATAGCACCCATCTTGTCTTGAAGGTGAACGCCGCTTCTCTTTTACCTTGTGAAGGGCGGTGATATCATCACCTTTTCTCAACTGCTGTGCATCTCGGTGTGCTGTCTCCATGTTAACTGCAAGCTCCACAGCTCTCGCAAAAGTTAGTCTATCCTCCGAGAGTAATTTGCGCTGACAAGCCTCAGAACTGACTCCGCTGACAAATCCATCACGTAGAGCTTCATCCAGTTTATCCCCGAAATCACACTTAACAGCGAGTTGTCTCAATTCAGCAGCATATTCAGTAACAGACTGACTACTCCTTTGAACACATTTACGGTACCTGAAACATTCAGCGATGACCAACGGCTTAGGTTCATAGTAATCCTTCAAAATGGTCACAATCTGATTAAAAGTTTTGTCCTTCGGTTTTTCAGGCTGTACCATGTTCCGTAGAAGACCATATGTTGCCGCCCCGACCGAGCTCAAGAGCACTGGAACTTTCTTTCCATCGTCAACATCATGAGCCTCGAACAGCAACTCCATGCGCTCCACATAAGCAGACTACGCTTCATTTTCTGGTTTAAACTCATCCGGTCTCTGGGAAAAGTGCGCCATCTTCACAAACTAACCCGATTTAACTCGTCGCCAATTTATGCTGTGTACTTCAATAACCAAACGGGCAATGCGTTTAACTCTTATGTATAGAACTGGCGCAACACATACAGGTTCAACATGAGGGTATTACAGACTTCCTTTAGCTATATCCGACATGCACAGAAGATACACTTTGCTAACTACAGCAAGTCCTAAGGGACAATCTTCATGTAGATATTAACAATACTAAATACACCACAGTAAGATATTTCTTCAAAGTATGGCCTCATATCCACAGAGGTCTGGGCTCAAAGGTGTTGCTTGAGGTTCTGATCCATTGCGAGCAAAATGACAATTCATTATTCCTAACATTAGTGGAGAAATACAACATTTATCTCATATTTGTCCTGCTGCACTTTCTTTACACATTCACATAAGACGTCACGGATATCAAGTTCGAGAGGGAGCACAGTGAAAAAGCACCGCCCCTTCAGCACATTGACAATTTAATTGGCCACTCAGGTTTTTAATAGCCAATAAGAGACTCTTCACTAGACAGTCTGTAGGCAGGATGTGACAGGTGCTTCAGCAGCAATAAGGAACTTCCCATTGAAATAAAAATAATCATAAAAAAGAGTTGAAGTTATGAGTGCAACTTTACTTGATGGTTGATTGTTTCTGTTTGCTAGCTCACTGATATAGCAGACTGTTGTGAGAAGCAGAAACCTTGATCGCAGTTAAAATACGAATAATTGTGCATCCATATATAACGTGCTTTTTTTCACTTTTTATCTGAAATTTCCTGCGGACCCCAGTTTGAAAACCCCTGCCTGCCTGCAGTAGACAGTTGTTCACAGGCTGCAGTCGCACTTTCTCATGCGTATGCCCTAGACCAGTGGTTCCCAACCCGGGGGTCACGACCTCCAGTAGGGTTCGTTAAAGATTGACGAGAGGTCGCCAAGCTCACTGTAGTTTGAGAGGAAGAAATAATGTTTTTATTTTTTTTTTTTTATGTAAAACAGCAGGATAAATAAACCCATTTGGAATATTCTAATAAAAGTGTGTAAGGTAGCTACATGAAAAGAGAAGCATTTCCTTAACATGGAGCATTTCTTAGATGTGTATCGCGAGTGTGGGAAAGGACGGACGCAGCTTTAAAAAAAACAGATGCGCAAAATTCACATTGCTCGTTGTAATTGTTAGTAACTAGTCAAACAAAACAAATGAATATGGCAAAGTGCCAGTGAGAAGAGAAACATGTATGCGCTAAAAAGAAAACGAAGATTTATTTGGACAGTTATCTCGAATTTGGTTTTATTGAAGCAATGGACAAAGTGAGAATTGAGTGTGTAATCTGTGGTGAGATACGAGCGAACTGAAGCCCTGCAAACTAAGGAGGCATCAGAGCACCAAACACCCTCAGATGGTGGGTAAACCCAGAGAAATGTTCCTTAGAAAAAAATAACTTGTTATATAAAATATGCCCCAGAACATCAGAGATGCTTTGACTAGAGCTGAAATGAAAACAGACAGGCGGTTGAGTTCTTCAAGTGTGTTCTCCTAATTTGAAACTCCGCTTGTGTCAGAAATAATGTGCGAGACACAGATAGCTTCCAAACTTAAAACTGTTCCTCTGTCCAATAAGACAGTAAAAGACAGAATGGACAGAATGGCAGATGATGTTGAGAACACGTTGGTTGAAAAGTTAAAGATGCACCATTTTCTATCCAATTTGATGAAACTTCCATTGTGGCAGATGAAGCAGCACCCATTGCGCATGCACAGTACTTTGAAGATGCCCAAATAAAGCAGCACATTCTTTTGTCTACTAATTTATCAACAATGATACGAGGAGAAGATATTTTCCATGCGACTGATACTTCAAGCAAAACATTCCCTATAATAATTTAGTCACATGCTGCACCGATGGAGCTGCTTCAATGATGGAAAATAAGGATTCAATGCACGTGTGAAGGAAATTCTCCTCACTGTCTTGTTTCTCTGGATGATACACCGTCAAGCCCTGACCAGCAAACCACAAACTCTCTGATGAGCTGAATGAAATGCTCAAGACGTGAACTTTATTAAAGCCCGTCCAGTGAACAAACAAATAATTGTGGAGCTGTGTGAAGATTAGGCGCACCAGACACTCCTCCTTCATACACAAGTGTGCTGCCTATCAAGGGGACAAGTGTTAGTTCGTTTTATTGGCCTGAAAGAAAAAATAAAGGAGTTCCTGAGACTGAACAACCAGAAACTGTTTGACGATATGACCAATTAATTTCTTATTAGAACAACATATCTGGCTGATATTTTCAGCCAATACAACGAAACAGGCATGGCCTGGGTGTGTAGCATCACACTGGGTGTGTAGCATCACACGCAAGAATAGTGTCAACCACCCAGTGGGCTAACCTCTGTTTGTAGACGGCGTTCCCTTTCCGCCGTCCACCAAAGCAGACAAAGAGCTGCTCAGAGCATCTAAAACCCTGCGTGCGGTCCAAATAGATACGCAAAGCACGTACCGGACACAACAACAAAGAGGCTGGGTCTGCCTCCTCCCTGGGCAGCAATTGCAGGTTCACGACCTGATCCTGAAACAGGGTCGTGGGAACCTTGGTCACATAGCCCAGTCGCAGCCTTAGGATTACGTGAGCATCTGCCGGACCGAACTCCAGGCAAGAGTTGCTAACAGAGAACGCTTGCAGGTCTCCAACCCTCTTAATGGAAGCGAGCATTGTGGACGACCCCACACACCCCTCACACAAACTCTTTACCCTCCTGCCGTCTGGCAAGAGGTACCGAAGCATTCGGGCCCTCACGGCCAGACTGTGTAACAGCTTCTTCCCCCAAGCCATCAGACTCCTCAATACTCAGAGACTGGTTTGACACACACACACACGTGTCCACTTGTCTATTGTCCTGTTCATTGTCAGTAATTTGTTGTACTGTCCCATACTTTGCACATGTTTGCACGTGCACTGTATATAGTATATATAGGTATTTTATATAGGTATTTTATTTCGTTGTGTTGTCTCATGTGGTCCTGTGTTGGTCCTTTGTTGTTTTTATGTAGCATCATGGTCCTGGAGGAACGTTGTCTCATTTTGCTGTGTACTGTACTAACTGTATATTGTTTAAAATGACAATAAAAACCACTTGACTTGACTTGACTTGAGAATGACGAGGAGGACCGTTTACAAGGAGAGGGTCTTGAGCTCCACTGAGTCAAGTGGCTCGAAGGGGGGGTCTCTGAAGGCCTAAGGCCGGGGAGGGTTTAGCCTCCAGGTGCCTCTAAGGAACCTGATAATCAAGTCGTGCTTACCAAGGGACTTGCCGTCTACTGCGTCATGGTGGGCTGCGATGGCAGCAACGTACACCTTCAAAGTGGAGGGGGACAGCCTCCCTGTCTGTACCTAGAGGGGCCTCCATTAGGGAGTACCAGAGCGGGCAGTAGGAGTTGTGCTGGGAGGCAAAGAGATCTATATGTGCCTTGCCGAAGTGTTACCAAATCAGCTGGACTACCTGGGGGTGGAGCCTCCACTCTCGACTGAGCATGACCTGTCGTGACAACGCATCCGCTGTCGCATTGTGATGGCCCAGGATGTGAGTGGTGAGCAGCGACCTGAGTCGTGGCTGACTCCAAAGGAGTAGATGGCGGGCGAGTTGTGACATATGACGGGAGCATATGCCGCCATGGTGATTTATGTATGCTACCGTGGCAGTGCTGTCTGAACGGATCAAGAAGTGCCTCCCCTGGATTAGCAGGAGAAATCTCATACAGCCGACAACTCGAGGCAGTTGATGTGCCAACACAGGCAGGGTCCCGTCCAGGAACCTGTGGCTGCGTGCCCATTGCACACGGCGCACCAACCCTGTTGCGAGGCGTCCATGGTGGCCACGACACGTCTGGACACCTGCTGCAGGGAGACTCCTGTCCGCAGAAAGCAGAGGTCTGTCCAAGGTTTGAAAGTCTGACGGCAGGAGGTGGTGATTATCGCACGGTAAGGGCTGAGGATGCCATATGCCCCAGGAGCCTCTGGAACTGTTTGAGAGGAACCGCTACGCCTGGCTTGAAGTAAGCGAGGCAGTTGAGCATTGACTGCTCGTGCTGATATTGAGACTGAGTCTAACTCCAGACCGAGAAAAGAGATGCTCTGAACCAGAGAGAGCTTGCTCTTTGCCCAGTTGACCTGAAGCGTCAAACGGCTGAGGTGTGCGAGCACCTGGTCCCTGTGGGTGCCTAGTAACTCTCGAGAGTGTGCGAGAATGAGCCAGTCATCGAGGTAATTGAATATGTAGATGCCCACTTCCCGTAGCGGGGCAAGGGCTCCATCTAGACGCGAGGGGACAGGGACAGACCGAAGGGGAAGACCTTATACTGGCCGTCGAACATGAACCGTAAGAAGGGTCAGTGTCGAGTCAAAATGGTATGATGTGAGAGATGGCCTCCGTCTGTTTCCTCACCGCCGAGAACTGCTGGGCGAAGTCGTCGGTGGTGTCGCCGAAGAGGCCGAGCTGGGAGATGGGCGCGTTGAGAAACATCTCAACCATGTTCAGCCAAAGGTGGCATTCCTGGACCACGAGGGTGGCCATCGCCTGCCCGAGTGCCTACGCTGTGACCTTCGTAGCCCTGAGGGTGAGGTCAGTGTCAGAGCACAGTTCCTGCAGCACGTCAGCTTCGGGACTACCCAGGTGCAGATTTTTGGCTGGTAGCCACGCCCTGAACTGAGGTACCAATCATCAAGCCATGAGGGTTGGGGGGAGGACGGAAGGCTCCCATCCAACCCCACACTCACGGCAGCCAGGGAAAGCATATCGGCCATCTGGTCATTGGACTCAGACTGGACGGGCTGGCCCGAAGGCGGCAACTCAGTCGAGCCCTCAGCGTCAGACGCCAGAGCGCTCTCCAATGCAGCGGCGAAACCATCATCCAAACCCGGCTCAAGGGAGGAGGCAAACTGGCCAAAAGGCGAGCCGCCATCATCCTGAGTGTGGACGGAAGCAAAAGAGCACGCTGGGGAAGGGTGGTTTGTGGGTTTCCAACTGGTGAAACTGAGCCTGCCGCAATCCCCAAATTGCCTCCATCGCCAGCCAGGTCATCCTCAATCCCGTGGGAAGGAGCGATGCGGAGGGCGGCTGGAGTGGCATTCGTTTTAAGAAACGACTGCCGCAACCGCAACGTTGCCATGGTCATGTCCTCGCAATAAGAACATTAACCATCCACAAATGCTGCCTCAGTGTGATCGCGACCCAGGCACACTAGGCAGCGTCTGTGACCAGATAACAGAGCACTGTGGAAAAGAGGAAAGAATGTAACATATGTAGAAAAAGCATTCAGAAAGCAGTAGATGAAGTGGAAAAGTGGAGAAATATCTGAGGTTTCAGAGTATCACTAGAAAAAAGTAATTTGCATAAGTTAAATGTATGTGTATGTGTATGTGTAATATATATATATATATATATAATTTACATTTTTACTGTCTATCTGTCTGACTGTCTGTCTATTTATCTCTCTATCTATCTATTGAAAGAAAGACAGATCTATATATAGCCATATACATAAACAAATCCTATATTGTCTCCATATTAACACACATAAATATACTGTAACATATATATGTCTATACCCAGGAAAGAAAAATCACAAATCTCTTTAAATGGAGAGTAAACTGAGATTTTGCTAAAATCTCCAGATTCTCAGATGTTTCTCCAGAGAAAAAGACTCTCATAGAGTTTCAGAAGAGATCTCAACAATGTCTTATTGGAATATGATTATTAATTTGCAGTTTATTTATTGGTGTTTTCTCAAGTACTGTTTTCTGCAAAAGGGGTAGTTCAGCCAAAAGTCAATGGGTTGTCATCATTTAATCACCCTCATGTTGTACTAAACCAGTTTACCATGTGGAACACAAAATTAGATGTTAGGTCTCAGTCACTGAATCTTTTTCCCCATTAATGAAAGTGAATGTTGAATGAGATCATTTGTGTTCCACTGAAGAAAGAAAGACATATGGGTTTAGAACAACATGAGAAAAAAATTATGACAGATTTCTAATTTTGGCTCAGCTATCCATTTAAGAGCATGAAACACCTGCTGCACCTTTAATTGCTGTTTGTCTCTTTCATACTCCTCCTCCTCAGGTGACAGGTGAAAGATAAACTATTAAAACAGGATACATTTTGTGACGCAGGAAATTACACAACGAGAGAAACAGAGAAAAAGTTTGACAGTTTTTGTTCCACTGAATCGTCTGAAACAATCAATAAATTCATTGTGAAGTATTTTGTAGGTGATATTCTAGTCAGTAAAGAAGAACATCAACAGTTCTTGACAGGTGAGTACTGAACTGCTGCTAAACAAACCAAAACTCACAAGACAACAATAATAAACCTTTCAAACTATCAGCTACAGTAAGACATCTAACAGATATCTAAGTATTAATCACAGCAGAACAAACAGATACTGAGACTTTTGCTCTTTTATCTGAATTGTCAGTATGTGTTCAGTTTCTTTGGCACTGAAATGTTATTTCTTCTATTGACTTGAAACGTTGCTTTGTTTTCTTCTGTTGAGTCTTCTGATGTTTCTCTTTATGCTGGTGTTTAACATGTCATAAAAGCTGACAGTCTGCAATTGAACCTCATTGATTCATTTCTAATGGAATATTCTAGAGGACAAATAAAAACAAATATGTGTCAGTATTGAACAAATAAACACGTCACAAATATAGATGATGTCCCGTTTGTTGACAGGTGTTCAGTGGACTGTTCAGATGATGTCATGGACTCCACAAAGGATCTCAGTGGACAGACAGACACAGGGAAGGTCAAGAGGTCAGAGGATTTCAATGCTTTAATAAAATACACTGATAGATATTTCTGATATGCTGCACAACACTACAGTATAAAAACACTGAGGAGAAATGAGAACAGACTGGATTATCTCAAGTATAAACATGTGAAAACAGCTTTAGGGTAAAGTGAGATCTACAGTAAGAAATAAACTACAGAGAACAGAACAAAAGTCTTTCCAGCTTTAGTGACATTCAGATCAGATCTGCTGTGTAATGTCATGTGCTCAAATATATCTTCATCAAATAAGCAGAAGTGAAATTGCTGAATGTTGAACTAGGACTGTGTATTAAACATGAGCAAACACTGGAAAAGAACATGTTACCCCCTTGAAGAAGAGAGAAATATTGGGAAGAGTAAAACTGAGAAACTGAAGAGAGGAAAAGAGTGTTTGTGAGAGTTTGTAGTTTTTAAAACAGTGTTTAATTGCTGTTGTGTTTTAGTGTCATTCATGGAGAATCTCCTGAATCCAGCTGTGTGTCCATGAAGAGTGACCGGTCAATGGATCCTCCACTTAAATTCAGTTCAGGAGCCCCTTGTGCTGATGTGAGGTGAGGACTCTCATGTTGACTGACAGTATGAACGTGTACACCACAGTCTGAGGGACCATTAGAAAGAATCCAGTGTAAAAAATATAAATCTAAAATGAAATATGCAATTATAATAAAAATAACGAGTCATTCTACAGCTGATTGCTTTACTGTAACAGTTTCATTGGCATCTCTTCACAAGAGCTCATCTTTATACTGTACAGTAATATCATGTGAACATGACAGAGATGATCAGACATGACAAGAGATTGTTCCTCAGGTTTATCACAGGACATACAGTCTGCTGGAGATCACAATGTTACTAAAAAAGGACATGTTGACTATATGTTACAGTATGTTTCCACCTGTGCTACAGTAATCTGTGTCTGATGAAGAATATGTTGTAGGGATATGTGTTGACACTTTTCACTTTTGTTTTTTCATTATTTCAGTAACACTTTGAGAAAATTGTCTCGTACTACATTGAATACAACACAATAAAGAGGCTGTTTATGTTTTGTAAATTAATTCTGGTCTCCGTAAAAAATACAAGATCCTTAAAATCTTCCAATGATCTTGTAATCAGTTGCAATTGCATGGGGCCCCGGACATCGAGAGGGCCCCCACACCGGTAGGAAACCTCATCAAAAAGCGCTTGAAGTGACATGATGTTCTGGGTACACACGTGAACACGCCGTTGTCAGCGCTCTCAGAGCGGTTCACGTTAGAAGCTGCTGGGTTCAGGTCAGCAGGACTTTGGGATTGTAATTTATGAAAACATATTCTGAACTTCTTTCACTCACACGCTCAGAAACACATGAACGGATGAGTTAGGGGCCGTTCACACCAAACGTGTTATTGTGTGTGTCTGCTCTGTTGTTTCATTGTTTTCCAATGTAAACATGCTGGACAAACGTCCTTGACTGCTGCACCGCGTCTCTGTGTTTCTTCAGTGTGTCACGCAGTGACCGTGTAACGAGGCAGACGAGAATGAGGATCTAAGTGCAGCTTTTAATGAAAACAAAAGATGAACACTGTAACTAAGAGTATAAAGCTGTGTGTCCATGAAGAGTGACCAACTCATTGTGTTGGGGCCAGTGGTGGCTCACCGGTTAAGGCTCTGGGTTACTGACCGAAAGGTCGGGGGTTCAAGCCCCAGCACTGTCAAGATACCACTGTTGGGCCCTTGAACCTATCTGCTCCGCTGTTTCATGGCTGACCCTGCGCTCTGACCCCAGCTTAGTTGGGATATGCGAAAACAACTTTATGGCTCTGTACCTGTACTCTGACAATAAAGTTGAATCTTGAATCTTAAAGAAAATTCAAGAACACAGGAAACCAAGAACAGTGCTTAAGAGCAAGACATGAATACATTCAACAACCGGTGAACAAACAAACAGAGCTTTAAATACACAAAGGACTAATGACAAATTAAACACAGGTGAGGACAACAGGAGACAGCTGGCAGTGATGAGGGCAGGGAATTATGGGAAGTGTAGTCCATGGGGAACAGATGACAGGGGAGAAACTGGGCAGACAACAGTGTTACGTGACAGACCGACACATTTTTAGACAGTGTTTGAAGTTAATAAGAACTTCAGGTTTCAGAAATGCTTGTCGAGACACCTGCGTTCTGTTTCATTCCTTGAACTGTGTCTAGATTGTTTCTAGCGCAGGTGTCACAAAGATTTAGCGTTCAGGTTGCGTGACAAGAGGTGACTGTTACAATGTTTAACATTATTAAGTTGGCTTGTGAGAGCCAACTTACTGATATTGTACTTAAACTTATTAAGTTGGCTTGTGAGAGCCAACTTACTGATAGTGTACTTAAACTTATTATTATTATTAAGTTGGCTTGTGAGAGCCAACTTACTGATATTGTACTTAAACTTATTATTATTATTATTAAGTTGGCTTGTGAGAGCCAACTTACTGATATTGTACTTAAACTTATTATTATTATTAAGTTGGCTTGTGAGAGCCAACTTACTGATATTGTACTTAAACTTATTATTATTATTATTAAGTTGGCTTGTGAGAGCCAACTTACTGATATTGTACTTAAACTTATTATTATTATTAAGTTGGCTTGTGAAAGCCAACTTACTGAAATCCTATTTAAACTTATTAAGTTGGCTTGTGAGAGCCAACTTACTGAAATCCTATTTAAACTTCTTATTATTATTATTAGTGGTGCTTGCCAAAGGCAAGGCATCACTATTGTTATTCGCCATACTTATTATTATTATTAGTGGTGCTTGCAAAGCATCACTATTGTAATCTCACATACTTATTTTTATTTTTATTTTTATTAGTGGTGCTTGCAAAGCATCACTATTGTAATCTCACATACTTATTATTAGTGGTGCTTGCAAAGCATCACTATTGTAATCTCACATACTTATTAGTGGTGCTTGCAAAGCATCACTATTGTAATCTCACATACTTATTATTAGTGGTGCTTGCAAAGCATCACTATTGTAATCTCACATACTTATTATTAGTGGTGCTTGCAAAGCATCACTATTGTAATCTCACATACTTATTATTATACTTTTTATTTTTATTTTTATTAGTGGTGCTTGCAAAGCATCACTATTGTAATCTCACATACTTATTTTTATTAGTGGTGCTTGCAAAGCATCACTATTGTAATCTCACATACTTATTTTTATTTTTATACTTTTTATTATTCTATCTCCATGCACAAAACTTCGGCACCTAACTCGTCCCAAGACCATTTGGCATGAGACCCACTAATGAGGTGTCAAATCGAACGCCTATTGAGGACACGTGTGCTATGACTTTTATGTTTATCGGGTACGGTAATTGCCCCAGGGGCAAAAAAGCGCCTAAAAATCCCATAGACTTAACATTGCGACAAACTTTGACGCCACAGCTCCGAGCTAGGATTTCGTAGAAACGTGTGATTTGCCACATTTGAAGAGGCTGGCAGGCTCTGTAAGAGCATACCTCAAAATGGGGTAAAAGTTGCACCCCTGGGGGCAGGAGCTGCCCAAAATGCCCCAATTGACTTACAATGGTGTAGGACGGCCCATGAAATGAAATGGCATTGGGATTTGTATTCAACATAGCTCTGGATCACAGTGTCATAGAGACAATGGGGCGGCTCATTTTACTCAGACGCACCAATCAGTATCTCAGGATCATTTTGAATCTATCAAGCCACGCTCTAGCAACAATTTAGAGCACCTTAGCAACAAGTCCCATACACTTCTAATGAAAGACATCAAAGGGATATCTCCGGATAGAAGTTTCATAGAAACACAAGGGTGGTCTCGCTTTCACTCGGGGCAGCAAACAGCCAATCATGAATCACCTCAACACTTCCTAGCCCCTCCCTAGCAACCATTGTCGAGCACCTTAGCAACCAAAATCCATAGAGGATATCTTCCATTCTGAATGTCACAGAGGCATGGGAGTTGGTTTATATCATTCATACTGACAAGCAGCCGTTGGAGATTAATGATTGGCAGCTGCCAAGCCACTCCCTAGCAACTAAACAGAGTACCCTAGCAACCCTTTAGCAGTAACTATATCTCTGCACCAGAAAATCAGAGAAACTTCTGGGTTGATTTATTTCAATCAGGATGGCAAGGACACTTCATTAGTATCACTAAGGTAACTGCCTAGCAACCAGATGGGGTTACCCTAGCAACCGAAAGTAACAAATCACATATCTCTGCATCAGAAAACGAGAGACTTCCGGGTTGACTTATTTCAATCAGGATGGCAAGGACACTTGATTACTATCACTATGATTACTGCCTAGCAACCAGATGGGGTTACCCTAGCAACCGCAGTAACAAATCACATATCTCTGCACCAGAAAATAGTACTGACTTCCGGGTTGATTTATTTCACTCAGGATGGCAAGGACACTTCATTACTATCACTATGGTAACTGCCTAGCAACCAGATGGGGTTACCCTAGCAACCGAGTAACAAATCACATATCTCTGCATCAGAAAACGTAGAGACTTCGGGTTGACTTATTTCAATCAGGATGGCAAGGACACTTGATTACTATCACTATGATTACTGCCTAGCAACCACATGGGGTTACCCTAGCAACCGAAAGTAACAAATCACATATCTCTGCACCAGAAAATAGTACTGACTTCCGGGTTGATTTATTTCACTCAGGATGGCAAGGACACTTGATTACTATCACTATGGTAACTGCCTAGCAACCAGATGGGGTTACCCTAGCAACCGAGAAACACATCACATATCTCGGCACCAGAAAAGAGTACAGACTTCCAGGTTGATTTATTTCAACCAGGATGGCAAGGACACTTCATTAGTATCAATATGGTAACTGCCTAGCAACCACATGGGGTTACCCTAGCAACCGAGTAACAAATCACATATCTCTGCATCAGAAAACGTAGATACTTCTGGGTTGACTTATTTCAATCAGGATGGCAAGGACACTTGATTACTATCACTATGATTACTGCCTAGCAACCAGATGGGGTTACCCTAGCAACCGAAGTAACAAATCACATATCTCTGCACCACAAAATAGTACTGACTTCGGGTTGATTTATTTCACTCAGGATGGCAAGGACACTTGATTACTATCACTATGGTAACTGCCTAGCAACCAGATGGGGTTACCCTAGCAACCGAGAAACACATCACATATCTCGGCACCAGAAAAGAGTACAGACTTCCAGGTTGATTTATTTCAACCAGGATGGCAAGGACACTTCATTAGTATCAATATGGTAACTGCCTAGCAACCACATGGGGTTACCCTAGCAACCGAGTAACAAATCACATATCTCTGCATCAGAAAACGCATATACTTCTGGGTTGACTTATTTCAATCAGGATGGCAAGGACACTTGATTACTATCACTATGGTAACTGCCTAGCAACCAGATGGGGTTACCCTAGCAACCGAGTAACAAATCACATATCTCTGCACCAGAAAATAGTACTGACTTCCGGTTGATTTATTTCACTCAGGATCGTAAGGACACTTGATTACTATCACTATGGTAACTGCCTAGCAACCAGATGGGGTTACCCTAGCAACCGGAGAAACAAATCACAGATCTCGCACCAGAAAAGAGTACAGACTTCGGTTGATTTATTTCAACCAGGATGGCAAGGACACTTCATTACTATCAATATGGTAACTGCCTAGCAACCAGATGGGGTTACCCTAGCAACCAATTAACAAATCACATATCTCTGCATCAGAAAAACGTAGAGACTTCTGGGTTGGTTTATTTCACTCAGGATGGCAAGGACACTTCATAAGTATCACTATGGTAACTTCCTAGCAACAAGGAGGGGTTACCCTAGCAACCAAATAACAAATCACATATCTCTGGATCAGAACATCGAGAGACTTCCTGGTTGACTGATTTTACTCTGGATAGCAAGGAGACTTGATAAGTATCACTATGGTAACTGCCTAGCAACCACATGGGGTTACCCTAGCAACCGAGTAACAAATCACATATCTCTGCACCAGAAAATAGTACAGACTTCCGGGTTGACTTATTTCAATAAGGATGGCAAGGAGACTTCATTACTATCACTATGGTAACTGCCTAGCAACCAGATGGGTTTACCCTAGCAACCGAAAGTAACAAATCACATATCTCTGCATCAGAAAAACGTAGAGACTTCTGGGTTGATTTATTTATGACCATAATTTTTGTTCTTTTCAAGCATGCTATTTCACGTAGTTTTGCCACGGCAAGCACCACTCACATTTTCTTCAGGAAATGTACCTATCTAGTTATTT
>NC_068285.1:2262743-2282743 GCF_025860055.1 Xyrauchen texanus
GACTGGAAACAAAGCATCTAATTCTTGCAATATTTTTCAGATGATAGTATGCTGATTTAGTTATTGCTTTGACATGACTACTGAAACTAAGGTCTGACTCTAGAGACACACCAAGATTCCTGACTTGATTTTTAGTTGTTTGACCCCTAGCGTCAAGGTATGCATTCACCTTGAGAACTTCATCTTTGTTTCCAAACACAATGACTTCAGTTTTGTCTTTGTTTAACTGAAGAAAGTTTTGGCACATCCAACTGTTAACTTCATCAATGCATTGGCACAGGGAGTCAATGGGACTGTAATCGTTAGGTGATAGGGCTAAGTAGATCTGTGTGTCGTCTGCATAGCTGTGGTAAGCAATTTGGTTCCTTCTCATTATTTGGCTCATTGGGAACATATACAGGTTGAAAAGGAGTGGCGCAAGAATTGAGCCTTGAGGGACTCCGCATGTCATGGACGTCCACTCAGACTTATGGTCTCCTATACTCACATAATAACCTCTCCCTTCTAATATGACCTGAACCATTTTAGGACCATCCCAGAAAGCCCCACCCAGTTTTCCAGCCTGTCAAGAAGTATGTTGTGATCAACAGTGTCAAATGCAGCACTGAGGTCGAAGTAGTACCAGTACTGATAATTTTCCTGTATCAGTATTTAAGCTGAATATCGCTTATTATCTTTATGAGCTTGTCTCTGTGCTGTGATGTGATTGGAAACCAGATTGAAAATTGTCAAAGTATCCATTTGAGTTCAAGAATTTGTTCAGCTGATTGAAGACAACTTTTTCAATGATCTTGCCTATGAAAGGAAGGTTTGAGATCGGTCTATAGTTGCTTAATATGATCTTATCCAGATTGGTCTTTTTCAAGAGGGGCTTGACAACTGCAGTTTTCAGGGAGTTTGGAAAACTCCCAGAGAGAAGTGAAGAGTTTATCACTTCTAGGAGATCTGCTTCTAAACAGTTGAACACACTTTTGAAAAAAGATGTGGGAAGTGCATCAAGGGCGCAGGTTGATGTTTTAAGGTGCTGTACGGTTTCTTCCAAAATTTTGCCATCAATTTCTTTGAAATCAGACATAGGAACTACTTTCTCAGGTTGTGGTTTGATTTGTCTGACCCCAGCACAATTCAAGGATGTGCTGATCACCTTTCTGATATTATTGATTTTCTCAGAGAAGAAAGAAGCAAACTCACTGCACTTGCTGTCTGAGAGCATTTCACTGGGAATCTGGCTTGGGGGGTTTGTCAGTCTCTCTACAGTCGCAAAAAGAGTGCGTGTGTTGTTTAAGTTGCTGTTTATAATATTCGAGAAGAAAGTCTGTCTGGCTTTGCCTAGTTCCATATTAAAAGCATGGATGCTGTCTTTGTAGATGTTATAATGGACTACAAGTTTTGTCTTCCGCCACATGCTTCTGCTTTTCTGCATTGTCTTTTAATATTTTGCACTGCTGTTGAGTTTCTCCAAGGTGCTTTTTGTCTTCCACTCTTCTTCCTGACTTTCACAGGAGCAATATCATCAATTACACTTTTAACTTTTGAGTTAAAAGAATCAAGGAGAAAATCAACAGAGTCAGCAGATATACTTGGTGTTAAAGATATAGCCTTCATAAATAGTACACTAGTGTTCTCATTTAAGCATCTCTTCTTGACAGACACAGATCTAGCTTCAATGGCAGGAGAGATCAATACATCAAAGAAAATACAGAAATGATCAGACAGTGCTACATCCTTAATAACAATCGATGAAATGTTTAGAACCTTACTGATAAGTAAATCTAGAGTGTGTCCATGATTGTGTGTGGGTCCATGTACATGCTGAGTCAGATCAAAAGTTTTTAAAACAGTTTTGATTTCTTTTGTCATATTGTTTTCTGCATTATCTATGTGAATGTTAAAGTCTCCAGCAATGGCAAAACAGTCAAACTCTGAGGTAATTGTTGATAACAGTTCTGTAAAGTCCTCAGCAAAGGCTGGAGAGTATTTTGGAGGCCTGTCAATAATGATAAGTAAAATGCGTGGAGCGGGTCGAAAGACGGGTAATTCCCAAATGATATTTGCTTACATTGATAGACATCTTCTCCTACCTTCTCTGCAGACACTCAAAAAAGTAAAGTTAGGAGGGGATGTTTCATTAAGGACTGTTGCACTACAGCTGTCTTCTAGCCAAGTTTCATTTAGAAACATAAAATCCAGGTTGTATGTGCTTATTAAGTCGTTGACTAGAAGTGATTTATTTTTAAGTGAGCGGATGTTTAAAAGTGCCAACTTAACAGTTTTTGTCCCCACAGCAATCTTAGTTTGGCGTGTAATAGGCACCAGATTAGATGGGTTTGCTGTACGGCTTTTGAAGGCCTTAGACTTTGTATGATGTAATCGAACAGCAATAGAGAAAGATACAGGATCACTGGGTTCCTGCTTGTTTTGTAAACATTTGAGAAAGTTACTGTTATCATAGCGGGGACCCAACACATATCACTGAGAGCTGGTATCAGTTGTTTTGGTTCACCTCAAGCAGATGGAGGAGGGTGTGAGCCCTGGCGTTGTGGCAGAGGTCGAAGAGCTCTCACAGGAGGAGGGGGAGGGCGAGCTGGACCCGCAGGTGCTTGAGGGGCCTGACGTTTTTTGCTTGATATCTGGGGGCTTGCAGCAAAAGAGTGGGATAGTTTGGTTCCAGCATACACCAGTTCTTCCATTTTCTCTGAGAAGCACAGATGTGGAGATGCTGGAGAGAGGGATAACGTGTCTGGTGAGAGGGGCTGTTGCTCTGGTGTTATTGGAGGCTGTAATATGCTGTTCTGGTTTCCCTGGGTGTTTTCCAGAAAGTCGTCCTTGGGTGCTGAATCTTGGAGCAGTTCTAATATGTCACAGTCTGTCTGTGGTGAACTTTGTGGGCAGGGCTCAGATGAGATTGTGTCCATGAGCAGAAATTGTTGTGGCTGAGTGGTGTTATCATTGTCCTTGTGTGATTTGTCAACTGCATGTCCATTCAGGTGCTGAAGTGAAGTCCTGTGGTCATTCATACTGTGTCCAGGTGTGTGTGTGCCATTCAGATTGAGTGGATTGGCACACACTGCAGAAGGATGATTGAGGGAGAAGTAGATATTGTCCTTTAGCACTCTTGAACCAAGTTTGTTTGGGTGGTGGCCATCCTGTCGAAACAGTTGCCTCTGACTCCAGAAAAGATTGAAGTTGTCAATGAAGTTAACTCCTTTTATATTGCAGGTTTTTTGCAGCCATGTATTAAGCCCAAGCAACCGTAAAAACCTGTTTGTTCCTCTTGCTGGAAGTGGTCCACTGATGAATGTTTGAACTTTCAGTCTTTTAAGTGTTTCAAAAAGTTCATTGAAATCCTTCTTAAGGAGTTCTGACTGCTCTTTATGAATATCATTCTTCCCCACATGAATGATGAGTCGATTTGCAGTCTTATGTTTCATCAGAATGTTCTGAAGTTCCCTGTTTACATCCGAGGTTGTTGCTTGTGGAAGGCAGCATGTAGTTGTATCCCTGCTGCTAATGTTTCTGATTATGGAGTCACCCACTATCAGAGTCCTGGGCCCGGCTGCGCTCTGAGCTGAATGACGCTGTCTGCTCGACCTTGAGCGACAGTTGACATCAGTGTTAGCTACTGGCTGATTCAGTCTGTGTTCGATCACATTCATCATGTTTGGGGATTCCTCATTCATTAATACTTCAAATCTGTTCTCAAGATGTATAGGCGGTGGTAGGAAACCAGTGTTTGCAATCCTCGTCAGAGCCGTATCTGGGGTAGAGGATGCTACTGCGGCAATATGAGATGCTCGTGACAATCTGATGTCTCGAGTGCCTTTTGGTCTCGCTCCCTGTTTTTGCCATCGATTTGTAAGTTGATTGGTTTGTTTCTCTACACTCAGTATGGCCTGTCGAGGAGCACTAGATTCATGTGACTCACCGGCTGTATGCTGAGGGCGTCCATGACGAAGCTCTGTTGTGTGTTCCGTCTGGTTTGGTGGTCCTGTAAATAACTTTGTTTCAAGAACTGCAATCCTTTGTAAAAGTCTGTGGCAGTTAGTGCAGCAAGTAGATTCCAGAAGAGGCATTTTCTCTTATCCTTTTGAATGTAGGCAGTTGTGTTTTCCCTTCCCTGGAATGAAAACTTTCAGTGGGAGGCTGGTCGGATAAAAGAATTCGGCTTTTTTTTTTGTAGTAGTCCAAGCTTTTGAGCACTGTGCTGATTTGTTTAAGTTAAAATTTGTTAAAATTAGTTGATAAAAGGAGATAAAATATGAAAATATAAAAGCGATAGAGCAAAGTGCGGAGCAGTAAGCAAGAACGTCCGAACAGAAGCTGAGCAGGAAGCAATCAACACACACACTAACACACACACACTCACTCACACAAACACACACACACACTCACACACAAACACACACACACACACACACACTGGTTTAGTGATTTGTTGTGTTTTAAGTGTTTTTTCTCTTCTTGTGTTCAGATGTCTGTGATCTCACACTGGATTCAAACACAGTACACACTAAACTCATTCTGTCTGAGGGGAACAGGAAGGTGACACGTGTGGAAGAGCGTAAGTTATATCCTGATCATCCAGAGAGATTTGATGAGTGTCATCAGGTTCTGTGTAGAGAGAGTCTGACTGGACACTGTTACTGGGAGACTCAATGGAGTGAAGATGGTGCTGTTATATCAGTGTCATATAAAGAAATCAGCAGGAAAGGAAAGAGCCGTGACTGTGTGTTTGGATTCAATGTAAACTCCTGGAGTCTGTACTGCTCTAATAACACATTCACTGTCTGTCACAATAATAACAGAACTGACATATGTCGCCCTTCACACGACTGTAAGAGAGTAGGAGTGTATGTGGACTGTCCGGCCGGCACTCTGTCCTTCTACAGCGTCTCTCACACACACACACTCACACACTTACACACATTCATCACCACGTTCACTCGACCCCTCTATGCTGGATTTGGAGTTTATTCTGATTCCTCAGTGTGTCTGTGTGAAATTGATCATCAGAGACACACACACACAACTGGATGAGTGAAATATACTCACTGTATCTCACATCAACACAACTCCAAACTCTTTCTAGAAATCATTTCATCAATTAAACTGATTGAATTCATTACAATCACTGTAATTTGATTGAAGTTATTTACTATCAGATTAATAATAATAGGGTGGACGGGTGTAGTTGTAACACTTTTTGCTTCAGCACCTTTAATTCACTGAATTTTTGAGTTCTCAATTTTACACAAGTTTACATTTGTTTACTAGAAATGTCACTAATTCAAACCTTTGCAAGAACATCACAGACTTCATCATGAGTTGATGTCAAATACACTGTGCTCCTTTGTGACAACCTTCCCCACTACCGGGAAACACATGCTGGGGTAAGTTGTGACAATTAGACAAAAGAAAAAAAACAGAGGCCACACCATGTACGTGTGTGTGTGTGTATTAGTCTACTAGAATAATCTTTCTTTATAGGTTTAATGAACACTTCTACAATGTTTTTATTTTTATTTAACCTTTATTTAACCAGGTTTGTCTCATTGAGATATAATCTTTTTCAAGAGAGACCTGGCCAAGATAGCAGAACAAATTAGATCACACAATCACAAAACAAACACAAAAGAGGCAAAGACAACTCAAGTGCATTTCAATTAAATAAAAGTGACATTAATTAAAACATTTGCACATGTGGATGGTTCAACAAACATGAAAGCCTTTTTGAACAACTCTGTCCGGGCTTGAGGTACATTCAATGAAATAGTTTTCTGGGACCGAAAAACATAAGTACTCTGTGTATCAGAAAGAAATTCAGATATGTAACATGGAAGCCTGCCTAAGCCGGCGAATTGATACAGAAGGCAAATTCACTGTGGAGTAAAGTGTACAGTGATGAGTGAGGGGTCTGCAATTTGAAATACATTTTAAAGCTCCATGAAACACAGCATCCAACCTCTGAAGACACTTAGATGGGGCATTCATATACAACAGATCACCATAATCAATAATAGAGAGAAATGTGGCATCGACTATCTTTTTTCGGGTAGAAAAAGTAAAACAAGATTTGTTCCTAAAGAAAAAACCTAGCTTTAATTTCAACTTTTTTACTAGATTCTGTATATGAAGCTTAAAAGAAAGGTGATAATCAAATAAAAATCCTAAATATTTATAAGATGAAACTACCTCAATTGTTTTACCCTGATCAGTAACAATATTCAGGTCTAACACATTTTTCCTTGTGTTTGAAAAAAACATTTGTGACACAGTTAAAGGAAGGAACGAAGACGCAGAGCTCTTCGGAAGTAAGGGTTCTTTAATAGTCACAGCAATCCTACAAACTTTGCGTTTCTATGAACAGAATAAAACTTCACTGCATAACGTAAATCTCCTAATATGGTTTGTCTTATGCCAACACTAGATTGGCTTTTGTTCTCCCTCTCTTGTCTGGAGGTTCTGTGTCCCTTTTATGCCGCTCTCCCCATGCTCACTGAAATTAGAGACAGGTGTTAAACATAATTCAGCTCAGGTGCAAGCGCCCTTACCGCTTTCTCCCTCAGACGGGCGCTTGACCATGCCCCCGCTGCCACATACCCCCACTGCCCAACTCAGGCCGGGGCGCCATCCGGCCTGTCTACCACTCCCCCCCATTCTGGAGAGGAAGTCAGCGACAGCCATCTGCACCCCCGGTCTGTGGACCACCTCAATTTTTTTAATTGCCCAAGTGTGTGGAGTTTTGCTCGAAGATCAAGAACGTACTGAATTTCATTCTTACTATTAGAAGGTCCCTCCTCCAAAGCTTCACGGATAACGTCAAGCACTCCGCGCGGGCGCCACCCATACAGCAGCTCAAATGGGGAGAAGCCAGTGGAGGCTTGCGGGACCCCTCGAACTGCAAATAACAGGGGGTCGAGCCATTTATCCCAGTTTCTAGCATCGTCGTGTACGAACTTGCGAATCATATTCTTGAGGGTTTTATTAAATCGTTCCACTAGGCCATCTGTCTGCGGATGGTACACGCTAGTGCAAATCGACTTAATGCCCAACAGTTCATAAAGTTCGCAAAGTGTACGTGTCATAAAAGGTCCGAGCTCCGCCCTCTCCGGAACTACCGTGGCCAACGTCACAGGGACCGCCTCTTCTCTCCACAATTTCAGGAGGTTGAGGTGATATATTTGACGCGCGCCCCCTATATCGGTTCGTTTTACCTCATAATCGAGATCCCCCACTCGTCGTGTGACCTCAAAGGGTCCTTGCCACTTGGCGAGTAATTTAGAGCTTGATGTTGGGAGCAATATGAGTACCTTATCTCCCGGTGCAAATTCCCTTAGCCGAGTACCCCTGTCATACAGCCGGCGTTGGCACTCTTGAGCTTGGAGAAAATTCTCCTGTGTTAATTTCCCAAGTGTGTGGAGTTTTGCTCGAAGATCAAGAACGTACTGAATTTCATTCTTACTATTAGAAGGTCCCTCCTCCAAAGCTTCACGGATAACGTCAAGCACTCCGCGCGGGCGCCACCCATACAGCAGCTCAAATGGGGAGAAGCCAGTGGAGGCTTGCGGGACCCCTCGAACTGCAAATAACAGGGGGTCGAGCCATTTATCCCAGTTTCTAGCATCGTCGTGTACGAACTTGCGAATCATATTCTTGAGGGTTTTATTAAATCGTTCCACTAGGCCATCTGTCTGCGGATGGTACACGCTAGTGCGAATCGACTTAATGCCCAACAGTTCATAAAGTTCGCAAAGTGTACGTGACATAAAAGTCGTGCCCTGATCGGTGAGGATTTCTTTCGGAATCCCCACCCGGGAGATAATTTTGAAGAGTGCCCCAGCAACACAACGTGCGGAGATGTTGCTCAAAGGCACTGCTTCCGGATATCGTGTTGCATAATTCACCAGAAATAATACAAAGCGATGTCCGCGTGCTGTCCGTTCTAATGGCCCGACGAGGTCCATCCCAATCCTCTCGAAGGGGACCTGACAAGGCTGACATTCGCGGCACACCGCACACCACCTGCGGACGTCGCCGCCAATGCCCGGCCAGTAAAAACGGGCAATCAGACGGAGTAGTGTCTTCCTTTCCCCTAGGTGACCCGCCATGGGATTATAATGAGCCGCCTGGAATAGCATTTCCCGGCGGCTCCGTGGAATCAAAAGCTGGGTTGCTTCCTCTTTTGTATGAGCGTCCTGCGTCACTCTATAAAACCGCTCATTTATAATTGCAAAGTAGGGATATGAAAGTGCGACACCCGGGCGGAGTTGTTGACCATCAATCACTCTCACTTGGTCAAAGGCGT
This sequence comes from Xyrauchen texanus, assembly GCF_025860055.1. Lineage (NCBI taxonomy): Eukaryota > Metazoa > Chordata > Actinopteri > Cypriniformes > Catostomidae > Xyrauchen > Xyrauchen texanus. The sequence continues at coordinate 2,271,049 of NC_068285.1, forward strand.
GCTTGAGGGTTCCGTCTCGTGACTGCTCCAGAGGGAAATCCCCTTCGGGGAACCCCCTGAGGACGGGAGGGCCTGCAGCCTCACTCCCCCTCACGTCATCCTGACGTGGAGCTGACGAAGACGGCCCTGGCTCCGCCTCTCCCGCGAGAGAGTCGCACATAACACATCTCCTTGCTTTCATGCAGGACCCCTCCGCGCATATTCCCTTTAATACCTTTTTAAATTCAGGCCAATTAGTTCCCAAAATCAGCGGATGGGTGAGGCTGGAGCTAACCGCGGCTTCCACTCTATGCTTTGTTCCGCAAAATTTAATTGCAAGGGTCACCACAGGGTATTTGTGAATATCCCCATGCACACACTTCACTCTCACCGACTTATGTGTACCCTCTGCCCAATGTTGAACCAAGCGTTGGTGGATAGTGGTTTGATTACAACCGGTGTCCACCAATGCTTGGTAAGTACGCCCCTTGATTCTTACCGGTATACGGTACGCTCCGGCTCGATCGGGGGCAGCCTGCGGGGTGTCGGGGATCCGGACCACCGTCCCCAGCTCCATCACAGGGTAATGTTCCCGGGAGTGCCCCGGGTCCCCGCAGCCCCGACAGTCCGGCCCAGACGCCACGCCCGCACCTGTGTTGGCGGGCACTTCCACCTGAGGGGGAGGGCGGCGAGATGCTGCAGAGGCGGGGGTTGTCCACTGCCTTGTCAACTGGTCACGTTGGCGGAGCTCCTTGCCTCCGCGGGGCAGGAACGGGCTCTGGGGAGAGAGCAGAGTGAGGGGTAGAGGGGGAACACACAGGGGGAGGGGGTAGAGGGGGAACACACAGGGGGAGGGGGAAGAGAGAGAGAGAGTGAACGGGGCTCTTCCGCCCTCGGGTACGCCGCCAAGTGGTCCTCCCCATACAAAGGGTTTTGTATGCAAGGCAGCGGTTGTGTTACGCATAACCCCGCCCTTGACATTATGGAGCCAGCGGCCCGATTATTGGTGTTGCGTCAGGGGAGTCAACCCTTGGAGGTTTTTGTGACTGACTTTTGTGCCCTGGCTAACAAGGTGAATTTTGATGAGGTGGCTCTGAAAGACATTTTTCGATGTGGACTGAATGAGCCGACCTCATCGTTCATGCCAGGTGGTCGTTGCTCCCTCAACCTGGCTCAGTTTATTGACCTCGCCCCACTGTACGCTGGTTCCTCGTTTACCGTGGGGGAGGCAGAAACTGAACCAGCGTTCCATACCACGGCCCCCGTCTTGAAGCCTACCACGGCCCCCGTCTTGAAGCCTTACATGGCCCCCGTCTTGAAGCCTTACACGGCCCCCGTCTTGAAGCCTTACACGGCCCCCGTTTTTAAGCCTTACACGGCCCTAGCCCCGAAGCCTGTAACGGCCCCAGTCTCGAAGCCTGGCACGGCCAGCGAGTCAACGCCCATGCCTGCCACGGCCAGAGAGCCAGCGCCCATGCCCGCGGCCAACGAGCCAGCGCCCATGCCCGCCACGGCCAACGAGCCAGCGCCCATGCCCGCCACGGCCAACGAGCCAGCGCCCAGGTCTGCCACGACCGCCCCAGAGCCAGCGCCTGTGGCCTCGACCGTCCCCATGGCCACATCCCCTGTTGGCCGAAGACGTAAGAGAAGGAAGAGGGCCCCTTCTCCCCAGTCTCGTCTTGTGCTCAAGACCGCAGAGGTTCCCTCAGAGTCTTCCACAGCTCTACCGACCTCTGCTCTGCCCCCAGAGTCTTCCACGGCTCTGCCGGGTTCTGCTCCGCCCTCAGAGTCTTCCACGGCTCTGCCGGGTTCTGCTCCGCCCTCAGAGTCTTCCACGGCTCTGCCGGGTTCTGCTCCGCCCTCAGAGTCTTCCACGACTCTGCCGGGTTCTGCTCCGCCCTCAGAGTCTTCCACGACTCTGCCGGGTTCTGCTCCGCCTTCAGAGTCTTCCACGGCTCTGCAGACCTCTGCTCCGCCCTCAGAGTCTTCCACGGCTCTGCAGACCTCTGCTCCGCCCTCAGAGTCTTCCACGGCTCTGCAGACCTCTGCTCGCCCCTCAAAACCCTCCCGGGCTCCGCCTCACGAGTCTCTCAGGGCTCCTCCTCTCGAGCCTCCCAGGGCTCCTCCTCTCGAGCCTCCAAGGGCCGCTCCTCACGAGCCTCCCAGAGCTCTACCTCTCAAGTCTCTCAGGGCTCCATCCCTCGAGTCTTTCATGGCTCCACCCCTCAAGCCTCTCACGGCTTCGCCTCTCGAGGCTTTCAGGGCTCCATCCCTCGAGTCTTTCATGGCTCCACCCCTCAAGCCTCTCACGGCTTCGCCTCTCGAGTCTCTCAGGGCTCCTCCGCCTCTCAGGGCTTCCCCTCTCGAGTCTTTCATGGCTCCACCCCTCAAGCCTCTCACGGCTTCGCCTCTCGAGTCTCTCAGGGCTCCTCCTCCTCTCAAGCCTCTCAGGGCTCCATCTCTCGAGTCTTTCATGGCTCCCCCCCCAAGCCTCTCAAGCCTTCCAGGGCTCGGCCACTAGAGGCGCCTATGGCTCTGCCTCCCGAGCCTCCTACGGCTCCCCCTCCAAAGCCTCCTAAGGCTCCACCTCCCGAGCCTCTCATGGCTCTGCTCCCAAAGACTCCAGAGCTGCCTAGGGCTCCGCCTCTCGAGCCTTCCACGGCTCCACCACCCGAGCCTCCTTCGGCTCTGCTCCCTAAGACTCCAGAGCCTACCAGGGCTTCACTCCTGGAGCCTTCTACGGAGCCACCTCCCACGGCGTCACCTCCCCCGGCTCTGCCTCCAGAGCCTACCAGGGCTTCACTCCTGGAGCCTTCTACGGCGCCACCTCCCACGGCGTCAGCTCCCTCGGCTCTGCCTCCAGAGCCTTCCAGGGCTTCACCTCTGGAGCCTCCTACGGCGCCACCTCCCCCAGCTCTGCCTCCAGAGCCTACCAGGGCTTCACTCATGGAGCCTTCTACGGTGCCACTTCCCACGGCGTCACCTCCCTCGGCTCTGCCTCCAGAGCCTTCCAGGGCTTCACCTCTGGAGCCTCCTACGGCGCCACCTCCATGGGCTCCACTTCCTGAGCCTTCCAGGCCTTCGCCCCTAAAGCCCGCCTTGGCTCCACCTCCAGAGCCTTCCAGGCCTTCGCCCCTAAAGCCCCCCTTGGCTCCACCTCCAGAGCCTTCCAGGCCTTCGCCCCTAAAGCCTCCTTCGGCTCCACCTCCAGAGCCTTCCAGGCCTTCGCCCCTAAAGCCTCCTTCGGCTCCACCTCCACAGCCTTCCAGGCCTTTGCCCCTAAAGCCTCCGTCGGCTCCACCTCCGGAGCCTTCCAGGACCCCACCTCCAGAGCCACCTACGGTGCCGCATCTGATGGCTCCGCCTTTCACGGCTCAGCCCGGACTTCCTGACCCTCTACCTGTCCTGTGGCCTCCTCCCTGGCCTCCGGACCCTATTCCTGTCCGGTGGTCACCTTCCAGACCCCTGGACCCAGTCCCTGTCCTCCAGTGTCCTTCCAGACCTCCTGACCCAGTCTCTGCCCTATGGCTGCCCCCCCAGACCTCCCGACCACCGGCCTGTCCACTATGTTCCCCCTGACCTTGCCTTAAACTGCCCATTGACCCCCATGGACTGTTTCATTTCCCTTTTGTGCCTTCTGCCCCCGCGAGCTTACACGCTCGTTCTGTCCCCCGCGAGCTCACATGCTCGTTCTGTCCCCCGCGAGCTCACACGCTCGTTCTGTCCCCGCGAGCTCACACGCTCGTTCTGTCCCCTCGAGCTCACACGCTCGTTCTGTTCCCTCGCGCTCCTCGCAGCCAAGCGCGGCCGTCAGGAGCCGTCCTATTCAGAGGGGGGAGTACTGTCACGAACCCCTTTCCTCTGCCCCATCTCCGCTTCCTCGTGCACGCACACATACACTCCACTGGCTCCGCCCCCCTGGTCATAATGCTCGCTTCTCACGCGCTTCAGCCTGAACATTATGACCAGCTGCACTCACGTGCTACCTATCCTCACACATTAGTTTCACCTGCACTCGTCTCGTCACCTGTCATTGTTTACACCTGCACTCGCCCCTATAAATACACTATCCTTCCGTTTGTATCCTGTTGGTTATTGTATTTAGTTCCCCGTATCTTTTCCCCCCCGCTAGTCTCGTCTAGTTCTGACCTCCTCTTGTGTACCCCCTTAGCTGGCCAACTCGTGTGTTCCCCTAGTCCCCCTGTCTTTTATCCAGCTTGTTCCGTCTAGTTCCGCGCCCTAGTTGTATTCTGTTTACCCCGGTTTTGACCCTCGCTCCCCTCGACTACTCTCCCGGATTTGCCCCCTTTACTCTCTTTGATTTCCCCGGCTTTTGACCCTACGCTTCCCACGACTACTCTTCACTGGATTTGCCCCTTGTTTGTACTTTTGCCTGGACTGCTTTTATTTTAATAAAGCAGTTTTCATCCGTCATTGTGACTGTCTTATCTTGTGTGTGTGTGTGTGTTCGTAACAGACAGATTTGACAGACAAGTTCACTCATTGATAAAAGTAAAATGCTGTCATCATACACACACCCTCATGTTGTTCTGAACCTTAGACATTTTTATTCTGTGAGACACAAAAGGAAATATACGGCAGAACATTAGAGACTGACATTCTCAGTCACCATTTACTTTCATTGCATCTTTCTTTTCAATTTAAGTGATTGACTGAAATTCATTATTGCAAAACCTTCTGTTGTTTTATCCAAAGCGCTTATTACAGGGACAATAAGACAATAATTTACTGTAAAAATAAAAATAATTTGATTGTAAAAACTACTGTATTGTCTTTTAAAATCTATTAAAACATTTGACTGTATATTTCACAGTTAATATTTGATAATCAATGAACATTTTATTTCTGTAGCATTTTTACAGTATTTTACTGTTTAAATTACTGACATTTTTTACAGTGTAAAGGCTCTTTCTTTTCTTTATTTTAAATACTTTTTTGAGTTTGCACAGTGTCTGTTCTGCAAATGCTCTATATGTTGTTTATGATCCAGATGTTGTCATGCAGCAAAGTGCGGCAAGAGGTCGAAGTCTTGAGAACAGATTGTTTTAAAGGAATAGTTTTTAAATTGTGTTGTTCTTAAAGAGTTTCAGCTGTTTATTACACAAATAAACTTGTTAAGTGTGTTATTTGAACTAGATAAATGATGTTGAGTTTACTTAAAGAGAATGTGGACACCGATTGTAGTATTTTAAGTGTAACAACTTAAAGTGACACAGTAAACTCATGTTGAGATTAGTGGTAATTCAGATGTAAAGTGATCGAATTGTATTAATTTAAATTTAATTGACTTAATAGAGTAATTTTACTAATAAATCATTTGTAAGGTTACTAATTCATTTATAGTAATTAATAAAAAACAAGCAAGTTAACTAGAAATGTACTATTAAGTTTAATAATAAGTTGACATTACTTAAATAGGAACATTAATATAACTTCATTTTAGTAAGTTTGCAAAAATAATGCAATCGGTTTCCTTCATTTTGAAGTAAACTGAACATGTAAACTTTTACAGTGTTTGCAGGAAACACATTTAAAATACTGTCTTGTGTAAGACGATGTCATGTTTAAAGTATATTGTATAAAGTCTGGCAAAGTAATAACAGTTTGATATTGAAGAGAAGCAATTTGTAGTATTTGGAATAAGCCAAAGGTGTTACTGAGCATTTACTTTTACTCAAATATAATACACTTATGATTTATTACTTGTATGTTTCAAAGACACTCGCAATTAATTTGTAAAGTACTTGTAACACAAATAAAGTACACTTTAATATCACTAATCAAGCATGTAAGTACCCCACACTGGCATATACTTCAAGTATACTAAATATACTTGAAGTTGTTCCAATTTAGTACACAAAAGTACACTAAATACACTTAAAGTTATGCTTTACTACAATTTAATTACAGCTAAAATATACTTAGTACAAAATTAGTTGTTTCAAAATAGCACATTTCAAGTTAACTAATTTAACACACCTGAAGCGTACTTAAATTAGTCTGGCTTCAAGTATACTTTGCATATTATTTTTTCACCAGGGTTGGTGTAGCAAAACCAGCAACACTTTTGAGTAAATGTTTTCTTCTAAATTGTTTAATTTTAAAATATTATAATTTTGATGTTTAATGTCAACTGCTTGATTTTGACATTGGGATTCTGGGAAATATGAACAAATAATGTTTGATCACTATTTAAAGCACTTTTTAATATGCTACTTTGTCTTCCAAATTTAAGTTGTTCCTTTTGGCACAGTTCATACCTATTTTTAAATATAGAGTTTCTGGACACAGACAGTTCAAAGTTCATTTGTAGCACCTTTTTTTTCTTCAGTTTAGACCCCTTTTTTATGGTCTGGGCCTCTACCTGTCTTGTTCCTGTCTGCAAAATATAATTCATTGTGTTCTTCCCTAGTGAAAAAAAGTATATTTTATTGTATTTTAAATATATTATTTTTTTCAATAGTATACTGCAAATATACTTACCAAAATTGTACTAACTTTAAATATATTTAAAGTATATTAGAATCACGCTTTTCCAAATTTTCACAGTACAACTTTTAACACACTTTAAAATAATTGTACTTCAAGTATATTTATCAAAAATATATTTTTGATAAATATACTTGAAGTGAAAATTCAGTTTACTTTTTAAAAGTGTATTTATTTGCACTTTACTTAAAAATATATTTTATGTATATTTTTAACTGCGTGCTGAAAATGATCTTTGTAACAATGCATTGAAAGTATATTTTCAAAGTACATTATTAAATATCCAGAAGTTGTCGTATATTTTTATATAGTATATAAGAAGTTACATTTTTAAGTAATTTTTAAATTTACTTCTTCATGCTTGACATTCACTTCATTACTTGGACATACATTGCTTTCAGAAAGTATTATGATACATGCATTGAAAGCCCATTTAAAACATTTTTAAATAAAGTGTATGCAGTGTACAAACGGCTACTCTTGTAATTGTGATTTAAGTATTTTAATAAGTTTATACAATGTTACAGAGAGGAAAAATGTAGAATAAACAAATCCATGACAAATTTGTATTTACACCAACAGCACACCATAGGAACACACAAGAAAATGTGTTCTACTGTACAGAAAGAGGCAGCTACTGGATTGTGATGTCACAAGTGGGAGTTAAACCACTACAGCCAAGTAAACTTATATTGCATGGCCAAAAATTTAAGTTCACTCACACTGCATTAACATATTAGAATCAAAGTCAGTGTTCAAAAATTGTAATATATCTTTATTAATTTTAGGGAGAAATAAAGCTGAAAAACAACAATTGGCATTGATATCTGTTAAGCTGCAGAAGTAGTTCCCCAGGAATATTTTTTTAGTCTCTTTCAATATTGTTTGGAAGTGGAATGACATACAGTTTGTCCTTAGACCTAACCATAACACATTTACATTTGAGTGATTGAGGATGCACAGCAAATACATCATTGGTATGAGACACTTCAATTATAAATGTTGAGGATATATTTAGCTGAACATCTCTATAAAGCTTTCCTCCACTCTTGGCAAGCTCTTTTACTAAAACACAGAATCTGTTTGTGGTGGATGCAGAAGATGCCCCATCCTCACACGTGAAAGCTGTACAAAATAATTATTTCTCTTTTTAAGAGTTGTGTTATTACAGGAATGATAAACAACACTGCTACAAATGAAACACTCATAAAATAAACCCGAATTAACTGTGTCACCTGTAAAATCTTCAATAGCCATCCTCTGCAGCACAGATGTGGTACCTTTCTTTGGGCAACCAAAACCTCTAACATTATCTTGAAACTTCTTTGACCTCTTTGTTAAGCCAGACGTACTTTGGAGTTTGTCAAATAATTTCAATATGCTGTCATTGGCATTTGCCATTGTAGTCCCTGCTTTGGTTGAGAGAGCCCTCCACCTAAGGAATGTCTTCACTACTTGATCTGACACATGCGTTGTTCCATTGAAAAACTTAAGCAAAGTTCCATTAAATGATTCAAATGGAAATGTGGATGTTGCCCACAGTGGTCTCCAGTTGCGCACACTTGCTGATAATTAACAAATGCACATTGAAAGAAACATTCTTAGCACCATAAAGTTTCTCAAAGTTACGCACAAACTTTCGAAGAGCTTGTTCTGCCATATCCACATGGCTTGCTTTGATGGCATCCTGAAGAAGAGTGTGCATTGAAAAAACTAATAAAAAAAGATGTCTCCAGTACTTCTTTTTCAAAACACCACTCAAAACAGGCAAAGCATAAAACAACAAAAAATACCTCCATTCAGATGCTTTCCAGAATTTTCTGTCTTTCACTGATCTTGGAGCTCTTGTGACTTCCAAAGGTGGGTTAATGGCCATCAGTCCCTGGTCTATGTCATTGACCTTTGAGCCCAGGTACCAGTCTTCATTATGGTGCTTACTGTCTAGCCACAGGGATGTAATCTGTTTAGTGACACCAAGGCAGACGCTGTGCTGGTACTCTGGAACAAATCCAGTGATCACGTTGAAGCTCTCAAGTTCCATCAAAGGGGATGGTCCTTTTACACCCATTACTGGTTTAGCAGGTGTTGCCAGCATAGCATGCCGGAAATTATCTGTATCTGTCCTTAAAGGTGGTTCTGGTGTTTCCCAGATATATGGGCCACCACCGTAGTGGAGGCAGAATTCACACCCATATTTGCCATTGAACTGCTTCGTGTTTCTCAGGAGGGGGCGGGCAACTGAATCTGAGGAGCATAGGAGTGAATGAACTTTGCTTGAATGCTATATATTTTCAGAGTCCCTCCAATTGATTCCAACCTGTTCTAGTTCCTTGAGCTGTGACACAAAAGCAGTTAAAAATGTTATCATATTTGGCTTGCTGTTGCCAACCAATAAGCATGGTATGCAGATGTTACTTTGACGATCTTTTGGTGCAGGGGCGATTCTAGGGTCAGAGCTTTAGGGGTGCTGAGCACCCAATGAGCCCCACTGCCACCACCCACCCTCTTTTCACACAAAAATAAAAAATATGTCTATTGAAAAATAACTTTATCTTTTTTTTGAGACCTTTTCAGAGCACCAGCTTAATTGTGAGAGTTCACACAGAAAGCCTCCTGTAACAAACACAAAACCTTCTTCACTCAGCTGATTTTCCTGACCGTTAACTCCATGTGCCTCCTTTTGTATCAACAGTCATCAGATTGTTAGTAACAGGTACTTGGACAACAAAATGTAATTCATCTTCTGTAAATTATTTACAAAAAATGGTTCTTGAAAGGCTCTTTTTAGTGTGCCAAACTGAGTATGAGGGTATTGAGACAGCTTTAACAGTTTAGGACCAGTGTCCTTATCCCCTAAGTCTGAACAGCTCTCTTCTGTCTCTGCTGCTTTGGCTTGGTGGTCTCTATGTTGCACTCCCTCTGTCTCTTCATTTCTTTCACTAGTCAATTCCCGCTCATCCCTTATGGACTCTCCCAGTTGTTTTCTTCCTCCTTTATTATGAAAAAATGTGGTGTAAAATAATGTTACAAAAAGTAAATGTAATATAGGCTACTTAATGCCAATAAGTTAGTATAGGAGTATGAGTAGTTACTGTTTTGCTTGCCACTATTCACTATATGTCAATTTATTGTTGTTGTTTCCTCACCTGGTTCTTCCTGCATGCTCTCCCTTTCCCTTTCTCCATCTCCCTCTCTTTCCCTTGGCACTGACAATCATACACAAATATATTGTAGGCAGGAGAGTTGAGACCATTTACAGATTAAGGATATGATCAAAAAGCACACAGAGGCGTGCCATTTTAAATGTCTTTATTATTATTATTATTGGGCTTAGAAACTTTTTTAAATCACAAATTCCTTTCACAAGAGAAGCTGTATTCTCCATTGTGGGTTTGAAATAAATAAAAAATATAAAAGCAGGGGACCATTGCCTAGATAAGTAATTTGATACAACAACAGATAGCTGGTTTGCATTATCTGTTACTTTAGCTCAACACTTTTCAGAAGAACAAAAAAAACTAAAAAACAAGACAGAGGTCATTATGGACTGTCCCTAGTCTCTCACCTGAATCTGTCTTTTTTCTTTTAAAGAACTGTCGTATGTCCATTGCTCACTGGCAGGCCACACACACACACACACACACACACACACACACACACAGAGAGAGAGAGAGAGAGAGAGAGAGAGAGAGAGAAATGCTAGGAGTTCAGGAGTTAAGCCTGGTTCAGGTTAAATCCTCTGTGTGTGAGGAATGAATAAATACAGCAAAAGAAAAATATTAAACTTTCTTTTATTGTCTAGTTTGATAGTCAGCCACAACTGAAAAATAACAGATATAAATCTAGGAATGAATAACAATTCATTTAAAAAGCCACATTGAGTGTTTTCACACATACTGGTGGTATACAGTGATATGTTTGTTCCCTTTACAAAAAGCTTCACTACGATGTTGCGCTGCTAAGCGCTACGGGGAACAGCTCTTGCTGTGAGCCAAGCTGAATAATGTGTGGAACACGTCAATGAACATTGACCGGAATTTATAGCCTCGGCTGATGTAATCATTAAATGCACCTGCGGCCAGGCTATAAATGGACACGTCACCAGGTGTCGTCAGAAACTCTTTTTTCAGAGCGATTCTGTTTCTGTGTGTTTCACACACCCTGTCAAAACTTTCTTTCCTCTGTTAGGAGATAGAATCAGTTAGGCAGTGTGCAGTGAACGTTGTTCTTTTTTTCTCTTCTGTTTAGAAAATATTATATATATATATTTCTAAAAAAAGAGAGAATGACTGAAAGCAAACAGTGCGTGTTCCCCTCTTCTCGCTCTATAGCTGAAGACGACACACATCAGTTTTTGCTGTTTGTTTGGGGGTAAGAGCACGCTGCTCTCGTGTTGCAGCAGGGTGGGTGCGAGCACTGCGATTTGCTTTAACAGGCAGAGTTCGTCGTGCTCGCCTCGCTTGCTTCCGGGAGTCAACACTCTCGAATGGATTTGGCTGAGGAGCAAGAGACGGGTTGATCCCTTTCTCTCACTCTCTCCCCAAACCCAGCTGTTCCTTCTTCGGATCATGAGGTGGATCGCGATTTTCTTCCCGCCTCCGAGCTTTCCGTCCGCGATAAAAAATCTACGGAGGAATTGCTCAATGTTGTTACTCGTGCGGTTGCCAGATTGGTCTGGCCACGCGAAAAAGAGACCCCCAAACGCTCCAAATTAGGGGATAGATTTTATCTTCTAGTCTAAGAAAGGGAACGCCTCATGGGTACCTTCCCTTCTTTGATAACCTCCATGAAGAGCTTTTTCGCTCATGGAGAACCCCTAAAAAAAAATGTAAAAAATTAAATATATATATATATATATATATATATTTTCTTCCTGTGTTCACATACCCTTGATGACCCCTGTCATTATATTCGACTATCGTGGGTGCTGAGGCACGGCGGTATTCAGTGATGCCGCCGGTCGAAGAGACGCTTGCGGGCTATCTCTCGCCGGGCTAGGCATCATCACTTAAGAAGCCCTCTCTCCCCTCAAATCCTTGTAGGACAACCTCCAATTTAGTGGGAAGGGCTTATCAAGCAGCAGGTCAGGCTGGTGCTGCTCTGCACACTAGGCTGCTCTGCACACTATGCTGCTCCTCCCAGGGATTGGGGACAGTCTCGCCGCCCTCGAAGCCCCTCCATTCCCGCAACCTCTTGGTGTTTCGGG